>NC_137076.1:9628565-9999852 GCF_951640355.1 Cnephaeus nilssonii
TTGGGCCCACACAGCTGTAGGCCCATATGCCCACTACGGAGAGAGAACGCAGCGCAGGAACAAATGGGAAAACATATTACTAGCAAGAGGCCTTTGATAAGCTTTGATTATACTACCTCAGGCTTTCAAACTGACCAATCACCTTCTCAATCCTTGGCAAGCTTTTCTAGATTCTTCCCCTAACCAATCTAGTTTCCCCCCCCCCCCCCAGATTAGCCACCTCCCCCTTATGGTCACCATCTTGGCTCCTACTGCTCATGTGCCCAGCAGAGGATTTTCCCTTGCTGTTTTATTCCCCGCCCTCCCCTCCTCCCCCAACCCTATCAGTAATCTGCAGGGAACAAGTGGTTCCCTGGGGAGATTGGAAAGCCAGTCTGGGGGGATGGTAATTCCTTTGGCAGGGCCATGTGAATATCCCTTAAAATGTGTGCAGCTGTTGCTTCTGATCTAATTAAGCTTGTCTATTTTGCTCTCTTCTCTTTTATTAATATCTACCTACCTATGCTAACAGAACCACCCAGTATTATCAGTTTCTTAGGTAACTTTCCAGAGATTTTTTTATTTTAGAAATTTGATGAATACTCAGGCAATTTCATGTGTGTAATATCCCCCATGTGTTTTCAGACAACTGGTAGCACATTGTATATGCTGCTCTGCATCTTGCTTTTTACTTCATGATATGACTTGATAATAATTGCATCCTGGTCCATGGGAAGTATACTTTTTATAGCTGCATAATATTCTACTATATGGAGGCACCATCATTTATTTAACAACTAGAGGCCTGGTGCACAAATTTGTGCACTTGGGGGGTCAGGGGGAGTTCCCCTCAGCCCGGCCTGGGCCCTCTCATGCAGTCTGGGAGCCCTTGGGTGATGTTTGACTGCCGGCTTAGGTCCACTCCCCACCACTGCAACTATACTCGCCAGTTGTGAGCCCGGCTTCTGGCTGAGTGGCGCTCCTCCTGTGGGAGCGCACTGACCACCAGGGGGCAGCTCCTGCATTGAACAGGATCTGGCCAAAACAGGCTCTCCGACATCCCCCAAGGGGTCCTGGATTGTGAGAGGGCGCAGGCCAGGCCAAAGGACCCCACCAGTGCTCCATCAGAGCTGGGGAGGGATGCAGGAGGTTGGCCAGCCAGGGAGGGACTGCAGGAGGACTCACTCAGTCCCGATCAGGTGGACCCCAGCAGCAAGCTCACCTACTGATCAGAGCATCTGCCCCCTGGTGGTCAGTGCATATCATAGCGAGTGGTTGAGCAGCCTTAGCATATCATTAGCATATTACGCTTTGATTGGTTGAACGTCCGACTGGACAACTGGACACTTAGCATATTAAGCTTTTATTATATAGGATGGATGTTTGGGTTTTTCCCCATATTTTGCTATTACAATAAAAAAGTTTTTGCACAAATAAATTTGCACATGTGTGATGACATCAGAAGGATGAGATCTTAAAAAGTGGGCAAAGCTTTGTATCCTGGAAAATGAGGTTGAAATCACCAAAGTATCCTCCATGGAGGATGCACCAATTTAGAGCCCATAAACTATGCAGGAACACTTGTTTCTTTCATACCTTAATAACACAGTGAATCCTCAGACTTCCCAATCTTTTTTTTAATTTAATGAACATCTTTTTAAAAAATATATTTTTATTGATTTCAGAGAGGATGGGAAAAGGAGAGTCAGAAACATCAATGATGAGAGATAATCATTGATCGGCTCCTCCTGCATGCCCCACACTGGGGATCGAGCCCACAACCCGGGCATGTGCCCTGACCGGTAATTGAACCCTGACCTCCTCGTTCATAGGTCAACACTCAACCATTGAGCCACACTGGCTGGGCCAAACTTCCCAATCTTTAAAAAAATAATTTTTAATTGCTTTACCTATTATTAATGCGATTATCTTTTAATATTCTTTTTTAAAATCATGAGGTATAGCAATATACCAAGTAGTTCATAAAACATGTTTGTACAGTAAAATGAGTAATTATGAGTTAAATTCTCAGAAAACCAATAAGCAGATCAGGAATTAAAACAGACCAGCACCCAGGACCCACCACTTGCACTGTGTGCAGCCTCTCCTGTCTTACCTCCCTCTTCTCCCATGGGTAGCCACTCTCCTGGATTCTATGATAGTCCTATTTTTTTACAAGTCACCCTCAAAACCATTACATGTCCTTAACTATCAATACCCTCATTTTCTTCCTAGATGACATAAAGACTATGGAACAATTAAATGTCATTTACTCCACCCCCAACTTATACATTAAATACTGTCATATACTTAACCTCCTTCCTCACAATTTATAGGATCTTTTTGTGTATTGGAAAATTATCTCTTTTTTGGTGATTTGAGTTGTAAATATTTTCCCCAGTTTGTCGTTTTTAAATTTTAATTTTGGCCATAGTGGTTTTGCCATTCAGAAGTTTCCGAAATGTATATGTATTAATTAAAATAGATGAGAAAGTTGTACACCAGAATGAGAGCAGCCCTAATTACAATAAATGATAGAATTATGACTAATTTTCATGTTTGCATTTTTTAAGTTTTTTTTTGTATTGAAGATATATTACTTTTGTAATCAGAAAAAAATAGCATATGGCATAAAAACAGAGCTGTTCATCTATAGCAGGACTGCCCAATGCCTCAAGTGCCTGAGGTATCCATGAAGTTGTTGCTGGTGGAAATGGGGATGGTGTGGTGTCGCAAGAAAAGCATGTCAGGGACCACACATGGGAGGATGAGGTGGGAGTGGTAAGATTTCTTGAAGTTGGAACAAACACAAAGGGCTGTCCCCAGGTGCTCTTTGTCTATGTCTCAACCACAGCCAGGTAGTTCAGCTCTGTCCCACTATGGAAGAAGTCCAACTTTATCTTCATCAAGCCCAGAGAAAGGGACAGGGTCCAAAAATTCTATGCCATCAGTTCTGGCTATGCCAAAGCTTAGTCCAGTTCAGTCTCTGTCCCCATCTGGCTAGGTAAGTCTTTGTTCCTGGCTGTGCTCTGGCTGGTGTTGCATTGCTGTATCCAGGTCTGCACTTACAGCTGCATTTGGAACCCACCTGGCTGCCAGGCCAGCACTTGAAGCTGCCCTTGGAGCTTGTGCATGGGCCCACATGGCTGCTAGACCTGCATGGTGCTAGGGAGAGAGAATGCATGAAGTTGAATGGGTGAACACGTGCTATCCAATGAGAGGCCTTTGTTAAGCTTTGATTATATTACCTCAGGCTTTCAAACTGACTAATTGCTTCCCCAGTCTTTATTGGGCTTGTTATAGGCCATCCCCCTAACCAACCCAGTATTTTTCCTATATTAGACACCTACCCCATTATGGTCACTATGTTGGCTCATACTTCACATGTGCCCAGCAGAGGGATTTCCCTGCTGTTTTACCCCACCCTCAGTAATCCAAGCTAATGACTAGTCCTACTGAGAAAGGAAATTTCTTTTCTAATCATCCTATCCTAACCACTTCCTTGGTTCCTGTAATCTCACTTGTTCATCTCCTGACCACATCCATGGTTCCTGTAATCTCGCTTAATCATCAAACTGCCTAAATTGGAAAGCTTCCTAAATGTCCGGAAGCTTAGGCCATATTTGGGAGACAAAGGAACTAAGGGGGATAAAAGGCCAGGCCCCATTGCATTCGGGGCTCAGCCTCTGGAGGGGACTCTGCTGAGCCAGCACCGGTGCGACTAAAACAGTCCTTTTCTGAACCTCCAAGTGTGTTTGGTTTGTCACTTCCCATCAGCCTGATTTCTGCCATAACACTACCCTAGGGAAATTGGAAAGTCAGTCCTTCATCCCTACATGGGGTAGAGGGAGTGGGGAGTTAGAGGGGTGTTAATCTCCTTGGTAGGGCAATGCAGCTTTCTACTGGAGTGTGTGAAGCTGTAGCTTTGAGCAAATTAAGCTCAGCCAGTTTTGCTCCCTTCTCTTTTATTAACATCTAGCTACCTACGCTAACAAAGTCACTTTGCATTAAGCCCAACTGGGCTTGGCTCCTGTCTTCTTCCCACCTGGGTACTGCAGACCCCAGGGTCTTGACCTCATCCATTGTCTCCTCAGCTATTTCTGGGTTCCAAAGGGTCTTCACCTTTCAGTCCACAATGTCCTGTGCTGCTGGCCTCTGCAATCTTGAACCTCTTTACCATGCTTCCCCTATGCATTATACTACCTCTGGTCCTCAGGGAACCTCCTGAGACTTGAGTCATGAGAGCTGGGCAACTCCTTGACTCTGTGGCACCTCCTGAAAGGCTGAAATAGCTGCACCCAGTAGGTGCTTAGTAAATGCTTTTGGACTAAACATATGAGGGAGTGAAGATTTAAGATCCAAAGCAGGAGTGGATGGGACTTGCTGAGTCCAGGGATACCTTGAGGGGGCTGGCTGATGTTCCACTCCACCCAGCAGGAATGGCCCCGAGACATAATCACTAGAGGGCTCTCCCCAAAGGGCAGGATGCCATTCCAAGGGCATGGGCAGGCTAGCTAGGGTGCCATTCCCAAGGTGTGGCAATGTAGAGTCTCCTCTCTGTCCAGCTGTGAGCAGCGGTGAGGCTATAACCATTCCTGTCCCTGCTACACATTCACCATCCCTGATTTTCAAGCCCACAGCCTGGGAGAAAGAACTTCCCTTCCCCATCCTCCCATTGTCCTTGCCCCTGGGATACATACCATGGCATGTCTCCTCGGTAACCATGTGTACAACCCCAGAGCTTCCAGTGGACAGGTTTGTTTTTGCCTTGAGTTGCTAAAAGTTTGGGGCCACCTTTGCGGCTCACCTGCCCAGGACAAGCTTGGAGCTCATTCTGGCCTTTGTTTGCAGATTAGCCTCCTCCCTTGCTCAGGGTTTTGTCCCTACCCTTGTTTTTCTGTTTGGGCTCTCTAATTTAATTTATGCAGTCTTGTTATGGGTATCCTTGTGAGCATCTTAAGTCCTTTCCAGAAACATTGGTTAGAAATTCTAAATACCATTTCTATCTTCATCTGGAGTCTGAAGGTGAGTTAACATCTCAGTGACAACCAGTGTAATTAACCCTTACTTGGCAGGCAGGACTCTGGCTCCTGAGCAGAACGGCCTGTGGGGTCCAGAAGCTTCCCTTACAAACCCATGGAGAGGCTCTGAGGGAAGCAGAGGGAGAGTCACCTTACTGAGAGTGGGAGACAGGAGGAGGCAGGACTGGGTACGAGCATTGCTGAGGGCCTCTGAGAACTACAGTCTGTGGGGTGACTGTTTAGCAGCCTCAGAACTCCTCTAGATCAAGCATGTCAAACTCGCAACCTGCGGACCGCATTCGGCCCACAATGAATATTTTTCGGCCCAGCCAATATAATGGTATGTAAGAAACGTTTTAATAAAAATTTTGTAACTTAATTCTTACAATATCCTGTTATACATAATTATTAATAATGAACTACAACATTCGCTAATGACTGATTATTATAATCATGTTGCATTCATTTCCCTTACGTGCCTTACACACGCAGGCGCACCATTTCTTTCTACTAATACTAGCAGCGAATATTTTAGCAGCTGATTGCCACATCATTAGTCTTACACTGACTTGTTTGGTGTGCACAACAGGAAATATTTTGCTTTCAGAGAACAAGAAAAATAGGTTTATTTGTGTTATACTTATTAATTTGTGCAGTTATTCAGTGTCTGGTAAGTTAATGTTCAAGAAAAATATTAATTTTTATTAAATGTTCTGTTATTTTATGTTAATGATTACTCATTTATTTCCGCCCTTTGTATTCAGCATGTCTCTATCGAAACAAACCTTCGTTTCTATAAAAATTGAAGCTTTATTTTTTTGTGGCCCACATAAACTTAAACCTTGTTTATTTGGCCCGTGTTAGCCTTTGAGTTTGACATGCTTGCTCTAGATATTTGAGAAAAGGCAATTTTCACTGAGCTGGGATAGCAGTTCCTCTAGGCTTGTTTGACAGAAGGTTGGGAGCAAAAGGTTGCTGTGGTGTTGGCAAGAGAGTAGCTGAGGGCTCCAGGCTGAGCAGGGAAAGATGAGAGGCTGGGGTGTTGACAAGATCCAGGCTTAAGTGAGGAGAGTACATGGGATCTCAGAGAAATTTCAGTGCAAATTTCAAGGTCACTTCTCAAAGGTGGTGCTATCCTGGTGATGAGAAGAAGATTGACTATGGGAGAGGTTGGCTGAAGTGGTGTAGCAGGAAGGCCACTAGTCTTATGTACGGGTCACTCCGCTGGACGCTGACCCCTCCTTGGGGATGGCAGTGGCAGGGTGGGTCAGTGAGTAGGGTGCAAGGTGGTAGAGCTGGATGGGGCAGTCCTCCTGGGCTGGTACAACGCATTGTGGTCACATCTATAGACATTGCCATTCTTTTTCTAGGGACAGTGCTCAAATGCCTTTGGGAACCTGCCTCCCCTACCATCTTCATTCTCAGACTATATGGTTTCAGTAGGATGCCACTCCTTTCTCCTTAGCTGCATTGTGAGAACAGATATGGCCACAGCCAACAGTTCATGGTAAGCCCATCCACCAAGTTGGAATGCTCTCTCCCTCTCCCTCTCCCTCTCCCTCTCCCTCTCCCTCTCCCTCTCCCTCTCCCTCTCCCTCTCCCTCTCCCTCTCCCTCTCCCTCTCCCTCTCCCTCTCCCTCTCCCTCTCCCTCCCCCTCCCCCTCCCCCTCCCCCTCCCCCTCTCCCTCTCCCTCTCCCTCTCCCTCTCCCTCTCCCTCTCCCTCTCCCTCTCCCTCTCCCTTTCCCTCTCTTTTTCCTTCTCCCTCTTCCTCTCTTTTTGAACTTGAATCTGGGAACATAAAGGCCTGGAACTACTGGCTACCATGTTGTCAGCATGAGGAGGCTAAAAGCAAAACCATCCAGATGTTAACGTAAAAACATTCCAACCTATAAAGATTTTTTGTGAATTTATTTGAGCCAAGCTGTTGACAATTGCCGGGAAGCAGAACTCAACGGATTGGGATAATGCTCCAGAGAATGGCAGTTTTTCATCTATTTTTATACATTGCAATCAAAGGAGGAGACACAGGTGGATTACATGAAATTAGATTAGAGAAGTGGGAGAAAGCAAAGTGGGGAAACCTCTGGGATTGGATAAAAAGTAAAATGATAGATACATACTTCTTTTACTTAGGTGGGTGCAGGGTAGTTAACAGTCAACAATTAGCATGATACTAACAATGAAGGAATTTATGATCTCTGTCCTGGCGCTGAGGTGCATTTGGTTGTGCCCCAGGGGATCTGGAAAAAAGGGAAGTTACAAGTTACCCTGACATTTCAAGGATATGTTATCATAGATGCAAAAAGACATATAGGCTCAGTTAAGGTAAAGGTTGACCTTGTCAGGGAAGATACCAGCCTAGGAGGTGACTACCTACCATTAACCGCTTTTAGTTAAAGTTTAATTTCAGACCATCATTTGTCTTTGAGTTTACATGACTGCCATGCAGGCCTTCCTTGAGCTTGTTAGGTTAGCATGTGGCCCCTTTTGTCCACACAGAGTATACTGGAATTAGGGACTGAAGATGTTGTTTTGAGTCCCCAAATCCAGCTGCACTTGAAGGTAATTTATTGATTCATATATTCAGAAACCTATAGGAATGGTATGGACTTCCAGAGAGGCTTGATCAAGCACTCAATGATATCACTTCCTAAGGTATTGGCATTATCCTCAGGTTGGCTAACTTCTTGGTGGTACAGTGGCTGCCAGTAATAACTAGGGTCAGGCTCTTTCTCACTTACAGAGAATGTTTTTCTCCAAAGTTCCTGTGGACTAGGAAAGCACTTTTCCTGGAACATCCTCAGCAAATATCTCATCCTGTCTCATTGGCCTGACTTGGGTCATGTGCCTACCCTTGGACCAATTCCTATGTCAGGGGACTGAGATGCCCTGACTGACCAGCACCAATAAGAAACCAACCTGAAGCTGGAAATTTTGGGGTCTTGTTAGGAAGGGTAGAATAGCTGCTGTGGAAGCAGCCAACACATGTGTACCTTAATCAGTCTTGGGGTGCTGAGCCCAGAGCAGATTTGGCTTCTAGTAAGGCTTGAAGTGACCACTGGTAGATTGCAACACTTAGGTTCTAAGTTCAGTGATTGTTGGGAGGTGTGCAGGGAGGCATCCATTGTGGCCTGGGGGCTCTGGCAGGTAGGAGAGCCCTGGAGAGCAGAGGAGTAAGGCAATGCAGGTCCACAGTGCATCGACTTTTCACAATTCATATTCTCTTCTACCCTTTCACAAACCCTCAGAGGATAGGCACCATAGTAGACAATGGGGTACCTCATTTCTTGGAGAATGGTCCCAGAATGTTGTGGAGGGAGCATACCATGAGCTCCTCCCCTGACCCCAACCAAGCACACAGACCCAGGCAGGCTCTGCTCTGCTGGCCCCTATCTGTGGGGGCCTTTCCCACCCTGCTCCATTTTGGCCCCCAAACCAGAGGCATTGGGGGCCAAGTAGGAGTGGGCCAGTCCTCTTTATTTATTTGTATTTTGAAATTGTGTTGAAAGGCCCACTAAGAAGACCAGCATTGCCAGAGCCTCCCCCTCTCCCCCCCGCCATGGAATTTATTTGCTGACCTGACTCTGAATTCCACCTCTGCCCCAGGTTCCAGAGAGACCAAGAGTTTAGCAGTGGGCACCAGGGGTGCAGAGCCAGCAAGAGGGCACAATGAAGACCTTACTGGTAAGTGCTGCTTGGGAAAGGGTACATAAGGAGGACAGGCAGTGTGTGGCCTGGTCTTGGGCACTGTTGTCCTGCTGGGGATATGGCTTTGGCTGACCAACAGATGAAAGAGGCCCTGCCTTCATGGCATTACTGTCCAGCCTGAAAGCAGATGCCCTCTGACCCAGCTAAATGGTCAACATTAGAAAGCCCTGGAATGCCTGGTGTGGGGAAAGGAATCCTGGTGGCTCTGCTATGGGATGGGATGGAGACAGGCATAGCTCTCGGGGGAACAAAGGGATACTGCCAGTCAGATGGAGTATGGCACGTGTCCCTGCAATGCTGCCTTGGGTGACACTTGTCCTGACTTGCTTGGGCATCTTCTGTGGGGGTGTTTGTGCCACCTGGAGCTCTGCAACAGTGAGAAGTGGTGAATCCAGGGCTGTGGCTGGACCTTCACTCAGGGTCAAGTGGGAAAGTCAGAAACAGGAGATTATTCCATATGGAGTGTCAATAAGAGACCACCCAGCAGTGAGCTCCCCATATCATAAGGTCAAAGTGCAAAGTCATGGGATGCTGGCCAGAGTGGGTGGGATACAAGGGGTCGGAGAGAGCAATAAAAGTAGGCAGGGGCCTGTGAATCATCATGGAGTGAAGGTCACAGACTGAGGAATCTGAACATAACACCCTCCTTTTGAAAGCCCAAACATGGCAAACAAACAAGCAAGTAGCTATAGATCTCATGATTGCTACTACTCAAAAGAAAGCCACGCAGAGAGAAAGGGCTTATGAGGCGACACTGAGGTCAGCAGATGGTCAAGGAGGGAAGAGTGTCGAGAAGCAGAGTTGGAGAGTTTAACATTGAAGCCCAGGAGAATGTCACGGGCTGGAGCCAACTGTGCGTGCATGTGGAGTTGAAAGCAGGTCTGTGGCTGGCCAGGTTAGGCAGGCATAGGGGCCACCAAAGCTGTGTGGACTCAGGCTGGGTGGTGGCGGGCACTGAGGGCCCTCCATGAGTTAAGCAGCTGGTAGCTGGCTCCCCTCGTCTTGTGCACACCACTGATTCTCCAAACTCAAGTTCCAAGTTGGAATTGTTATTTAATCCAATATGACTCCATAAACAGGGCATAGGCCCCATCACAAATGCTGTTTATGCCTTTGGGTCTCAGGACTCCCTTTTGTCACATTAAGGCCAGGGCTCGAGCTGGATTTCAGTATCCAGAATGTGGCTGCGTCGTATGACTCTGCTCACTGGAGCTGAGGATGCCTCTCTTGATTTGGTCCCTACCTGCCTCCTTTCCCAGAGCCATCCCCCTGCCTGCTCCTTTGGGGTTCTTGGGTTCAAGGTCATTTGGGAGTTATCACAGCTTCTGATAGCACCAGCAGTGGAATAGCACCTCCTGGATGCTTCCATTTGTGCCATCACACTTGGGACCAACCCCAGCCCATGCATCAATGTCCCTGTTTTACAGATGAGAGAGCTGAGACTCAGAGGGCAAGTTCACTTGGGAAGGTCACTGAAGCCAGGGAGGCAGCGGTCAGACTGGGTGTGGGGCTCCTGCTGGTTCCCTCATTGAGGGCTTGTCAGTCCAAGGCTCCAGGCAAGGGCCTGGTGGGAAGGCTGCCAGCATCCTGGAGTGTTAATGAAGCTGTGATGGAATACACTGGGCCCAGAGCCTCTAAATGCTGAGAGCCAGCAAACTCAATGAACATGATGGTAATTGCAGACCTGGTGGAGTATCCTGTTCCGTCGTGTATTGTTTTTTTCCATTGCAATTTAAACAACTTTATTCCTTCTTGCTGGCCTCTCCTGGCCTTAAGCAGCTGAGCAGGCCCCAGGGAAATTCTGACTCACTTGGGCTGCTGGGAAGTGTAGTGCGGTCACATCTTCAGCAGCTGTTCCTGACTCCTGAGGTGATCTCAGGCGGGACCCTGACTAAGCTCTGGTCTGGGTCTGGCTCCCTAATCCCGAAGCTTCTACCAGGGCCAGCTGTGGTCTCTACCTCCACCCTTGGCCACCCAGGGAGAATGCTCAGCCTATAGTGTCAATGTAACCTGCACCGCCACCCTGGCCAGGTGACCTGGACCCAGGTAGCTTCCACCTGGGCCTGTGCTGAGGCTGCTGGACCTGCCTGCTGTGTTGCTCTGTTCCTCTTTTCCTCTCTGTCCCAGCTCCCTTAGTTTGAGAAGAAGGCAATGCCCTAACTCAGAAGAGGGGAGAGAGGCAGAGGGGCAGGCCTAGTCCAGTCCACACTGTGCAGAGCAGTCTCAGACCAGGTTTCCCCTCCAGGATGTGGGATAGGGTGTGGGACATGAGCTCACACTTCTTCATGGCCCAGGTCAGTGGGGGCTTTCATGGCAACAACAAGCATATCCCCTCCCACTTGGCCTCAGTGCCACCTTTGAGGTCCTGCTCCTTAGGCTCCCTGGGGAAAGCAGACTTGTGCCCAGTGTCAGACATAGAAGGCCCCTGAGTTTGGGGGATAATGGGAAGGGGACATCCACCCAGCCTGGTTGGCTGTGGCTCTGCCACCTGGAGCCTGTAAGGACCACACCACTCTTCTGAGTCAGCCACCTCTTGTTAGTGTAGGCAGCCATCTGTCGGAGCACAGGCCTGGCTGACCACTTCAGAGTGGTGGGCCGTGTGAGGGTTACACATAGGATGTGGGTGCATCAGGATCCAGGGTTGCCCCATGGACTCCAACCAGCTCCCCCATATGTGTGGGCTCATGTCCGCTGTCAGGATGCAGGCCGAAGGCTGTGGCATCTCCAGGCTTCCTGGTGGCAGGTCCTACAGTACCTCCGTCTCACTACCACAGACAGTCAGGGAATGTCAGGGAGTCTCACCCATTGGCCAAGATGGTGAGGGGAAAGTTCACCCAGGACACCAAAAACTATAAAGATGAATGGACCGGGCCAAAGCACGCCAAAACCCAGAAAGATGAATTGACAAGGCCTGAGCGGGCTGAAAGTCAGCAAGGTAACCGAATAGAAAGCAAGTCCTCCTCTCCCTATCCCTATAAAAACCACGAGCTAGAGCAGGAAAGGGGGCTGGTCTTTGAGATGGGAGTCCACCATTCTCTCAGGTCACGGCACCTGCATAAAACCTCTTTCCTTTTGCACCAACACTTGTCTCACGAGTTTGGCTTTCATTGAGACAGGAAGCAAATGTGTGTTTTCAGTTACCATTTTTGGTGACCCAGATGGGACAGCGTGGATCTTGGTAAGTCCCAGGGGGCCCAAGCTGGGATCCCAGCTGCCTGTGGCAGGCTGACCCCAGAGCGAGACTGTGGGGATTTCCCAGCAGTTGCCAAGAGCTTTTCTCAGAGAATTTCCTCGCATTCCTTCTCAAGGCGTCAGCCACCTGAAACTCTTGGCTGGTGAGTGGAAGCAGGTTTCTAGGCGTCAGCTGCCGGAAATGCTTGGCTGGTGAAAGGAAACAAGTTTTGGGAGGGTATACAGACCCCAAGATTGGGTAAGTCAAACCAGAATGCACACTGAGGGTCCTCTATCCCTGCTGCTTGGGCTTCGTGCCACTGACAGCTGCTGGCAAAGATTTGATGAGCCAACCATGTGAAATTAATGACTGGGGCACTGCTAACTTCTGAAAATTGCTGCAGCTGAGAGATCATAGACAGCTTCTGGCAAAGTTTTGATTAGCCAGCGATCTCTCCCTGCCATTAGGGCTTCATGCCACTTGGGCTTTGTGCCACTTGGGCATTGTGCCACTTGAGCATTGTGCCACTCAGGTCCAGTTAGGGCCATTTGCAGTATAGGTGAATGGTCTCTTCTAGGCTGTCCCTGCCACTTGGGTTTTGTGCCACTTGCGCTTCATGCCGTTTAGGTCCAGTCAAGACCACTTGCAGTTTGCAGGAGATAAGATGCTAGGACTTACTTGTGAGCACTTGTTTGGACCAATGGAATTATGGATCCAAATTTTATTCATATGTTCCCACTTTATCTGCTGTGTTTCTGTGGTTATGGTTTTAGGTTTGTATTTTTGTGGCATCAGGGGTTACTCTGTTTTGACTCCTGAAGGGAGCCCACTGGGCTGAATTTTAGCAGATTGGTCTATGTACAGTTATGCTCCAAATGACTAAGAAAGAATTGGTTTTCTATTGTAACACTGCTTCGTCTATGTATGCTTTAAACTACTGGAGAAAATGGCCTCTAAATTGTTCCCTAAATTACTACACCATCATGCGATTGGAATTGTTTTGCCAATGGTCAGGGAAAGGGGATGAAATCCCTTGTGTCATGAAGTTTATATCTTTACACAATAAGGATTCAACAAAGAAAGGGGACAGCCTAAGATTAGAGCAGAAATAAATGACATGGAGAAACACACACACACACACACACACACACACACACAATACAAAAGACCAATGAAACTAAGAGCTGGTTCTTTGAAAGAATAAACAGATTGATGAATCTCTAGCCAGGCTCACCAAGAAGCAAAGAGAGAGGACCCAAATAAATGAAATCAGAAATAAAAGAGGCAAAATAACAACAGACCCCACCGAAATACAAAGGATTGTTTAAAAGTACTATGAACAACTCTATTCCAACAAACTAGACAACCTGGAGGAAATGGACATATTCCTAGAAAAATACAACCTTCCAAAACTCAATCAGGAAGAATCTAAAAATCTCAATAGGCCAATAACTATGGAAGAAATTGAAGCAGTCATCAAAAAGCTTCCAGCAAACAAAAGCCCGGGGCCAGATGGTTTCATAGGGGAGTTTTACCAAACATTCAAGGAAGACCTAAAACCTATCCTCCTCAGACTATTCCAAATAATTCAAGAGGAATTCTAAAACCTATCCTCCTCAGACTATTCCAAATAATTGAAGAGGAGTTCATTCTATGAAGCTAGCATTACCCTAATACCAAAACTAAATAAAGTCAACACAATGAAAGAGAATTATAGGCCAATATCCCTCATGAACATAGATGCCAAAATCCTCAACAAAATTCTAGCAAATCGGATCCAGCATTACATCAGAAAGATCATACACCATGACCAAGTAGGATTTATCCTAGGGATGCAAGGATGGTATAATATCCATAAATCAATAAACGTAACTGAGAGATAAAAATCACATAGTCATAGCAATTAATGCAGAAAAAGCATTTGGCAAAATCCAACAACTTTTCCTGATAAAAACTCTCAGCAAGGTGGGAATAGAAGGATCATACATCAACATAATAAGAACCATGTATGACAAACCCACAGCCAACATCATACTCAATGGGCAAAAACTAAAACCATTTCCCCTAAGAACAGGAACAAGACAGGGATGCCCACTTTCACCACTCCTGTTTGACATAGTACTGGAAGTACTAGCCATTGCAATCAGACAAGAAGAAGAAATAAAAGGCGTCCAAATTAGAAAAGAAGAAGTAAAATTGTCCTATTTGCAGATGACATGATACTGTACATAGAAAACCCTGAAGACTCCATCAAAAAAATTATTACACTTAATAAATGAATTCAGTAATGTAGCAGGATACATTTCATCCAAGAAATCTATGGCATTTTTATACAGCAATAGTGAACTTATAGAAAGAGAGACTAAAAGAGAAATCCCATTTACCATCACACCAAAAAAATTAAGATACCTAGGAATGAACTTAACTAAGGAGGTAAAAGACCTATATGAGGAAAACTACAGGACACTGAAAAAAAGATATAGAGGAAGATGTAAACAGATGGAAGAACATACCATGTTCATGGATTGGTAGAATCAACATGACTAAAATGTCCACAAGAGGAAACTACAGAAGATGAGACCTCCATTCATTTACCATTGTAAGAATACAAGGGTCCAGAGTTTTCAAGAGGAGAATGGTTTCCATATACAGCCATAAATTGGAGCTCAGGTCTGCAGAGGAATGGGCCATGCAGGGGCTGTGCAGAGGATGTAGGTACACCAGGATCCAGGGATGCCCTTCAGACTCCAATTGGCTTCTCTGGATGTGTGGATGCCATGTCCAGCATCAGGAGGTGTTTGGATGGTTTCAGCCTCTCTAGGCTTCCTGATGGCAGGTCCTACTGCAGACAGTCAGAGAGCACCGAGAAAACTTCCCATTGGCCATGATGGATCAGGAGGAGGTTCTTACACCCAGAATGACAAAAGCTAGAAAGATTAATGGACAGGGCTGAAGTGGGCCAAAAGCTAGCAAAATAATTGGATAGATTAAAAAAGCCCTCTCCTCCTATCCCTATAAGAATCTCAGACTTGAGCTGGGAAGGGTGATGGTCTTTGAGATGGGAGTCCACCATTCTCCCAGGTCATGGCACCTGAATAAAATATCTTTTCTTTTGCACCAGAACCTGTCTCAGGAGTTTGTCTTTCATTGAGGCAGACAGCCAACCCTGTGTTTTTGGTGACATGCCTGCTGGAATATCGTAAGCCTGCTGACCCGTCAGACCTCTTTCAATGGGCTATTTGGAGTAGCCAGTCTTCTTGTAAGTCACAGGGTCCACTCAGTTGAAGCAAATGAAGGGAAGTGAATGAAGGCAACCATGGGGGTGGGGGGTGTCTAGGGAGCTGCAACATATGGAGCCATGCATGGCCATTACAGGTTGGCAGGGCCAAGAGAGGAAGCAGTGTTGACTGGGCAACTTTGTTGTTGTTAATTCTCACTGAGGATAATTTTTTCCACTGATTTTTAGAGAGTCGAAGGGAGCCAGGGAGAGGGAGGGAGGAGAGAGAGAGAGAGAGAGAGAGAGAGAGAGAGAGAGAGAGAGAGAGAGAGAAATGTGAGAGAAACACATTGATTGTTTGCCTCCCACATGTGACCAGCTGGGTCTGGGGATCAAGTCTGCAACCCAGGTGCCCTTGACTGGGAATCAAACCTGCAACCCTTTGGTGAACAGGCTGACATTCTAACCACTGAGCAACACCAGCCAGGGCTGACTGGGCAAATTTTAATAACATGTACTTCCAGCAAGTTTCAAAAATGGTTTTGCAGGGGTATAGAAGCAGCACGTGTGTGTGTGTGTGTGTGTGTGTGTGTGTGTGTCTGTACAACAGTGTGTTTCCCTGGGACAGTCTTTCCATGCCCCCACTTCTTCCATCAGTGGCCTGGCCTTGAATAAAGGGACCCCACCCCACCCATCCTTAGTGTTGGATTGAGGGGCCCAACTGGGGTCATTGATTCCTCCATACTTTCTCTGGGATCTTGCACCTAGTAGTTCATCCATAAATATCTGTGGAGTAAATGATTTAATGAATAAATACATTAATAATTGCAGCAAAGAAGGAAAAGTATTTGTTGGATATGTAAGAGAGAAAATAAAAAGGGAAAAGCCAATAAAAGCAGATAGAGAATCATAGAAGCATTGAAGTGTGGAGCTGGTCACAGCAGAGCCAAGTATTCTGTGCTGTTGGAAGGATCCGAGATATTCTTGCTTACCAGAGGAGGTGGCCAGTTTGAAGTCTTGCTCCAGCTCCTTCCCTGCCGCCCCTGCCCCTTCTGTTCTAGCTCCCAGACACACTCATGTCTTCCCTTTGGTCTCAACATGTCAGTGGTTTCATGTCCTTTGGCTCTTACTCATGCTCTCCCCTCTATGTGAAATATCCTGCCTTGTTGACCTTTATTAAGACCAAGACTTCTCATTCTCTCTGCTGGTTCCCACTGCAGCCACCCATGTGCTTTCAGTTAGGTGTTGACCACAACTCACTTCCATGGTCTGACTTTATGTTCTCCTCTCCCATGGGCTCTTCCAGGATGGGAGCACTGACTAATTCTTCTTATAGAAATTCAAAAAGTTTGTTGAATCAAATTGAAGTTTAGATGTTTAAAGTCTCAGATAATTGACTATTGAGGGAGTTAACCCCTAAGGGTCCAATATCTTTGATGTTTTCTTTCAAATGTTTAAGACCTAAGACCCATAAATGCAGGGAACTGGATTAGTTTATTTCAGAGGAATTTGTCCAATGTTAGACCAAGATGCCTTATAGGAAAGAATTATGTGTCAACAGTAGAAACTTATTGAGCCACTAAATTGAACACGCTGGAAGCCCAAGGCTACTCATGTCAATTTTTCTTCCTTTTTTCTCTCTCATCCCCTGACTGTGAAAAAAGTCAATTATTGTCGTTTAATTTAAGGTAGTTTCCAACCTTCGGGCAATTAAGTTCAACCTATATTTCCTGAACCTGTGCTTGAGTCAGGCCCATGCTGGGTGCTGAGCTTCCATTTGTGTGCTTAGAGGTTTCTGCTTCCATTGTGAGACCTACTTCCAGCAATGGGGCTGCTCATCCTCTGGTGGGGGAGGTGGGAGCTGATGGGTTCAGGGTGTCCCCAAAGGCCAGGGTGCCTGGGCCAAGTCTGGGAGACTGAGGATGGTTGCTGCCTGGAGGAGGCAGCATGGGTGTGTGCTAGACACAGAGAGACAAGGGTTCAAATCCTGGCTCTATCACCTGCTGGCTGGATGAGATAGCTGTTCTCTCTGTACCTTGATTTTATCATCTGTAAAGAGAGTGGATGTAATGGAGTGCTTAGCCTGGAGCCTCATATCAGGCAGGACTGGAGACACAGGGCCGTGTTTATATCACTGAGTTGGGCATGCGTAGACTGTAGATGGAGGCCACATGCTCAGCCTGTCTCTATGACCTGTTTAGTATCTTCCTTTTCCACCATCATGTATGTCCCTCTCCGTGCAGAAGCCCAGCCCTGCTGCCAGACCTCTGTGGAAAGGAAAGCCTGGTGGGTCCGGAGTGTGGCCCTAAGGTGAAGGGCAGTGTCTGAGGCACATTCATCCTTTGGGCTCTCTGGTGCTTGGGTTCCAGGGGAGGCTGAGAGGCAGTCCAAATGGGCCTCAAGGACAGTGAGGAAGAGGCCAGAGCTGGAGAGGTTTCTGGATACAGTCTAACTGGTGTGGCAAGGACTGCAGCCAAGACTTTGCCACCGAGAAGCCATCAGGATCCCAGGGCTGTGCTTCATCTTGACTACATCCACTCATAGGCCCTGTCTCTCCCCTCCCCAGCGTCTACGCACAGCTCTGACCCAGCTGGGGAACCCTGCTGCCCTCTGCTGCCTCAGGTCCTGGGATTCCTGTTGGTAGATCTTAAGCCACGCTGGCTACCAGGGTGGGCATTGTGGCTGCTGCTGCTGTCCACACTGGGGCTTCAGGGACCGTGGCTTCCCAAGATCGGCCTCTGAGGGCAGCTGTTAGTAATGGAGAAACTTTGTTTACAGATGGAAGCATTAATTAAGACATTTGAAAGTCTTCTATATTTCTAATTCTTTGTTCTTTTCCTTTATGTAACAGGGAAGATCCTGCCCCGCTCATCACCAGCTGGTCTAGTAAACATCTAGAGAATATAAGATTTTATTTTAATTGCCTGAGCCCCAGGATTGTGGAAGCAAGATAGTGGGGGAAAGGCTCTGAAACGAGACTGGAAAGAAATGGCTCTTGGAGAAAAAGTCACTTGGAAGCGAGTGGTCTAGTTACTTTGATTGTCTGAGCAGTTTAGAGTTTTTGACCCAGACCCAGGAAAGACTGAAACTAATTTAAAGGAACAGATGGGTGGAGCCTAAACCACTGCCCGGCTGACGGGAAGGCAGGTTTGAGTCAGTCAATTAAACACATTTCTCCTTAGTAAATATGGCAAAACTGCATGAAAATATGTCTTATTTTCTAAGTTCCATGAACCAAAGGCAGGAGCTGTTTGCTCTGTGACAACATGCACAGCTCCTGACTCCAGCTCCAGGTCTAACTCACAGAGGGCACATGGTCTGCTTTCTAGAACAGGATGCTGACCAGCTGGAGAGCAAAGGAAAGCTGTGGGTGCTACCTGCATATTAGCAACAGAAGGGCAGGATGCTGGTAGCAGCTGAGGTGGGGCCATCAGCTGTGAGGACTTGTAGAGCCTGCCCTGAGCCCAGGACTCACCCTACAAATGAGCCTGAAGGCCCAACTTTCCCAGAGCAGACTGAGGTGGGTGCAGAGGGTCCCAGCAAGAAGGCTGAAGCTGAGCAGCTTCTCCTGCGGCCTCCTAGTGGGTGCTCCAGGCCTGACCAGGGTGGAGAGGCCATGCCTGGTGGCAGCCTGCTCAGCCAATACTTGAGGGAGTGGGGGAACAAGGCCATTCAGCTTTCCTGGGTTCAGCAGCAGGGCCCAACCCATGACTTGGCTCTTGGAAAGCTCTGGTGCCTCAGCCAGCAAGCCTGGAATGTTCTGGAAGTGCACATTCCTGGGGATGTCACTGCCCAGTGGAGGAGCAGGAGCAGTGCGTCCTGGGGCCCTCCATGGGACCCCATCCTCCCTGCTGTGAGCACTTCCTGGAGAAACCCTTGGGCCTCCCACAAGGACTCTGTTTGGTCCTGCAGCTCTAGGAGGGAGAGGTGGCTAGACCTCTGTCCACATAGCCCTGGGATGGGTGCTGGTTGCCCTGGGAGCCAGGTTGGGAGCAGGGTGACAGGTGGGGCTGAAGAAGCAGGACAGAGAGAATGCTGCTGTGTGGAAGAAGCCAGTGGCACGGTGTCCTGTCCTGCTCAATGCCCACCCCTACAGGTGGCATTTCTCTTGGTTCAGCTGGAAGAGTGCCTGCTAGGCCTTATTAAAAACTAGGATCCAGCCCTGCTGGTGTGGCTCAGTTGGTTGGAAGTTCTCGGGTTCAATTCTTGGTCAGGGCACATACCCAGGTTGTGGGTTCAGTCCCTGGTTGGGTTGAGTACTGGGGCAACTAATTGACGTTTGTTTGTTTGTTTGTTTGTTTGTTTGTTTTTCTCTCTCTCCTTCTTACTTCCTCTTTCTCTAAAATCAATAAAAACATATTTTCAGGTGAGGATTAAAAAAAATTTACTAGGGTCCACCATAAATGCTAATTCCCTGTTGAAAGCCACAGTATGTGCGTTTATGGCCAATCACTTCCTGGGTTGAGGAACACAGGCTCATTGCAGGGGACCACATCTGTCCTGGTGTGTCTAATGAGCTGTGAAGACCTCTCAGGATCAGAGAATTAGCAGAGACGGTGCCTTCAAATTTTCAGTGGAGAGTTTTCTGCCTAATTTTTGAGTCCCTGGGCCAAGACATTTCATGGCAAGAGACTAGCACGTTAGGTCTCATCTTTTGTAAACCTAAATTGAGTGTTGGGAACAAAATTCTCCCATGGAGGAGGTGCCAGTCCTTCTCCCCAAATTTTGGTTGGGAAAAGGCTGAAGAGGTGGGTGAGAAAGAGGCCAGGTTGTGGTGCTCAGTCATTGGGTCTATAGAACTTGAGTGGGGACATGGACAGTGGCTACCAGGAGTCCAGACGAAGCCTACCTGGCCAGATTAGGACTCTGAATGTGAGGCCATGTCAGTTCATTCTCAGAGACCCATCCCTAGCATCCTTAGGAAGGAAAATGAGTCAGGAACAGCTAGGCCAAGGGCTCCCACACTGTTAACAAGGGTTGGTCCTCCTCTCCTCTCTGCATCTTCTTCCACAGGGACATGATCCCCAAGCGGGACCTCTGGAGCTCTGCCTCCTCTAGCTTACTCACCCCAGTGGGTGGACAAGGCTTGTCGCCTAGAACTTCCCAAGAAATGTCCCACCAATAAGATTCATCTCCTAACTGGAACCACTGGTCATGCCCATCCTGAGCTGGGGGATGGGTTTGATCACACTGGTGAACCTCCTATGGAAGTCAAGGGCCATGGGTACTAGTAGATCCAACGCAAACTCATCCTTGAACAGAGACACTCAAAGCCCTCCAGAACATCTGGTCCTCACTACCAAAAGCTCACTGCAGGTCAGGCCCCCAGGGGCCCATAGGGCAGCCAGGCATGCAGGGAGAGGGTACCCTTTCTGGGAGACAGGCAGCCACTTTCTAAATGCTGGTGGCTCCCACCCCCCCAGGACAATGTCAGCATGGTCAGGTGTCTAAGGATCGAGTGGCCTGAAGGCCATGTACTTTCCTGTAGGTATGTGTGACAAGTGATGGCAGGTCTGAAACTCACAGACACATCTGTGCTCTCATTTCTCAGCTCACAGACCCTCCAAATAGTTTCTTTGTCTTGGCATTCTTACTTCTGTTGGCATCCCTGACACAGCATTCTGCCATGTTTCTTTCTACTCTTATTGACTACTTTTTCCCAGTCTCTCTTTCTGCCTCGTCCTCCTTTATACAAGCCTTAAACTGGACCTCAGTCCTTCTCTTTTTCCTTCTCACTTTAAACCATCCCCAGGCAAAGCTGTCCAGCGTGGCTGTGAGACCATCTGTAAGCTGATGACCCTCAACTCTCTCTTGAGCTTTGGACTTGCCCACTTGACATCTCAGCAGACTCCAAACTTAAACTTGCTTTTCCCTCTCCCACTGCTTCTCTGCCTGTCTCCCTGAGGTAAGCAAATCCACTAGTTGCTCCCTCTAGAAACCTGGCACAGGCCCACTTCTGTGACCTGAATGGGGATTACCACCTGGGGGCTCAGTGCTGTAGTGTTCCCAGACTTTGCATAGCCATGGCTCAAAGCATATTTGCCCCGGGATGGAGCTAGCCAGGGGCATAACTCCTGGCTCTTATTATCTGAACCAGTTCCTCCAATTAGGCACCAAGAAGAGGGATCCTGAGTGCACAGAGCTGAGACAGGAGAAAGGAATCCAAAGGATTTGGGGCTCCTTGGTACCCAAGCAAGGAGATATTAATATTGAAGTGCTGGCTCTTCCCCTTCCCCTTATTACAGAGGCTGAGTGGGTAGACCAGGGAGTCCTCCTGGACACCTGCTTCTATAACTGCTCACACCCAAACAACCCCCATGTCCTGTTCATTTTACCTCTCAGATAGATCTCAAATCCATCTTTGTCCTCCTCTTTACGGTGACCTTCTGGGTCAAGTCATCCTTCTCTCTCTCCTGGACTCTGCAGTGGCCTCTGTCTCATCTCCTGTATCCTCTTGAGTCTGTTTTCCACTCAGCAGTGAGCACAGTTAGCATTTGTGTTGTGGAGGAACAGAGCTGTCTTGGTGTCCCAACAGGACCCAGTAGATGAGCTTTGCTTCTAAAGGCAGATTTCATGATGCTGGGTGGTGGAGATTATTGCTGCTATTTTTGGCTTCCTGGTGTCAAAAATAATAATAAACAGAGCTATTTTAAAATGAAGTCAGAGCTGCCATACCAGAGGAGCTGCCTTTCACTTCTTTTTTTTTTTTAAATAAAATTTATTAAGGTATTATATGTGTACATATCTTACCATTGCCCTCCCCACACCCCACTCCCATATATGCCCCCACCCCCCAGAGTTTTGCATCCATTGGTTATGCTTATATGCATGCATACAAGTCCTTTGATTGATCTCTTATCTCCCCCACCTCTCCCTAACCTTCCCCTTGTAATTTGACAGTCTGTTTGATGCTTTACTGTCTCTGTATCTATCTTTTTGTTCAAGTTTATAATGTTCTTTATTATCCATAAATGAGTGAGATCATGTGGTATTTTTCTTTCATTGACTGACTTATTTCACTTAACATAATGTTCTCCAATTCCTCCCAGGTTGCTGCAAATGATGAGAATTCCTTCTTTTTTATGGCAGCATAGTATTCCATTGTGTAGATGTACCACAGTTTTCTGATCCAGTCATCTGCTGACGGGCACCTAGGCTGTTTCCAAATCTTAGCTATGGTGAATTGCGCTGCTATGAACATAGGGGTGCATATATCCTTTCTAATTAGTGTTTCTAGTTTCTTCGGATATATTCCCAGGAGTGGGATTACTGGGTCAAATGGGAGTTCCATTTTCAGTTTTTTGAGGAAACTCCATACTGTTCTCCACAGTGGCTGCACCAGTCTGCAGTCCCACCAGCAGTGCACGAGGGTTCCTTTTTCTCCGCATCCTCGCCAACACTTGTCGTTTGTTGATTTGTTGATGATAGCCATTCTGACAGGTGTGAGATGGTACCGCATTGTTGTTTTGATTTGCATCTCTCGGATAATTAGTGACGTTGAGCATGTTTTCATGTGTCTCTTGGCCTTCCTTCTGTCTTCTTTTGAAAAGATTCTATTTAGGTCTGTTGCCCATTTTTTTATTGGATCATTTATCTTCCTTTTATTAAGTTGTATAAGCTGCCTGTAGATGTTGGAGATTAAACCTTTATCAGTGATGCCATTTGCAAATATGTTCTCCCATGCAGTGGGCCTTCTTGTTGTTTTGTTGATGGTTTCTTTTGCTGTGAAAAAGCTTTTTATTTTGATGTAGTCCCATTTGTTAATTTTCTCTTTAGCTTCCATTGCCCTAGGGACAGTGTCAGTGAAGAATTTCTTTTGGCATATGTCTGACATTTTGCTGCCTGTGGATTGCTCTAGTATTTTTATGGTTTCCCGTCTTATGTTTAAGTCCTGTATCCATTTTGAGTTTATTTTTGTGTATGGCGTAAGTTGGTGATCAAGCTTCATTTTTTGCATGTATCTGTCCAATTTTCCCAACACCATTTATTGAAGAGACTGTCTTTATTCCATTGTATGTTCATGCCTCCTTTGTCAAATATTAATTGAGCATAGTGGTTTGGGTCAATATCTGGATTCTCTATTCTGTTCCATTGATCTATATGTCTGTTCTTGTGCCAGTACCAGGCTGTTTTGAGAACAGTGGCTTTGTAATACAGCTTGAAATCTGGTATTGAGATCCCTCCTACTTTATTCTTCTTTCTCAGGATTGCTGTGGCTATTCGGGGTCTTTTTTTATTCCAGATGAATTTTTGGAGAGTTCTTTCAAGGTCTGTGAAATATGCCGTTGGTATTTTAATGGGGAGTGCATTGAATCTATAGATTGCTTTGGGTAGTATGGACATTTTAATGATGTTGATTCTGCCAATCCATGAACATGGTATGTTCTTCCATCTGTTTACGTCTTCCTCTATCTCTTTTTTCAGTGTCCTGTAGTTTTCCGTGTATAGGTCTTTTACCTCCTTAGTTAAGTTTATTCCTAGGTATCTTAATTTTTTTGGTGCGATGGTAAATGGGATTGCCTTTTTAGTCTCTCTGTCTGTAAGTTCACTATTGGTGTATAGAAAGGCCATAGATTTCTTGGCGTTAATTTTGTATCCTGCTACATTGCCGAATTCATTTATTAAGTCTATTAGTTTTTTGACGGAGTCTTTTGGATTTTTTATGTACAATATCATGTCGTCTGCAAATAAAGACAGCTTTACTTGTTCTTTTCCAATCTGGATGCCTTTTATTTCTTCTTCTTGTCTAATTGCAATGGCTAATACTTCCAGTACTATGTCAAACAGGAGTGGTGAGAGTGGGCATCCCTGTCTTGTTCCTGTTCTTATGGGAAATGTCTTTAGTTTTTGTCCATTGAGTATGATGTTTGCTGTGGGTTTATCATATATAGCTTTTATTATGTTGAGGTATGAGCCATCTATTCCCACCTTGTTGAGAGCTTTTATCAAGAAAGGGTGTTGGATTTTGTCAAATGCTTTTTCTGCATCAATTGATATGACTATGTGATTTTTATCTTTCAATTTGTTTATGTGATGTATCACGTTTATTGATTTGCGGATATTGTACCATCCTTGCATTCCTGGGATAAATCCTACTTGGTCATGGTGTATGATCTTTCTGATGTACTGCTGGAGCCGATTTGCTAGAATTTTGTTGAGGATTTTGGCATCTATGTTCATGAGGGATATTGGTCTGTAATTCTCTTTCATTGTGTTGTCTTTATCTGGTTTTGGTATTAGGGTGATGCTGGCTTCATAGAAGGAGCTTGGAAGTGTTCCTTCCACTTGAATTTTTTGGAATAGTCTGAGGAGGATAGGTTTTAGTTCTTCCTTGAATGTTTGGTAAAACTCTCCTGTGAAGCCATCAGGCCCCGGGCTTTTGTTTGCCGGAAGCTTTTTGATGACTGCTTCAATTTCGTCCATAGTTATTGGCCTATTGAGCTGTTTAGATTCTTCTTGATTGATTTTTGGAAGGTTATATTTTTCTAGGAATATGTCCATTTCCTCCAGGTTGTCCAGTTTGTTGGAATAGAGTTGTTCGTAGTATTTTGTAACAATCCTTTGTATCTCAGCGGGGTCTGTTGTTATTTCACCTCTTTCATTTCTGATTTTGTTTATTTGGGTCCTCTCTCTTTGCTTCTTGGTGAGCCTGGCTAGAGGTCCATCAATCTTGTTTATCCTTTCAAAGAACCAGCTCTTGGTTTTGTTGATCTTATGTATTGTTTCTTTGGTCTCTATGTCATTTATCTCCGCTCTGATCTTTGTTATTTCCTTCCTTCTGGTTACACTGGGCTTTTCTTGCTGCTCTTTTTCTAGCTCTTTGAGTTGTAGGGTTAAGTAATTTATTACCATTGTTTCTTGTTTTTTGCAATAGGCCTGTAGAGCTATGAACTTCCCTCTCAAGACTGCTTTCGCTGTGTCCCATAGATTTTGGATTGTTGTGTTTTCATTGTCATTTGTTGCCATGATGTTTTTTATTTCTTCCTTGATCTCTCTGGTGACCCAGTCCTTGTTTAATAGCATGCTGTTTAGTCTCCATGTGTTTGATTTCTTTGGATTGTATTTATTGTAGTTGATTTCCAGTTTTATGCCACTGTGATCTGAGAAGATGCTTGATATAATTTCTATCTTCTTGAATTTGAAGAGACTTTGCCTGTGACCCAGCATATGGTCTATCTTTGAAAATGACCCATGTGCACTTGAGAAGAATGTATATTCTGTGGCTTTGGGGTGAAATGTTCTGAAGATGTCAATTAATTCCATCTGGTCTAGTGAGTCATTTAGGATTGCTGTTTCTTTGCTGATTTTTTGTTTAGAGGATTTGTCCAGTGGTGATAGTGGGGTATTAAAGTCTCCTACTATGATTGTGTTGCTATTAATCTCTCCCTTGATATCCTCCAGGAGTTTTTTTATGTATTTGGGTGCTCCTATATTGGGTGCGTATATGTTTACCAGAATTATTTCTTCTTGTTGGATTTCTCCCTTTAGTATTATGAAGTGGCCTTCCTTATCTCTTGTTATGGCATTTATTTTGAGGTCTATTTTGTCAGATATAAGTATTGCTACCCCAGCTTTTCTTTCATTTCCATTTGCCTGAAAGATATTTTTCCATCCCTTCACTTTCAATCTGTGTGAGTCTCTTGTTCTGAGGTGGGTCTCTTGTAGACAGCATATATATGGGTCGTGTTTTTTTATCCATTCAGCTACTCGATGTCTTTTGATTGGAGCATTTAGTCCGTTTACATTTAAAGTTATTACTGAAAGGTATTTGTTTGCAGTCATATCTATTTTTGTGTCTGTATTCCTTCTTACCTGTTTATTTCTTCTTTTTACAGTATTCCCTTTAGCAATTCTTGCATTGCTGGTTTGGTGGTGATAAACTCCCTGAGGCTTTTTTTGTCTGCAAAGCTCCTGATTTCCCCTTCAATTTTGATTGATAGTCTTGCTGGATATAGTATTCTTGGATTCAGTCCTTTGCTTTGCAACACTTTGTATACCTCCTTCCATTCACTTCTATCTTGTTGTGTTTCTGATGAGTAATCATTTGATAATCTGATGGGTGTTCCTTTGTAGGTAACTCTCTGTCTCTCTCTTGCCGCCTTTAGGATTCTCTCTTTATCATTTATATTTGCCATTGAAATTATGACATGTCTTGGTGTGGGTCTTTTGGGGTTGATCCTGCTTGGGACTCTCTTTACTTGCGTAACTTTTATCTTTCCCATATCCTGGAAGTTTTCTGTCATTATTTCTTCAAATAGATTTTCTAATCCCTGCTGCTCTTCTTGTCCTTCTGGCAGCCCTATTATACGCATGTTACTTCGTTTCATGTTGTCCCGAAGCTCCCTTAGGCTTTCCTCCTGCTTTTTAATTTTTTTCTCCAATTGCTGTTCAGCTTGAGCTTGTTTCTGTACCTGATCTTCTAACTCACTAATTCGGTCCTCTGCTTCTTGTAATCTACTGTTGAAACTTTCCATGGTGTTTTTGATTGTAGCTATATCACTTTTCATTTCTTCCTGATTCTTGCATAAGTTGTTGATTTTCTCATCCATCCGATGTATAAATTCCATGACCATTACTCTGAACTCCTTTTCGGTCATGTTGCAAGCTTCATTTTCACTAATTTCCTTTCTTGGCGACTCCACATTTTCTTTCCTCTGTGAGTTATTTCGTTTCCCCATTCTGGCTATTACCAGAAAGCTCAAGCTTCTGTTTGCGTGGACCTGGGCC
The DNA here is from genome assembly GCF_951640355.1 of Cnephaeus nilssonii. Lineage (NCBI taxonomy): Eukaryota > Metazoa > Chordata > Mammalia > Chiroptera > Vespertilionidae > Cnephaeus > Cnephaeus nilssonii. The sequence continues at coordinate 9,655,391 of NC_137076.1, forward strand.
GTGTGCTGTGGGGACTTCGCTCCACCCTAGTTTCACTGAAGTGCTCTGACACTAGGACGTGTGACTGTCTTTGGTTGGTGGGAACCAAACTTGCCCAGGATCAGTGTCCCCAGTGTTCCGTGTGGTCTCGTGTGCACGTTTGGAATCAGGGGCCCTGTCTGCACCACACTGTTGGTATGTGCCGAGAATGAGATCCTTAGCATGTGCCAGGAGTCAGAGTTTCCCTGTGTCTGCACCAAGACTCGAGTGTCAAAGTCTCTGTTGCCTTGTGCGGTTTCTCGTTGAGAATCAGGGTCCCTGTGTGTGCACGCACCAACAATTGGGGTCGCTGGCTCTTAGTGTGAATGCGCTGTGAGTCAGGGATCCCAGGCAGCTGTGTCCGGCGTGCCAAATTCCCTGAAGTGGGGCTGCGTCCTGTGTGTGCTCTCTCTACTGAGCCAAACCGGCTAGAGCGCACATTCTTAAAAACCTGAAGGTGAGCCGACTCAGTGCACTCTCCCAAAGTCCCAGAAGGGGGGCGGAGTCCGTCCTGCGCGCCAAATTCCCCAAAGGGAAGCCCCTCTGTGCACGCTTTTAAGAATCTCCGAAGGGGGAGCTGTGACCCGCGAGCCAAATTCCCCCAAATTCCCCGAAGGGGAGCCCTCTGTGCGCACTGACAGATTTCCCCGACGCGGAGCTGCTTCTGTCCCGTGCGAGAGCGCGCGCCAAATTCCCTAAGAGGGAGCGCGTCCCTGCGCAAAGCTCGGCAGCTTGGGCCAGGGGCGGGTCTATCAGTTACTATGGCGCTGTCTGTGCGCGCGCCTGTGAGCAGCTTGGGCGAGGGGCGCGCCTATCAGTTACTATGGCGCTTTCCGCAGGCCTGTGGGCGCTCAGCAGCTTGGGGGAGGGGCGGGTCTATCAGTTACTATGGCGCTATCAGCGCCTGCGAGGAGGGGGATAGGGTCTTTGACTCACGGAAATCTGCCGGGAAGTCTGGATTCTTGCTTGTTTGTCTGAAGCTGTGATAGCAGTTCTCTGTCCCCAGTGGCTGCAGGGTCCTGATTTGTGTCAGAAGCCAGGATCCGAGTCTCAGGCAGCTCTGTTTCCCAAGATGGCGTGGTCTCTGCGTCCGCACCAGCCGCCGAGAAGTGTCCGCTTTGTGCGCGGGGCTCCGCCGTCTAGGGCTGCCCTGTTCGGGAGCCCTTTGGAAGACCTGCAGAATCTAACTGACCCTATCTCATACATACACACACACCACACACATCTACACTCTCCTCTATGGGTTCCTCACTCACACTCTCTCTCTCCCTACCTTCCTGCCGGTCGCCATCTTTTCAGCGATATCCTTTCACTTCTTATACCTCACATTTTTGGCAACAGAACCTTTGGATTTGTGTCCCAAATAACTGTTTGCAAGGATAACAAGAAAGCAGATATTATGACTATGACTGCATGACTGAAAATTAAAAATATTGTTTGGCCTGGCTGGTGTGGCTCAGCGGTTGAGCATAGACCCAGGAACCAAAAGGTCACAGGTTCAATTCCCAGTCAGAACACATGCCTGGGTTGTAGTGAACAATGGCATGTGTTCACTACAACAGGAGGGGGTGTGCAGGAGGCAGTCAATCGATGATGGACCATTGATGTTTCTATTACTCTCTTTCTGAAAAAAATCAATAAAAATTTTATTTAAAAAACAGAAAACATTGTTTAGAATTAACATCACTGTTATGTTATCTACATCAATAGAAATGCCTTCCTCCTGTTCCAGAAACTGTTCCCCTTTTAGTTCTCATAAATAGCTCTTGCCTTTGTCTCCTAATCAGAACACTATTTGGGCTTCTGACTGAATCAGTGCATCCCAAATAGCTATCCTTTGATCTCAAATAAATGCTTTTGCCTCTCACTTTAAAAGGCCTTTTATTTTTAGGTTAACACTGGGGGGATAAACAACATCTTCTTGTTATTTAAACCAGATAGGAGTTATTGGCTTGTCAGAGAAGGGGGAATACACATGAGAACACCAGTGTGTCACCCACAGGGTGACCAAATGTGTAGTCCATGGTTAGAATTACCTCTGCATGTGTCTTGTCCTGTACCTTTCTTTTAACTTTTAATTTTGAAATAATCACAGGAGGTTGCAAAAATTATACATTAATATCAAAGAGTGCCTTGTAGGCTTGCCAGCTTTCCCCAGTGCTGACATCTTATGTAACTACAGTACAATATCAAAGCTAGGAACCTGACATTGGTATACATTGTTCACTAGACTGCAGACCTTACTCAGTTTCCACCATGTTTAAACTTGTAATCATCTGTGTGTGTGTGTGTGTGTGTGTGTGTGTGTGTGTGTGTGTGTGTGAAGTTCTATGCAATTTTATGTCGTGTATAGATCCAGTAATCACCACCACAATCTAGACATAGAACTGGCCCTGGCTGAGTAGCTCAGTTTGTTAGAGCGTCTTCCCTATATGCCAGGTTACGAGTTCTGTCCGCAATCAGAGCACATACAAGAATCAATCAATGAATGTATAAATAAGTGGAACAACAAATGTTTTTTTCTCTCTCTTCCTCTCTCTAAAATCAATAAGTAACTTTAAAAAAGACAGAGCTATGAGATGCCAGTGGCTGTATTCTGGGCACACAAAAAATTCTTGGTATTAACAATGCCAAGAAATAACTACAAGCTACACAATTTATGCAAAATGAGACTAGTTCCTGTGGAAGACGGTCCATTATTAAAATAACTAGAGGTTCAGTACACTAGATCTCCGCGGATCAGGCCTAAGACAGCAGTCAGACATCCCTCTTACAGTCCTGGGCTCTCGCAGTCAGGGACCCCTCTCTCCTTACTGCCCACCTGCAGCAGAGGCGGGAAAGGCTCCTGCCACCACCGCTACACTCGCCAGCGGTGAGCCTGGCTTCTGGCTGAGCAGCACACCCCCTGTGGGAGCGCACTGACCACCAGGGGGCAGCTCCTGTGTTGAGCGTCTGCCCCCTGGTGGTCAGTGCCTGTCATAGCGACTGGTCATTCCACAGTTCCGTCGATTTGTATATTATGCTTTTACTAGAGGCCCAGTGCATGAAATTCATGCACAGTAGTGTCCCTAGGCCTGGCCAGCGATCAGGGACAGTCTGTGGGGGTACCAACAGGGCAATCACCCCCTCTCCCCCCCACCGCTGGCACCCACCTTGGCTGGCCTGGAGCCTGAGGGGTGGGGGCAGCTCCTGCATTGAGTGTCTTCCCCCTGGTGGTTAGTGTGCATCATAGCAACCGGTCATTCCACCAGTCGTTCTGCTATTCGGTTGATTTGCATATGAGGCTTTTATTGTATAGGATTATATAGGATTGCCAGGTTTGCCTAAAAATGAAATATACAATTTTCATGTTGTTTTTCAGATTATATTTTTCACTTATATCATTTAATGTATTATGTGTGTATGAAGAACAAAAATACATAATATAGCTTTATTGTAATTATTGTGGGGGAAAATACTCTATAAAATAAATAATAATACCAAGTACCTAGTAGTGTTTACCATGTGTTCAGGGACAGCAAAGCTTAAAATACAATCCATCCCCTCCCTGTGTCTGTCCCCTAGCAACTACTGATCTGTCTTCTAGCCCTGAAGTTCTGTCATTTTGAGAATGTTATATAAATGGAATCATATAATATGTACTCTTTGAGACTGGCTTTTTTCCCACTTGGCATAATTCTCGTGGATTGCATCAGGTTGTTGACTGTATCAATAGTTTATTCCTTTTCATTGCTGAACATTGTTCACTGCATGGATATACCAGTTTGTTCAGCCATTACAAATAAAGATTCTACAAATATTTTATGTACAGGTTTTTGTGAGAGAATCAGTTTTCATTTCTCTGGGATAAGTGTCCAAGTTTGAGGGCTGGGCTGTGTGCTAAGTGCATGTTTAGTTTTGTGAGAAACTGACGAACAATTTTCCAGAGTGGCTGTACCATTTTATATTCTCCCCAGCAATGGATGAGAGATCCAATTTCTCTGCATTCTTGCTAGCATTTGGTGTTATCACTATTTTTTGTTATACTTGTTTTAATACATATGTAGTGATACCTTACTCCGGTTTTAATTTTCATTTCCTAATGGTGCTGAGCACTTTTTCATGGGCTATCTTAGGTGAAATATCTGCTCATGTCTTTTGCCTATTTTATAATTATTATTTTTAATGTGCAGGTTTTTTTTTAATTGTAGTAAAATATACATAACAAGAGCCACTAAACTTTTCCTTTTTCTTTGATGTATTTTGCAGTGGTAGAAGTTCATACATGTCCAGAAGTCTGTGTAACATGCCCATACCAGGTAAAAGGGTAAGTACTGAAAGCTGCTATAATAACTCCCAATTCTCAGTAAACATTTATTTTGGGCTCACACAAACCCAGAAGTGTGTTGGGTGGTTCTTTTCAGCAGCTTTTGCCAAGGAGTGGTTGTGGAATCTGGATACCCTCCATCCAGAGGCTCCATCAGCTGGGTGGCATGGGCTCCAAAGTAGCTGTGGCGAGAAAGAGGCAGAGAGGAAAACACAGGAGATTTTTTATTATGACCCAGTTCTAGAAGTCGTGCACATTCCTCTTGCCCACATGTTATTGGCCAAAATTTAGTCACGTGGCCCCAACCCAACTTCTAGGGAGACTGGAGTGGGGTCTTCCTGTGTGTCTGGGAAGAGGTAGTAGATTGGGTGAGCAGTGACCACGTTTCTGTCCTTATTGAGGAATGAGATGGAGCACACCTTGTTTATTAAGGTGATGCCTGGCTACAAGCGTCAACTTTGGGGCAAAAGGGTTATTTTCATTGCATCTATTGCAGGCCACACTGGTCTCAAGGAAAGACGCTGGGCCCCAAGAAGGGCCTTTATTTAGACCAAATAAAGAGTTGTGACAGATGGTAATTGATGTCTGTGTTTCCTTCCTTCCTCCCTTCCTTCCTTTCTTCTTTCCTTCCTGTCTCTGCATCCAATAAGAGATGCTTAAAAATGGAGCCTGTTCCTAAGAACAAATCCTATCTAATAAAGAGGTAATATGCAATTGACTGTCACTCCAACGCACAAGATGGCCACCTCCATGTGGTCAAAGATGGCCACCCCCATGTGGACACAAGATGACCGCCACAAGATGGCCAGCAGAGGAGGGCAGTTAGGGGTGACCGGGTCGGCAGAGGAGAGCAGTTGAGGGCAACCAGGCCTGCAGGGGAGGACAGTTGGATGACCAGGCCTGCAGGGGAGGACAGTTGTGGGGGGGACCAGACCTGCAGGGGAGGGCAGTTGGGGGCGACCAGGCCTGCAGGGGAGGACAGTTAGGGGTGACCAGGCCAGCAGGGGAAGGCAGTTGGGAGCAACCAGGCTGGCAGGGGAGGGAAGTTAGGGGTGACCAGGTCAGCAGGGGAGGGCAGTTAGGGGCAATCGTGCTGGCCAGGGAGCAGTTAGGCATTGATCAGGCTGGCAGGGGAGTGGTTAGGGGGTGATCAGGCTGGCATGCAGAAGTGGTTAGGGGAAATCAGGCAGGCAGGCAGGCGAGCGGTTGGGAGCCAGTAGTGTTGGATTGTGAGAGGGATCCCAGATTGGAAAGGGTGCAGGCTGGGCTGAAGGACACACACCCACACCCTGTGCATGAATTTTGTGCACCAGGCCTCTAGTCCTATATAATAAAAGCTTAATATGCTAAGTGTCCAGTCATCTGGTCGTCCGTTCAACCAATCAAAGCATAATATGCTAATGATATGCTAAGGTCACTCAACGGCTCACTATGATGTGCACTGACCACCAGGGGGCAGACGCTCTAACCGCTTGCTGCTGGGTCTGGCAGATCAGGACTGAGCAAGACAGGCTGGACATGCCCTGGAGCCCTCCTGTGGTCCCTCCCCAGCTGGCCAACCTTCCACATCCCTCCCCGGCCCCAATCATGCACCAGTGGGGTCCCTCAGCCTGGTCTGTGCCCTCTTGCAATCCAGGACCCCTTGAGGGATGTCAGAGAGTCGGTTTTGGCCCAACCCCACAGACCAGGTCAAGGGACCCCCTGGTGTATGAATTTGTGCACTGGGCCTCTAGTAATGCAATAATGACCCACATTTATGGAGTCAAAGGGTTGGGGAAGGCTGGTTCTTACCCCATTTGATTCTCTAGCTCAGTTTGCAAACTGGTAACACATGCGTTATTTGGCCTGTAAGGTATTTCTAAAAAATAAAATGTATTTAGGTATAATTATAATTGTACAGTTCAACAAGTGTGTGTATATACGTCAAAATCAAAGACATTGCAAAATTAGAACCACCAAAAAAATAGTACTTAAGAGTTTATTGTGCATATAAGAGCAGTTTGCAAACTGGGAGCTCTCAGAGCAAGAGTGGAATGAGGCTCAGAGGTATATTGTGACACGACAGCTTATACAGTGAAAATGCAGAGGCTGTTTATTCTTCACAGTGACTGGTTATAGCATTAGAATCTTCTTGGGACAGGGGATTGTTTAAAAGTGGTTACCTCATGCCAATGGGGAGCAGCTTGCATTTTGTTTATCATTTTCAGAGAAATTTACAAGAATTGGTATAAGTTAAGTTTTGCTTATTTTGCAAAATAAGCTAAATTGTTTCACTTATGTGGTTCAAATGGTTTTGTTTGCTTAGGCAATTTTTAAGTTGGTCTCCATTTTGCATTTTACTTTAATATTATATATAACTGTAAATACACACACACACATGTAATCACTACCTCACTCAAGACAGAACATTTCTATCATCCCAGGAAGTTTCCTGGCACCACTTCCCAGATAAACCCAGATAAACCCCCTTTTTCCAGGGGCAGTATGGTTCTGACCTTCACCACAGACTAGCTTTGCTGTCCCAGAGCTTCCCATCAGTGAACTGTGGAGTACTCCTATGCACCTGCCTTCTCTCACTCAGCACCCATGGTAGTGCATGTATAATACCAGTGTGTTTCATATTGTATGACTACACTACAATTTATCTATTTACTTGATGGTAGACGCTTGAATTGTTTCCAGTTTTTGGCTATTATGAATAAGGCTGGCATAAAAATTCTTGTGAAAGACATACACTTTCTTTTTTGTTTTGTTTTGTGAAATACCTGGGGGTAAAATGCTGGGTGTTAGGGAAAGTGCAAGTTCAATTTCCTGAGAAATTGTCAAACTGTTTCTCCAAGTGGTTGTACCAACTTTCCATTCTCATCAGAAATGTATGACAGTCCCAATTATTTTATATCCCTCCCAATATTTGAGATTGTCACTGTTTTTGGATTTAGCCATTCTAGTGAGTGTGTACTAACATTTCATTGTTATTTTATTTTGCATTTCATTGATGAGAATGTTGAGCAATCTTGTAATGTGCTTATTGGCCATTCATGTGTGTTCTTTCATGGAATGTTCATTCAAATATTTTTCCCATTTAAAAATTGGCAACCCTTGCAATCGTTTGTGTGTGTGTGTGTGTGTGTCTCATTATTAAGTTGCAAGAGTTCTGTGTATATTCTGGATACAAGACCTTTGTCAAGTATATGTATTGCAAATACTTTCTCCTTATCGTGGCTTTCCTTTATATTTTATTAATAGTCTTATTTGGAAAGATTGTTTCTAATTTTTATAAATCAATTAAAATTTTTTATTTTTAGTGCTTATTGTTTTCTATCTAGGAAATCTTTAATTATATTAAAGTCATGAATATTCCTACCATTTTTTTCAAGAAGTTTTGTAGTTTCATTTTTCTTAATTGACAGAATTAAAAATTAATAATAATTTAATAATTTTTTTTCAATATAGTTCTACTAATGAAAGAAATGAAATTTTATTTTTTTGGGGGGATAATATTTTCACTTAATTTGGGTTTAAAGTTATGTTCCTCCTCATCAAAATCCTGCAAATGCTGAAGTAATGATATTTTATGTATTGTATTTTTAAACATGTCTTCTCACACACATAGGTATTGCCAAATATTGGTACAATTCACAAACACATGATTTTTTCCCATTTAATTTTTTATTGATATACTAGAGGCCTGGTGCATGAAAATTCATGCACTCAGGGGGGGTCCCTTAGCCCAGCCTGCACCCTCTTGCAGGGGTATCGGGCCTAAGCTGGCAGTCAGATATCCCTCTCACAGTCTGGGAGCCCTCAGGGGATGTCCACCTGCCAGCTTAGGCCCACTCCCCCAGGGGATTAGGCCTAAGCTGGAAGCTAGACATTCCTCTGGCAGCCTGGGAGCCTTCGGGGAATGTCCAACTAAAGGGCATTAGTCAGACATCCTTAGCACTGCCTTAGAGGCTCCCACCACCTCCGCTGCACTGGCCAGCCATGAGCCAGCTTCTGGCTGAACAGCGTTCCCCCTGTGGAAGCGCACGGACCACCAGGGGTAGCTCCAGCGTTGAGCATCTGCCCCCTGGTGGTTAGTGCGCATCATAGGGACGGGTCAATTTGCATATTACCCTTTTATTATATAGGATAATTCACATAACATAAAGCTCACTATTTTAAAGTATACAAGCCAGCAGTTTTTAGTATATTCACTATGCTATACCACTCTCCCCACTATTTAATTCTGGAACGCTTCCATCACCCCCAAAGAGAAACCCTATTCTCATTGCCAGTCCATTCCAATTTTCCCCTCTGTTCATCCCTTGGCAACCACTAATCTACTTTCTTTTTCTATGGATTTGCCCATTTTGAACATTTCATATAAATGAAATCATACAGTATGTGGCTTCTTATGTCTGCCTTTTTTCACTTAGGATAATGTTTTCAAAGTTCATCCCCTTATAGCATATAAAAATACTTAATTCTTTTTTATGGCTGAAAAAATATTCCATTGTATGGATATACCATGTCCCATGCATCTGTTGCTGGGCATTTGATTTGTTTTCATTTTTGTCTATTAATAATTGTGCTGTTATGAACATTCATGTGCAGGTATTTGTGTAAACATGTTTTCAATTTTCGTTAGTATACTCCTAAGAATGGAATGACTGAGTCAAGTGGTAACTCTGTGCTTAACTGAGGAACTATTATACTGTTTTTCCACAGCAGCTGAATCATTTTATAATCTTACCAGCAATGTACGTGGTTCCAATGTTTCTACATCCTCCCCCAACATTTGCTATTTATTTATTTCCTTCCTTTTTTTCTTCTTTCCTTTCTTCCTCCCTCTCTTTCTTCCTTTTAGCTTTTCTTTCATAGCCATCTTAGTGGCTGTGATTTGCATTTTCCTAATCACTAATGATGTTAAGCAACTTTTCATGTTTTTATCAACCATTTATATCTCTTTTATAGTTTAATGTTTACATTTATTATCTATTTCATTGATCTTTTGTGTTTTGTATGAAGTAGGAGTTCAGATTCTTTCCCCCCACTCATATGTCTATTTGACATAGTACCATTTGCTGAAAAGACATCTTAAGTTGTTTCCTGGGGTAAGCAGAATAAGGACATCCTAATGCCAGGAACCTTGAATATCACATTATATGGCAAAGAGGAGTTGAGGTAGCAGATGGAATTATGGTTGCTGAAAACTCCAGGCCAGTTAACTTAGGAACAACAAAATGATTGTTATTTTTGTTATTTTAAGTCAGTAAGTTTGGGGATTGGTTGTAAAACAATAGGATACTGAAAAGAAGGGCTATTCACATTATTTTTTCTGTGCCACTTTTGGTAAATTGTGTGTTTCAAAATTTGTCCATTTCATCTCAGCTGTTGAGTTTATTATCATAAAGTTGTTTAAATACTCCTTATTCTTTTTATTGATTTCAAAGAGGAAGAGAGGAGTGAAAGATAGAAACATCAATGATGAAAGAGAATCATTGGCTGCCTCTTGCACGCCCTTACTGGGGATCAAGCCCACAATCCAGGCATATGCCCTTGACCAGAATCAAACCTGGGACCCTTCAGTCTGCAGGCCAATGCTCCATCTGCTGAGTCAAACTGGTTGGGCACGCCTTATTCTTTTAATATCTGTAGGATCTGCAGTAATATCTTCCCTTTTAGTTCAGATATTTCATAATTTGTTCTTTATTTTCTGATGAGTCTTGCTTGATTTTTTGATTGATTAATTTTCAAAAAGCTATCTTTTCGCTTTGTTTTTTTTTCTGTTTATTTTTTTGTTTTTACATTTTATTGATTTTGCCTCTTTATTACTGCTTTCCTTCTACTTACTGTGGAATTAATATGTTCTGTTTTAGATTGACAAGGTGTAAATTTGAGCCATTGAGTTTTTAATCTGTTTTTTTTTTCTGTTATAGACATTCACAATTATAAATTTTCTTCTAGACACTTCTTTAACTGTATTTCATAAAATTTGTTATTTTTTGTTTTCATGATCATTCAATTACAATAATTTCTAATTTCCCTACTGATTTCTTCTTTGTCATGTGAATTATTTAAAGTACATTGATTTACAAATATTTGGGGAGGATTTTCTAGTTATCTTATTGTTTTTGATTTTTAACCCAATTCCGTTGTGCTCAGGAAACATGCTCTATAATAATTTAATTTTATGCAATTTATTGAGACTTACTATATGACCCCAGCAAATGGTCTATTTTGGTGAACATCATGTGCCCTTTAGCAAAATGTATGGTTTGAAGTTGTTCAGTGAGATAGTGTTGTTCAGATCTTTATATCTTTACTAATTTGTTGTCTACTTGTTCTGTAAGTTACTAAGATAGAGGTGTTAAAATCTGCAGTTATGATCAGAGAATTATCTTTTTTTTTCTTTCCTCTAGTCAGTTTTTGCTTTATGAATTTTGAAGCTCAGTTATTAGGTCCAAAGAAAGTTAAGATTTTTATGACTATCTGTTGAGTTAACCCTTTTGTCATTATGAAATATATCCCATTATCTGTGAAAATACTCTTGTTTGAAATCTACTTTGTCTTATTTTAATGTAACTATACCAGCTTTCTTTTTTTAAATAATTTTTATGTTTTTCCATTCTTTTACTTCCAACTTATCTATGTCTTTATATTTCACTTTCACATAGTTAGGCATTGCTATTTTTAAAAATCTATTCTGACAATCATTTACTTTTAATAAGAATGTTTAGCTCATTTATAATCAGTTATTGATATAGTGGGTTTTAGGTATAATATCTAATTATTATTTTATATTTGTCCTATCTGCTTTGTGTTCCTGTTCTTCTTTTGTAGCCTTTTTTTTGTTTTTGTTTTTGGATTAATTGAATTTTTAAAATTTCCTTTATTGGCATCTAAGCTATTCATCATTTTATTTTTAGGAGTTGTCCTAGTAACTACATACAGTATGTGTTCTTAATGTATCCCAGTCTACTTATAATTAATATTCATGTTTTAAAACTTTTTTTAAAAATCTGAGAGAAGGAAGCACATGAGGTGAGTCCTATGCGCCCTCTGGCTCTTGATCTAGCATGATTTCCTGATCGCAACAAAAATGGTTCCAACATACACAGCAGAGAGAGCACAGATGCTAACTTGAGACATAGATTAGAGTTTGGAATTGTTGAAGCACCTGAAATGTAAAGAGTTAGATAGCATAGAGGAGGGAATTTTATGAATCTGTTTCTAGTTCATTGGCTTTTTTGCTTATATCTTAAATTTGCTTGTAAATGAATCTAATAAATTTTTGATTACTGGTATTTTATTTTCAGTTATAGAATTTCCATTTGTTTCTTTATAATAATTTCTATTTCCTGATGACATTTCTACTCTGTTCATTCATTAGGACCCATTTTTCTTTAAATTCTTAAACATATTTCTAATAGCTCTTTTAAAGTCTTTGTATGCTGATTCTAACATCTGGGTCATCTCAGGGTCTGTTTTTATCTACTTTTTTTCTTGAATATGAGTCATATATATGTATATATATTGCTTCTTTGCATGCCCAGTAATTTTTTACTGTACGCTAAATATTATAAATTATACATTTTAAGGAATCTGGCTTATTTTTTTTTCTTCTAAAAAGTTTTGTTCTGATAGATCATAAATTTATTGGCAGCTCTCTTTGATCCTGTCAAAATTTGGGTTTAGGCTTTGCTAGGTATTGTAGTTATCGACTGCTGTGTAATAAATTACTCCAAAACTTAGCACCTTAAAAGGACAAAATTTATTGTCAGACCATTTTTGAGGATCAGGGTTCTGGAAGTGACTTGGCTTGGTAGTCTGGACGAGGTTCTTTCATGAGGCTGCAGTCAAGCTGTCATTTGGAGATATATTTATCTAAGGTTACACTTGGCTGCAAAGTATGCTTTCAGTTCCACTCATGTGCTTGTTGGCAGACCTATGCTCATCGCTGGCTATGACAGAGGCCTCTATCTACCTTCACTGGGGCTTCTCCTTGTGGGGACTGTACAGGGATATGAATAGGTGAAGATCACTGGGGACTAGAAGGTTGGCTACTAGCTGCTGCAGGGGGTCTAGAGTAGCATGTACTCCAGGAGGGATTTCTCAACTATGACACTATTAACATTTTGGACTGGAAATTCTTTGTTGTGGGAAACTTGTGTATTATATGATGTTTAACAGCATCTCTGGTCTCTACCCACTAGATGGCAGTAGTAGTTCCTGTCATGACAGCAAAAAAAGGTCTTCAAATTGTGACAATTTGGGGGGTGGGAGTGGGGGAATGGTCAAAATTACCCTTCCCTTCCAATTAAGAACCACTTCTCTAGAATTCAGTTTTCACTCATGATATGTGGGATATATATATTGTATCTCCGATGAATATCTTAATGAGGTCTCCTTTATTCTGGTTGGGCCAGAATTCCAATGACTCCAGCACTGTGTGACCTTTAACATCTTCTTTCAACTGTGTGTCATGTGCTTTCAGGTAGAGAAAGACCTTGCAGCCTAGCTCTTAGCCAGTAATCTGAAATACTCCTCTACACAGTCCCCTCCTCTATGCTACCTAGCTCTACATTTCAGGTGCTTCAACAGCCCCAAACTCTAATGCATATCTCAAGTCAGAATCTGTGCTCTCTCTGCTGGATATATTGGGACCATTTTTATTGTGGTCAGAAAGTCGTGCTAGGTCAAGAACCAGAGGGCACAAGGGACTCACTTGTTGTGCTTCCTTCTCTCAGGAGTTGCAATCCTGATCTGGCTGTTGTCCAGTGCCTGACATTTGCCTGATGTATTTTGTCTCATTATATCTGTTTAAGGCAGAAGAACCAGTATGATGCCAATTACTCCATCATAGCTGCAAGTAGACATCCCTCACATAGTGAGGTGTGTATGTTTTTTTGTCGTTGTTGTTGATTGTTTTAGTTTTTTTAAGGAACCGACATAAATCAGATAATTTCATTTAAAAACTAATCTCTCCACTACTCTTGAAAATCATATCTGTCAACCTGGATTGACAAACAGCAGTATTTGTCCAGACTGATAGTTGCCTCTTATCTTCACACTTAAACTGTTGTTTTTCTCATTTCTATGAATCCAAATCTTACAGAAATAGAAAGATGTACTAAGTTGACAGTGTGGTCTTTATCACACATGTCCAACCTCACGTGTTTTTGTCAATTTCAGTTGGTGACACTTTTCCAACTGAAATTTAGGGGCCTGGGGAGCAGAGGAGACCCAGAGAAATGAAATGTCTTGGTGTCCTCTGTCTTGTCCATAAATAAAGCCTGTTTGATCTGAATCAGCACATCTCCTGGGAATCACTGAGCTGCATCAGCCACACAGCAATGACCAGGCAATTAAATGAACAGGCTCCCTGAGGGCTGTCTCTGATGTGATTCCCTGAGCCCAATCAGATGCTGTTCACTTTTCCAAAGGCTCTGGTAGGAAGACCCTTCAGTAGCAAGTCACTGAAAGAAAACTCCAAGAGGAGTGGGACCCTTCTTCACACACATCAGAGTCATCATCTGATTCAGCTCCCACATCACCCTGTCTAAGGGTTCTGAAAGAGAAGGAATATCCTCTATCCTAAAGAGAGATCATGTGGCCTATCCTCCACGGGGACCCCATGCACAAAATCAGACCAACCATTATTGGATCCGTAAAGGCATAAGAAGTGGCATTTGTACACTCATATGCCCAGAGGGGCCAAATAATAAAATAATTGAATCAGACCAGATGTTGAGTAAAAGGGAGCAAAAGGGAGCAAAAGGGGGTGGCTACTAGCAACCACATTCTCTGGGTGGGAAAGTGGTTTTCAGGCATTTAAAACATTGAGCTAGTCAAACACAGCCACACTTGGGTTGGCCTGTGGACAGCCAGTGTACATATTCTGCATATTCTGGCTGAAGGTCTTTATTAGTTCAATGAAAGACATCATTGGCAGCTTTCCGGTGGGGTGCATCAGTATCTTGTCACAATGTGCACAGTGTGAAGGGGCCTCGTCTCTGTAGCTTGGACATTCCTGGACAAAGAGCTCAGTGTAAGCTCTATGGTGTTGACTTGATGGCTGCTCTGAACTGCCTCCTGCCCCTGTCCTCATGGACTGCCTGTATCCCCCAGCCTATAGACTGTGCTCTTCTGAGAGCTTTTCTCTTTTTATTGGGAGTTGTCTGGTGCTCAGTGAATGCAGGGATTGTGGAGGGGAGTGAAGGAAGCCCCAGGGTCACCTCTCAGCACTGACCTGACTCTTCCCCCATCCCTGCAGGGGGTACACAGAGCTGCTGCAGTTCTGGGTTTGAACAGGGAGAGATGGGGACAGGCGATGGTCCACCTGAGCCCATGGTGCCAAGAAAAAAGATCACACTGAATCCCTACCCCAGTCGTTGACCACAATACACAGCCCTCCTGACTCTGGCAGCTGTGTGCCTTCAATGTGCAGCCAGAGACACCCTCTCTTTCCTGCAGTCTTCATTTAGTTCTTCACATTCAGACGCTTCTCACTTTGCAAGGGGTACCCAACGGGGCTGGGGAGGAGCCAGTGGCCCAGGGGGTTCCTCATCCTCCTCACCTGATTGTTTACCTTACAGTGTCCTTTTGAATTCCTTAGATTTTTCTAAGTGTTCATGAAAAAAATTTGGACGCTTGGTTTTTAAACATTATATTTTTAAGAATGCTGATTTTAATTCTCTTGCTAAATTCAGAAAAACGCAGTTCAGTGCTTACATAGGATTTTTTTTTTTTAACTACCGTATCAAAAAACTAGGAATAGACAGAAACTTCCTTAGCTTTATAACTACTATATTTGAATAACCTGCAGCAAACAAGATACCAGGTGAAGATGTTTTAGACATCTCACTGTGAGCAGGACTGGGCAATCAGGCCCATGCCATCCCACTGTTAACATCATATTGGGGTTTCAGGCAATGCTCTAAGGCAGTGGTCGGCAAACTCATTAGTCAACAGAGCTAAATATCAACAGTACAACGATTGAAATTTCTTTTGAGAGCCAAATTTTTTAAACTTAAACTTCTTCTAATGCCACTTCTTCAAAATAGACTCGCCCAGGCCATGGTATTTTGTGGAAGAGTCACACTCAAGAGGCCAAAGAGCCGCAGTTTGCCGACCACTGCTCTAAGGAATGCAAATGGCATCAGGCCTGTCAGGATTAGAAAGGAAAGGATTATATGCTCAGTATATGCCAATGTTAATACATATGTTAAACTCAAACGAGTCAACAGAGAAAGGAACAGAACTACCAAGGATCTGAAGCAAGGTTTCTGTATTCATGATCAGCTTACAGACACCAGCAACCTCCCCCTGTGTCAGCAACAACCAACTGGAAAATCAGTCTCAGAGCTCCGTGAAAGTGCTAGGCAGGGGGTGCCCCCACAGAGGAAGTTCTGCGTCCTTTCCCACACCTTGCCTCATGCATCTCTTTCATTCAACTGCTCCTGAGTTGTCCTTTATAAGAAGCCAGTAAACAAACTGAAGACCAAGCCTCTAGCTACCTTTCTAAAAAATGGAGCTTTTTGAATTGATTCAATTTTAGAGCATAACATACAGAAGACTCTTTGTCATACATGGTTTTGTAAGATAAGTAATACTTGAAATTCAAAATATTGAAGCAACAGCAGAATTATCCTTGGACTACAAATTTACAGTGTTCTCTTCAAACAATCCAAAAACAGCTGGCTAATATCCAAATCCTTTCTTGGTCTTATCAAATGATGAGGCATTGAAACCAAATAAATTAGCTTTCCTGGAAAATAAAATGAAGGACCACATATGTAGGAAATGTACTGTGAAAATGTTAAAATGTTGACATTCAAAAGTACCATAAAATGCTTTTTAAGAACAAATTCTTTATGAAAAGTGATGAAGAAATTGGGAAAAAAGGTCACCATTTGCAATAGCAAAAAAGCACACTGAAGTCAATCTAACAAATAATGCAAAAGACCGTTCTGTAGAAAAAAATGAAAACTTTAGTAGAAGACATAAAAGGAGACATTGCTAAATGGGGAGATTACGTGTGCATGGATAGATATCTTAATGTTACAAGTCCCCCACTCTCCCAGATTCACATAGGTATTAAATGCAATCTGGATCAATATTTCAGTGGGGGGTGTTGGAAATCAACAAGCTCA
This sequence comes from Cnephaeus nilssonii, assembly GCF_951640355.1. NCBI lineage: Eukaryota > Metazoa > Chordata > Mammalia > Chiroptera > Vespertilionidae > Cnephaeus > Cnephaeus nilssonii. The sequence continues at coordinate 9,671,852 of NC_137076.1, forward strand.
TTGTGAAATTTCAGTGTGATGTGTCCTATACCGAGTCCCCATGTACACACTGGGTCTGTTTTGAGCTTTCCATTACATGCTATTGATATGTTAGTCTGCCCCTCCACCAAGACCACAGCCTCTGATATGCCCTGACATCTGGTCCAGACTCAGCTAGTTGGAGTGTGGATAAGGCCATTCCGGGATGAACTGCACAGCTTTTGAGTGTATGCACCCTTTGACCCAGGAATGCTGGAAAAACTTTCACAGCGATACCTGAGGGGATCTGCATACTTCTTCTGGCACTGTTCTGATTGCAGAATGCTGGAGACAGGCTTTGGGGTCACTGCCACAGGAATGTTACAGGTTCCACAGGGCAGCTGCAAACGGCGGCATACATGATGTAGCAGGAAGAATACTTGAGTGAGTTGTGCCCACAGACAGAACTCAGACAGTGTGGAGAGAGGAACGTGGGAACAGAATGGAGTCTGTAGCCCAACACAGTTTATGTGAGGCAACAATCATGCACAGCACAGCCTGTGTGCTTCACAGGGAAATGTGCAAGTTTGAGGCTGGATTGGTCACGTTAGAGAATGTGCCCATTGAGGGAGGCCATGAGAGTGAGGAGATGGAAAGAAGGGAACAGTTAGGTGGAAAAAATAAGCCATGCATCTGTGCTAACAAAGCTGTGATCTGTGATCTGTGATTTGGCTTTAGCACAAATCTCTACAGCTGAGGTCCAAATAAACAAAGAAGTGGATCGTCAAGCAAAGTCCAGGTTTTAAAATAAATTCACAAAATCATTTGTTCCTATACAGAGGAACCATCAAATAAATGTAGATAGTAAAATTGGATTTTAATCTAAGGAAAGGAAATCTTAATCCAGTTATATCTCACACATCATAATGAATTCCTCATAATTTAAAATACTGTCTAATTTTAAAAAGCAAAAATGAGCCCTGGCCAGTGTGGCTCATCGGGTAGAGTGTCAGCCTGTGCACCGACAGGTCACAGGTTTAATTCCTGGTCAGGTACCTGGGTTGAAGGTCCATCTGCCCTTGTCAGGGTGTGTGTGGGAGGCAACCAATCATTGTGTCTCTCTCGCATTGATGTTTCTCTCTCTCTCCTCCTCCTTCCATCCCTTCCTTCCACTCTCTCTAAAATGGATGAAAAAAATATATACTTGGGTGAGGATTAATAAAAATACCAAAAAAAAGCAAAGTGGAAAAGTAGTTCCATGTTGTCTGAACTCTGGAAGAAAATGACTGGTAATAATATAGAAGTAAAATTTTTATGTGTTAGGAGCTAGATACTGTGTAATAAATTTTACATAGGTGATTCTCCTTACTGCTCATGGCCATCAGCAACTCTCCATTTTACAGGTTATGCTCTTGACCAGGGAGGTCAGGACCTTGTCTGAAATTGTGGGAGCAAGATGGCTTGGAATTCAGGCCGTCTGCCTGAGAATGTGTGCCTTAACCCAGTGGTATGACAAAGTTCAAGAAGCAGCAAAACACGGTGTCTTCATAAAATGAAATGGGACACAACCAAGACAAAAAGCAGCCACAGATAGGAAATAATGGGTTTTATAAAGATGGATTTTTAAAAGAGAGAGAGAAAGAACTCATTGACAAGGACCACAAAGTGGTGATTACAGAGGGGGAGGGGGAGGGGAGCAGGGGATGGGTGGAAGAGAGTATAGGGGGGATAAATGATGATGGGGAAATATTAAGAAAAAACGATTATAGAGAAAATTAATATAAATATGAGGGCTTATAACAACTCTAATTCCAGGACAAGGTGTCTAAAGCAAGTGAAAAGGGACTTTATTTAAAAGGGAATCAGCCATAACTGGTTTGGCTCAGTAGAAAGAGTGTCAGCCTGCAGACTCAAGGGTCCCAGGTTCGATTCTGGTCAAGGGCATGTACCTAGGTTGCGGGCACATCCCCAGTGGGGGGTGTGCAGGAGGCGGCTGATCAATGTTTCTCTCTCATTGATGTTTCCGACTCTATCCCTCGCCTTTCCTCTCTGTAAAAAAAAAAAAAAAATCAATAAAATATATTTTAAAAATAAATAAATAAAAGGGAACCAAAGCAATAAACCAATGTCTTAAGAAGTGTTTCACTTTGAAAGTCATTAAAGAAATGCCAACCAGTAATGCATTGTCACCTGACACAGTTGTTAAGTTATATTTTTAAAATGTGCATACCGTGAAACTCCATGCGGATGAGAGTGTAGGGGAGAGAGACTCTCACGCAAAGTGGGTGTTGAGTTGTCTCTCTCATGTAGGCTGATTGATGGTTCTGGGGTTCTGAAGGTTCCCTGTTGGCCTCTTGTCAGTCTCTGTGATCCTGGGTTCCTGGGATAGGAAGTCGGTGCATGGATGCCTTAGGAAGAGGTAGTGCTCTCCTCCTAGAGGGGCTGTGTGTCGGGGGGTGGTCAGTCCTGCTGCAGGTGTTCAGCAGGTGAACCACACCCTCTTCCTGGACAGCCCCTCCTGGTGTCCTCAGCTTCTGGTTAACTGCAGGTTCATTGCATGAAGGCGTCCCGTGAGCCCCTCATCCTCTAGGGATAGGGGTTCAAGGCTCACCACATGTGGTCCCCAAGGGCATCCTTAGCCCTGGAGAACTTGGAGAGATAGGCCAATTACAGTGTAGCACCTCCCTCTCAATCGCTTTCACAACCATGATTCGGCCGGCACTGGCTCCCATAGGGAGATTAGGCCTCATTCTCAGTGTCCAAAGCCTCCAAGTTGCCCCTGAAAGCACCGTCACTAAACTAGAGGTGAAGGAGATAGCTCCCCACACATCTTCCTCATTCATAGCATAGCAAAGGCTCTTTTCCAATAAATGTACCCCCAAGTCCTCTCTCAGCACCTTTAAGTTCTCCTAGTTGGTAAGGGGCTCAGTAGGAAATGCCATGCAGGATGATTTTGGGGTGCTCACCTACTTTTGAATTCTGTCTGGGAGTGACAGAATTAACTTGGCATATACATTTGAGCACTAGAGTGTGCTGAGCACACCACAGGAAGGTTCTGAGTGTGCAAAGGTGCCCCTGATATGGCCTCTGTCTTGAGCATTCAAGGAAGCAGACAGAACGGCAGGGTGGGGTGGAATAAGGTGGCAAAGAAGGCATCTGCCCAATGACTCCAGAATAAGAGTCATGCAGTAGGTGCCCATTGACATCAGGGGTTTCAGGCCCATGCCCAGGGATGGGCTGCAGGGCCCACTAGGAATCTGCATTCTTTCTTTAAAAATACTTTTATTTGATTTTAGAGAGGAGAGGGAGAGAGAGAGATAGAAACATCAATGATGAAAGAGAATCATTGATAGGCTGCCTCCTGCACACCCCCAACTGGGGATTGAGCATGCAAACCAGACATGTGCCCTGACTGGGAATTGGACTATAACCTCCTGGTTCATAGGTTGACACTCAACCACTGAGCCACTGCAGCCAGGGGGAATCTGCATTCTAAGTGGCAGAAAATTCCACTTACACTGACTTGAACTCTAAAGGGAATTTATCAGCTCATGTTACTGACAAGTCTAGAGATAACGGGCTTCAGGTGAGGCTTGATCCAACCATTCCATGGTGTTACTGAAAAACAGCTCGTCTTCTGGGATTATCTTGGCTCTGCTACTCCGAATGCCAATTCTTCCTTAGCTTAGCTCCCACCATTGAAGTAAATAGCTGAAGAAGCTCCAAACCACCCACCTTTTCACCTCATTCTCCTGGAGGAGAACACTATTTCTTCCTGAGGCATCCATGGGATTAGAGGGACTTTCCAACCTAGAAACCCTGAGGCACATTCTGATTTGACCAACTAACAACATTGGGCTAATTCCTAGGGCCAGAGACATGCAATATGCTAGCCATCTTAGGTCCCAGTTCCTGCTTTCTCCTGGTGGAGGGATATGGGGGAAGGTGACCAGCAATGTGAAGAGCAGAAAAAGCAGTGGGAATCCCACCCATGCTGCAGAAGTGTGATTTTATACAGCATCACATCTCTTCTCCATTCTACAGGCAGGTAGGTAACTGCTTTGCTTAAGGTCACACCAGGAGTTTGTGGATAGAGACCCATGTCTGAAGAACCTGCCACTCTACTGTTTCCTAATGGTTACACAATGGCCCACTCGCCTCTCAGGGACACAAAGGTCAGCAGACCATGGCACTACTGTTCTAAGCTTGAAGAACAGGAGGGCATGTGAAGCTGGGGTTGGTGGTGCTCATAGGAAGGGTGGCCCAGGATGGATAACAGGCCTTGAAGGTCAGGGTAAGGCAGTTGCTCTTTATCTTGTAGGACTTGGGGAACGGTTAGCAGGTTTTCAACAAGGAAGTGAAGGGATCAGTTCCAGGTTTTGGAGACAACATCAGGGCTCTGGGAGGGTGGATAAGAGACGGTGGGTGCTAAAGGTGCCAGGTAGGAAGACTATGGTTGCACCTGGGAGTATATAGCTGGCTCTCTCACGACCAGTGTCTCCAGTTTGCCTGAACTTGTTATGGAGGCAGAGCCTTTGCCCAGCTGGACTCAACATTGAACTCTGTGGGCACATTCACATTTAGTCCCTGACATTTCACATGCTATCATGCTTGAAGCGATACATGTCCTCTGTTCCAGATTGGGAGGCATCCTGTTTCATGTCCTATGTCCTAGTCCTGCATCCTGCATCCTGTATCCTGCGAACTGTTGCCAGTCTCCTCTGTACACTGCTCACTAGCCTGATAAGTGGATGAGAATTTTTTCCCAAACAGCCATGTGGGGTCTAGTGTGTCCTTTCCTGGAACAATGGAAAACTTTGGTCAAATTCAGGACATTCAATCCTTCTCCTGAATTCCCGACAAAATCCTCCAGGTTGGCATTCAAACCTTTTAGATTGGCTGAGCCCTTCCCCACCCGCTTCACAGGCAAGTCTCTTGCTCTGTGTTGAAGGTCTCCCTCACTTATGTCAATGGGAGGGAGACGTTTTCAAGGTTCTGGTACAGGACAATGCAGACAGAGTTTCTGAGTGACTTTAAAAACCACCTGGCCCTTTGTGGGCACAATTGATCTTTGGAGAGGAAGGGGGTGCTGTGTTAAATGAGTATGAGTGAGGGACTCTTCCCTCTTCCAACGAGGCTGCTTCTAGAAGAGCCTCTGTAGCCTGAGAGGAGGCCCTGTCTGGGAGGTCTGGTCTGGCCCCAGTGGGCTTTGCCCAAGTGAGCAGCCCCTCCTTCCCTGCAACCACAGGTCAGCCAGCTGCCCCTTCATGATGGTGAGTGCTGAACTCCAACACTCTTGCTGGAGAGTGAGGCACAGGCGCTCCACCACCCACACCTCTGCTGAGCTTTTGGGTAGGACCTGATAGTGTGGATGTGACTAGGCTGGCTAGTATCCGTCCTCAAGCAGCAAAGGTGAAGGAGGGTTGTCTTTCTGAAAGGACTACCCTCACCCTCTCCTCAGCTTGGCCACCAGCCCAGTCCCCAGGGCTGAGTCTCCCTTTCCTCCCCCGATCCAGCTGGGTTTCTCCTCTCCCTCCTTCCCTGCCCGGCTGGGCTCCTCCTCTCCTTCTTCCCCTGGACCTCACAGCACAGTAAGAGGGGCCTATAGTCTCAGAGGTGGGGCCGGGACTTCTGGGCTCCCTGGCTGTCCCCTGGGCCTGACCTGCATGTTGAGTGTAAAGGGCCTCAGTGTGGAGGAACACCATGGACACTGTGTGAATAGGCCTTTCATAGCCACAGATGCTCCCTCCTCAGTGAAGCCCTCCCAGAGCTCCAACCATCCTTTAGAGCAGCCAGAAGCTTTGTCAGCACTTTCAGATTCCAAAGTGCTGGGATGAAATACCAAACTGGGACAGCGCTTGCTCTGGGAGCATGCCTATTGGTGTAGGCCTGTGCCTGCCATTCCCAGGTTCTCCAGCCCACCCAGTTGCTCTTCTCCCATCCTGGGCTGGGTTAGGCTTCCCTGGCTTACCTGGCCCATCTCCGTGGCCTCTCCACTGATTTCTCACTTCAGCTCTGGGCACTGTGTAGTGCCCTATTCATACGGGAGCCAAAATGGCATTTTAAAAATGTGAATCAGCCCTGACCGGTTTGGCTCAGTGGATAGAGCGTCAGCCTGCGGACTCAAGGGTCCCAGGTTCGATTCTGGTCAAGGGCATGTACCTTGGTTGCGGGCACATCCCCAGTAGGAGGTGTACAGGAGGCAGCTGATCAATGTTTCTCTCTCATCGATGTTTCTAACTCTCTCTCTCCCTTCCTCTCTGTAAAAAAAAAAAAAAAATCAATAAAATATTAAAAAAAAAAAAAGTGAATCAGATTAGCTCACTGTCCTGCTGAAGACCCTCCAAAGGTTTTGCAGGAACCCCCAGAATAAACCCCAAACACCTCGCCATGTCCTACAGTGCCCTCTCCTGCGGCTCAATCCTCACCATTTTTTTTTTTTTAGCAAAATCCTCACTCAAGGATTTTTCCCCCCATTGATATTCAGAATTGAAAGGGGAAAGGTATGGAGGGGGGAGAGAGAGAAAGAGAGGGAGAGAAACATTGATGTGAGAGAGAAGCATCCCTCCTGGAGCCAGGGATGAGCCTGCAACCCAGGTGAATGTCCTTGACCAGGAGTTGAACTCACGACCCTTCAGTGCGTGGGCTGACACTCTAACCACTTAGTCATGCCTGCCAGGGCTCCATCCTCCCCTTCTGACTCACTCCCTACACTCGCTTGTATGCAAACAGCCTTGTCAGGAGGCCCCCTCCTCAATATGCCTTTCACTCATTCACTGAACAAATGAATATGAGTCTTTTCTAGGTCTCAGATACTGTACACACAGCAGTGAAAAAATGCAAGTCTGGCCTGCAGAAAATATACATTCTGGTGCTGCAGACGGACAACAGGCAAACATACAAATAAGTAGATTGTCAGATGGTGCATGGGCTAAGAAAACATAGGCAGAGGGGAAGTTGGTTCTGCACTTACAGTGAGGTAGAAAGTGGTGGTTTTTGTATGGGATGGCCAGGCAAGGCCTCACTAAAAAGGTCACAATTGAACTAACAACTGGAAAAAGGAGGAAGTGATCATCTGGGTTTCTAATGGGAGAAGGTTTCAGGCAGAGAAGATGCGATGGGCAAGAAAGAGCAGAAAAACCAGAGGAGCAGCAGGGTGGACCAGGAGAATGGCAGAGGTCAGAAAGGGCTCATAAAGGCAGCCGCTGTTTAGGTAGGGTTGGACACCGTTGGAAAAACTTTGGCTTTTACTCAGAGTGAGATGGCGGGTCTTGAGCAGAGGACTGAGGATATCAGGCCTACATCTTAGCAGTTTTATTCTGGCTGCTGGGCTGCATTGAGGCAATGTGGGTGGGAGTGGAGGTATTGCTTCAATCCAGCAAGCGGTAGTGGTGACCTGCATCAGTGTAGAGCAGTGCACATGGGAGATATGATTAGGGTCTATATCTATTTTCAAGGTGGGGCTAACAAGCTTTGCTTAGTGGAATGGATGTGGGTGTGAGAGAGAGGGAGAGGGGATGACTTCAGGGCTACTCACTGCCACGTGGTGTCACAGCTGAGGGTCTGGGTCATGAGGACATCATGTGTGGAGGAAAAGCCCTGTGAAGAGTTGGCTGCCTTCTGGAGAATGCACATAGGTTGACTCCCCAACTAATTCCAGCTGAGATAGCAAGCTGGCAGCCTGTGGGGCAGGGGGACAGAACAGTGATAAGGCCCTGGGCTGGGATCAGAACATACAGGGAGGGGCCGCTGTGACTCTTAGCTGTCCTCCGGGCAACTGGCCATGGGCTTCTCCTGAGGGCTGTTGAAGTGGCCTGAGGAAGGCAAGGCTCTGGCACCCTAAGCCAGGACAGGGTCCTGGAGCTGCTGCCTGGCCCTGCCACATTCCATTTCCCAGGATGCCTCCCTCTCCCTGCAGCTGAGAGCCCTGCCCATCACCCCTGATTCGGGTCAAAGAGGAACATGACTCTCTCAGAGGGAATCTGCCCTTTAGAAGCCGCCATGCCACTATCCTGGTAACCTGCTCAACTTGCCATGACTGTCCTCTGTGGTGATTTGAAGAGGACCCCAACATCCTCTATGACTTCTGCCCTGCTGAGGAGGCTGCCTGCTTTGACAGTGATTGGTTAGTTGAATGGGATGATGGCATTTCTGAACTGGGCAAATCCCCTGATGGACTTGCTGCAGTCCTGGGCCTGCGTTGTCTCCTTCCTCCTTACCTCATGCTGACCACCAGCCATCTACCTGACTGGGCTTCTCCTTCTACTTCCCAACCCTCTGCCTCTGTCCTCTCTCTTGGGGGTTGGTCAGGGCTTGCTGTGAGGAAGGGCCCTCCCCTGGGTCATGAGGCTGATGATGTGATTGGGCACAGCTCTGGGAACCACACCACCTCCTCCAACCACACTCCTGCCATATTCCTGGCTCTCATCTTCTGTGGGCTGAGACTCAGATGCTGTCCCTACTCAGGCATGTGGCCCCTCCTCCTGGGACCACTTGCCAGGTGTCCCCCATGTGCTCCAAAGGAGCCTGCCTGGGGAGGAGTGTGGAAACCACCCAGGGCTTCAGCCCATGAGCCAGTTCATAGAAGGAGCTTTCCTGGAGAAAGAAGCCAGTGTACCCGATGGGTTCACCAATGTGGCCCCTGGAGGGCCCCCAGAGTCTGCCTGAAGTGGGCAAGGGGCTTAGGTTATGGGACTTCATCTTTGGGGACCAAAAGAGATATAGGTTTTTGAGTTAAGATTCTTAGTTGCAAGTGTCAGAAGGCAGATCAAACCAGTTCAAAGGCTTTTAGAACCAAACTGGACTCTGGTCCTAGGATCAGCATGAGGTACCCTTCCCTCTCTGCCTTCGGGGGCTCCCCCAGCTCAACTTCTTCCCCTTTAAGCTCCTGACACCTGCAGTTACGTTTTACCATCTCTCCACCAGGGAGAAATAGCCTCTGGCCTTGCATCCTGTTAAAAAGCACTGGGGAAGGATGCTGATTGGTCCAGCTTGGGCGCCACGTCCATGCCTGCAGCGAGGGGTGTGGTGCTGTGTTTGACTAGCATCTCCCCTCCCAACCAGAGCAGGGCAGTTTCCCAGAAGGCAAGAAGTGGGCTGTGCTGTCCCAAACACCTGTGTCCAAGTTTCTCAGCTTGTGTCTGGGACCGCCCTCACAGCTTCCGCAGATCCCATAACTGTGCAGGACACAAAAGAATCCCAGACACCTGATGTCAGTTTAACCTCCACTGAGAATGATTGGGTATCACAGTGGGCAGGCTCTGGGCCAGGTGATTTAAATTAGATAGTTGTCATTCTCATGATAACTCTACGCAGGTTTGAATCTTCCCATTTGTATGACTGTTGCCTTCTTTTCATATGAAAAAATGGAGGCTCCGAGACCTGAAGTGACCCTAAGAGGCCAGGTAACCAGCCTCGCCAGAGTTACACCTAAGTCAGGGTCCACCAGGCTCTTTCCTCCACAGACGCTGCTGACCGCGGGAAGAGGCCATATTGAAAAGATTCTTGGAATTCAAACACTAAATTATAATAAAAGAATAGGAAAACAAATGAGCCTGATGAAATGAGTTAACAGCTTCCAAAAGGCTGAGATAAAACAGGAAAAGAACAATTAGGATTTTTTAAAGTTAAAAGTACAAAAGTAAACAGCATTAGCTAGTGGAGCAAACAAGACAGAAAAAATTGTATAACAGGGTAATTAAAAATATGTGACTCAGGATGGGCAGGACGGCAAGGGTTGGATGAACTCAAGATGAGTTCTGGCTGCACACCTCCTCCTGCAGCGGCTGGTGGCTGGTAGCCCCACCTGGCAGAGTGCCAAAGGAAGGCCTCACTGCTGGCCAGGCTCCTTGTGTTCTGGAATTGGGTTGCCGACCACACAAGCTGATGCCTCGCAATAGCTATGATCAGACAGGGCAGGGACTGTCCGGAATCTCCAGTGGGTCTGGGTGATCTCTCAGGTCTGTAGCTGATCTCTAGGCAGGAGGATAATAGCTTCCTGATTCAAGTAGCTGCATATTCATAAAGCATCCTGCTCATGCATCTATTTGCAGGCTCCTGTCAAATCTTAGCAGCTCATATTTCACACAGGCCTCCCTGCCATTTTCCATGATCTTAGGAATTAACTGCCAAAAAACAGGGCCCTACCTGGTCAGGGTTCATGACCTGAATACTTTTCTCAGTCCCTCCCCTGGGTGAGGTGGGGTGGGTCTCCAGCTCAGGAGGTGAGTTCACAGAAGACCCTGGTGGAGGCAGTGAGCTCTGTAGCTTGAGCAAGGGATGGCTGGGCTCTGGGGTCTGAGAGCAGCATCTTCTCAGGAGCCTGCAGTTGAGGGGATGCACGTGTTGTTGCTGGGATACGGTGGAGCCGTGTGAAGCAAGGCCCAGCTGCTTGCCAGCCATAGCATTGATTTTTACCAAAGGACTCTGCAGGCCTGTGTGTCTGGGCAGGCCTGGGGCCAAGGGATCTGAGGCTGGATGCCAGGGGGCTCAGCTCCAAGCCAAACTTTGAAAGATAAGCACCTTGGGGGGCTGCAGTTCTTGAAGGGCAAGGACCACATTATTGGAACATGCCCTCCTCTCTGGTCATTACTTCCTCATCCAGCACCTTCTCTGTGCCAGGCATCAGGGAGGGAGCAATCCACTCCTGCTTTAGCGGGGTGACAGGCACACACAGAATGCAGGTGCTGAGAGGAGGAGCAGCTGCAGTGATGGGAGGCTGATAGCATGGTATGCTGGGTGATCTTGGACAATTGTCCTAACCTCTCTGAGCCTCTGTTTTCTTATCTGTAACATGAAGATGATAAAAACAGTGTGCACCTCAGAGGGCTGTTGAGATAATTAAATGAGATAAGGGATAAGGCACTTATAATATTGCCCTCTACATAAAAAGTGTGACAAGTGTTGTGGGCTGAATTGTGTCACACACACCCTCCCAATTCATATTTGAAGTCCTAACGACACAGTACCTTAGAATATTTGGAGGTAGATGAAGAAATAGTGAAGTTAAATAGAATATTTGAAGAAATAGTGAAGTTAAAATTAGGTCACTAGGGTGGGCCCTAAACTACTGTGACTGGTGTCCTTGTAAAAAGAGTAGATTCACAGACACTCACAGAATAAAGACCATGTGAAAACAGAGTGAGAAGATGGCCATCTACAAGCCACAGCGAGGGGCCTCAGGAGAAACCAACCCTGCCAACACCTTCTAGAACTATGAGAAAAGAGATTTCTGTTGTTCAAGCCACACTGCTCCGCCCCCTTTCGCCAGTCCCCTGGTCTGGTACTCTGTATGGCAGTACCAGTGAAATAATGCAAGTGTTAACTATTGTTATCTCCATGCCCCAACATTCAGCCCAGGGGCACACAGCAGGCACAAGGGAATTTGTGGTTGAAATCCTCAGAAGTAGATAACCCTATAAAGTGAGGCTTGTAGCAAGAGTGAACAGCACCCCAGCCAGTGAGCCAAGGGCCTCTGTGTTGAGAGAGTGGTGGGTTCCAATGGGTGTGGCCATGGAGCTGGGCCATGGAGGAGGAGGAGCAGAAAGAGGAGCAGGAGAAGAAGGAGGAAAATGAGCGAGAGGAGGAGGAGAAGGGGGAACAGAAGAAGGAAGAGGAGCATGAGGAGGAGGAGGGACAGGAGAAGGAGGAGAAACCAGAAGAGGAAGAAGAACAGGAAGAGGAGAAACAGGAAAAGGTGGAGGAGCAGAAGGAGGGGCAGGAGGAGGATCAGGAGCAGAAAAAAGAGGCAGAGCAGTAGAAGGAGCAGGAGGTAGAGGAAGAGGAGAAAGAAAAGAAAAAGGGGGGGGGGAGCAGAAGGTATGGGATGAGGAGGTAGGGAAGGAGGGGGAGAGGAAGAGAAGGAGGAGAAGGGAGAAGAGTGTGCTTTTGTTGTTATTGTCTGTTAATGTCATCACATGTTTATAGCTCTGCCACTGGCATCCCTCACAGGGCAGCCCCAGCTGATTAATACAGCCATTAAAATGGACACTCCAAGTTATAAGAATTAACTTCTTTTGTGACTTAACAGGCATACTCTGAGTCAGAATTGTTAGGGTGGTCTATGGGACACTTACTGGTCTGTGGCTGGATCACATGGCTCCTCAGTGAATTTCATCATGGGTTGGGTTCAGGGGTGGGCATTTAACCTCGCTTGGGCTCATCAGATACCTAGGACTCAATCTGAGCTCTTGAGGACAGTAGTCTATTTTCCCCAGGGGCTTAAGGTTGTGAGAATGTGAAGTTGGAGCTGCAGCAGCCCCCTTGGCACCATGAAGAGACTTCTTGTCTAAGAAGGGAGTGAACCAAAGGAAGGCAGGCAAGAAAGTTGGAGGGAAAGAAACAGTTCTGGGGACATCATTGCAGATGTCCAAGGCCAATGTTTAATTTTGAGAAACAATAAATTCCCCTTTTGCCTAATTTAGCCCAAATCGGTTCCTGCCACCTGCCATATGTTCATGATTGATCCACCCATTCTTTTCAACCTTTGAGCCTTCATGTGCCTGGGCAAGACCTCTCCCCTGTCCTGGGACAGGGTCTGATACAGAGTGGGCATGCCACTTATCTAGAGAATAGTTCTGGTCCCCCAGGTGTCTTCCTGACTTCCAGCCCCAGAGTTGAAATGGGCCTGCAGGCAACAATTGCATCCAATCTCCAAGACGCCTGGTTGGGGGTGGGGGTGAGGGTAGGGGGTAAGAACATTTCCCTCCAGAAAGACCACCCGAACATTGAGTCTCCATGGCCCAACATTAATTTAACTGACAATTTAAAAAATCAAAACCAGTGTCAGGGGGCATTTAGAATGCCTGCCTTCTTAGCTTAATTTCACGGGGATCATGTTATAGCTTTTGATAAAATGTTTCATTTTAAAGGATTGGTTTCATTAAAGTAGGCCTTTTTTTTTTTTAAACAGGGTCAGCCGCAACTATAAAAAACATATACATTAGGGAAAAGTGGTGCCTAGGTTCAGAGAACAGAAAGGAAATGCTTGCGCTTTTGAGGGATCCCTCCTGGTCCCTGAGGAGGCAATAGAGCTGACACCTGGAGTAGTTTATTGAACATACCATGCATGCTCATGCCTCTTACCTGTGTTCATGCTGCTGTGTCTCCCTAGATGCCTTCCCTCTGCTTTTGGCAAGCAAGACCCCAATCTTACCGGCTTGCATCTAACCTATTCTGGATGTGGTCTTGGCTAACTCCCATGTGTTTGCCAGGAATGGTTGGTTGGTTGCAAAATGTAAATTCGACCTGATTTGGCAAAAGGTAGGAGTAAATTTAAGTCTTTGAGATGAGATTTTCCTGGTTTATCTGAGTGGACCTTAAATGTGACCACAAGGATCCTTATAAGAGGGAGACAGGAGATCTGACACAAACAAACACAGAAGAAAAGGGGACAATGAGACCACGGAGGCAGTGACTGGAGGGATGTGACCACAAGCCAAGGGACACTGGCAGCCTCCAGGAGTGGGGAGAGGATGTAGCAATGGGGAATTGTAACCCACTCCCACCATTCTTTTGACATTGTTTCTGTGGATGATGACTCTGGCTGATGTGTGACTACAGATAGCCAGCATGTGTGTATAAGATTTCTAGGAACTAACTTCAAAAGATACAGACTCTGACCTTCAGTCATCCAAGCTCTGGGAGATTTGCTCACCTTCAACTCTAAAATCAGGATGACAAAAACCAGGACGATGCCCACTAGGCCATCACTTGACCAGTTTTTAGGTCCTTATTGGAATGGACTGTGCTGGTCTGCACAGAGAGGACTTTTCAACCACCTACCCTTGATCTCTTTGTTCTGCTTTCCCTCTCCCTCCTTATAAAAACCTCTGCCTGTACTGAGATGTTGAGATGAGCTTTGGAATGAGAGTCCCCCATCTTCCCAGGTTGCCAGCACTTGAATAAAACACTTTTCTTCTCATCAGCACTGTCTCATGAGTTTGGCTTTTGTTGTTGCAGGCAGCCAAACCTGAGATTTGCTTGTAAGAGTGGAAAGAACATTCTGCGTCCTACAGGTGGAAAGCAGGGCCAGCTGGGAGCTCTCCTTTCCCTGGACATTCTATGCTCCATTCTCTCGTTCCACAAAGACAAGTGAGAGGTTCTAAGACTAAGTGAAGAGATGCTTGCTTTTTCTTGGCTGGGAGTGTCCAGGTAGAATTTTTAGGCTTGAATGGGTTCCTGCTGCCTGCATTTCATGAAGAATTATAAAGAGGAGCCCAGCCGGCATGGCTCAGTGGTGGAGCATCAACCTATGAACCAGGAGGTCACAGTTTGATTACCGGTCAGGGCACATGCCCCGGTTGTGGGTTTCATCCCCAGTGTGGGGTATGAAGGAGGCAGCCGATCAATGAATTTTCTCTTATCATTGATGTTTCTATCTCTCTCTCCTTCTCCCTTCCTCTTTGAAATTAATAAAAACATATTTTTAAAAAATAATTATAAAGAGGAGATAGCTCAGGGACAACATGGCCAGATATCAGAAAGAATTGAGAGGAAAGGGAGAAAGCACAGAAAATCTGGAGCTTGCTGGGTTGAAAAATAAAACAATTTCTAATCTCCAGACTTTCCATTCAATAAAAGATTTTCAAATTAAGATGTAGCCTGAGAGAAAAGTCAAATCATGGGCATGGCTATAAAGATGTAGAATTTGCAGGCTTAAGTGGGTTCCTGATGCCTGTATAGAGCAAATTTGTAGAATTTGCAGGCTTAAGTGGGTTCCTGATGGGAGCATAGAGCAAATCAGAGACATAGCTCTCACACCCCTCTGAAGGTCTCCGGAAGAATTAAATGGTGTGTAGTAGTTACCAGAAAGATCAATGATCCTGCAATAGCCTAAGCTGCCCACAGTACCTGTAATTAAGTTCAGAGAGAGGTATGTCTTAAAATGAATTGTAAATACAGTTTTTGGCACAGGCAATCAAATACATAAGAAACCCACAATTTTTGAGAAAGCTGTATTGGAAAAGCCCACAATATTGACTAAAAGAGACTGAGACTATTCACGATGGAAAGAAGTCTCTGGGCCACTAATTTTTTATGGGCAAAATGCAGTCTGAGAAAATCTTCACCTGCTAGAAAGGGCATCATTTTCAGTGTCCTTCTCTGAAGTGACCAAGGAGAATAGTGTAGCAGGAAGGGTCTCCTAGAGATTAGAGCCAATAGCCACTGACAATGAAGCTGAGGGCCCAGCCCCCAGCAGTGGACTAGAGCCTAATCACAGAGCATTCCTACCCCAGGGTAGCAGTTCCTGGCAATGTTTCTCCAGCGGGACTTAAGAATTGCTGTGGACCAGGGGCTAGTTGGGCCTTCTGGTCTCCTGAATGGCAGCGTTTCTTAAGTGATCCTGTTCCTGCTCTACATGTGGGGAGGAGTGTGATGGGGGGAGGTGTGCAGACAGTTTCTGCTTTGTTCATAGGTCTCCAGAGCAAGAGGAGCTGCATCCGATTTGCCATAGAGTACGAGATTCTGGACTTGTCTCTTGATGCCCTAATTGGGTGTCTAGAGCAGGGGCGAGTGTATTTTGCAAGTAGAAAAGTCTTCCATAATTGTGTCCAAGAAGGGCAATCTGTGATAGATGGTATCATTGTGCCCAATTCTTTATCCATCATATGATAGTTTCCTAGGGTTGTCAGTAGCAAATTATCACAAACTTGGATGACTTAAAACAACAGAAATTTCTTGTTTATGGTTCTGGAGGCCACCAATACAAAATCAAGGTGTTGGCAAGATTAGTTTTCTCTCTGAGCGAGAATCTGTTTTCTGCCTCTCTCCTGGCTTCTGGTAGTTGCCTGCAATCCGTGGCACTTCTTGACTTATAAACACGTCCATCCAATCTCTGCTTCCATTGTCGCATGTTGCTCTCCCTGTGTGTCTCTGTTTCTGTGTCTCCACTTCTCTTCCTGTAAGGACACCAGTCACATTGGATTTGAGGCCCACGCTATTTCCATATCACCTCATCTTAACTAACTACATCTGCAAAGACCCCATTTTCAAATAAGATCCCTTTCTTAGGTTCTAGGCATCCTTCATTTGGGGGAGAACACTTTTCAATCTATGTCCCTGTATCCACACACCTTGTGTGTCTGCCGTTTCTCTGCCCCTTCATGTGGGCTGGGACATATATCTCTTCTGACCAAGGGAAGTTGGCTGGGAGAGACCACGTACCAGTTTGGAGCCCAGGTCTCAGAGGCATTATGCTGTCATGCTCACCTTCTAGAAGCTTCTGACTTCCTCCATGAGATGAGCTTCCTCTGGGAGCTGGTGTCCCTGCACCTGGGGCGTGGAGGGGGGGGGCAATGTCAGCCAACGTGGAGCAGAGCTGCTCCAGCCACCCCACACCTGCCCTGTCAGGAGAGCTGCCTAGACCAATCTGCAGAGCTGTGTGACTGGAGATGACTCTCATCTTACTCTACTAGGTTTTAGGGTGGTTCATGAAGCAAAAATTAGCTGATATGAGTGAGGAAGGGACAGAAATCATGGGGACAGCCTCTTGTAAGCTCTGCTCCAGCTGCCATGCTGGATATGAATGGACCCAGTGTTGCCAGGGTATTTCATTTTACCAAAAGGAACGCAAAATCTAGATATATAATCCAAAATCTCCTAATTATGTGTGTGTGTGTGTGTGTGTGTGTGTGTGTGTGTATACACACACACACACACACACACACACATATATACATATAACAATTTTAAAATAAAATCACTGTGTGGTCCCAACCAAACAGGCTTATGAGCAGGATTCTGCCTGCAAGCCCCTATCTTGTGGCCTGGGGTAAAGACTGGCTGGTCTGGAAGGTCCCTCTGCTCAGCTGCTTCCAGTCCCAGGTGCTATGCTGGGAAGATCCTGGTTCCACGAAGAGAGGGTCCTTCTTGTGAGGGAAAAAAAAAAGCCTTTCTTTTTCTTTGCTGTGGCTTTCCATAATTTATGAGAAGTACCTGCTAATTAAACCACAATATTGTTGGCTCCTCCAATTCAAATGGTTGGTGTCTCTGTTCAAACTGCAAGACAAGATAAGCTACTCTCAAGGTTACATTCTTGCATACCTCTCCTCCTATTTTTACAACTCAGGGATAATTAGCACCAAGGAGTCTCTATTAATAGAAAGTTCCTTTTCCTTTTCCCTTCAAACAGGCCTCTTTTGAACTCTTCATAACTTTTGCTCTACGCATGTGTTATAGGCTTGGGGACAATACCGACAAGACACCTTTCTAGGACATCTGCTTGGACTGTCTTCTGAAAAACAAACTACTTCAGCCCCAAATCTTCCTCCCTTCCATGTCACCTAGCAACAGCATCCATTACCCTTTAAAAGGGGAAGCCACCTTTTGTTTCTTGCGCCAGTATTGATTAGCAATGTACCGGCCCTTTCCTCCCTTGGAAAGTAAAATAAACTCCCTCTCTCTCTCTGCACCTATCTCTTCTCTCAGCTCTGAATTCTTTCACAGCCCTGTCACCAGCAAAATCCAGAACACTCCCGTGAAATAAAGAACCCAGGCATGCCATCCAGGATTCCAATTGGAAGGAAGTGCAGATGGTCCGCACAGAGGAAGAAGCAATGTGGGGGATTTGTCATCTCCATGCCTTTCTGCCCCTTACAAGGGCATCTTGGTTTATGCTGTTAAAAATACTTGGCAAGCCCTCGCTGGTTTGGCTCAGTGGATAGAGCATAGGCCTGCTGACTGAAAGGTCCCGAGTTTGATTCCAGTCAAGGGCACATGCCTGGGTTGTGGGCTTGATCCCAGTAGGGGGCATGCAAGAGGCAGCCGATCAATAATTCTCTCTCATCATTGATGTTTCTATCTCTCTCTCCCTCTCCCTTCCTCTCTGAACTCAATAAATATATATTTTAAAGTATATATTTGGCAAGAAAATGCCTATAGAATATTTTTTTTAAGTGGTGGGGTTTTAGGGATTATTTTTTAAGAGAGAAAAAAAAAAACTTTGGAGAAAAGGCCAAACACCACAAGTTGAAATTGATTTTACAGGACAAACACCTCACTTTAAATTTAAATTGAGTCCAAATTCATTTCATCTCCCAGAGTTCTAGAAGTGTAAACATTCAGTATGTTTACACTTGTTTCATCTGCTTTTTTGCTAAGTCCTGGTTCCCCACCTCCTTTCCTTTACTTCTATTTGTCATTTCATACATATGCTCAACTTTGTATTTACATATGTCTAACATTTATAGATGGCCACTGAAATATGCCAGATGAAGGATGAAACAGTCCTGAAAACAGCTGGAAAATGGTGCAACCGTGGAGAAGTTGGGCACATGTACATTCTGCACTGTGAGGTTGCACAACAGACCAAGTTTGTTATAGGTGAGGCTGGAGGGTCCCCCCCCCACACACGCCCTGAAGGATTACAGCTTGTTGGGCATAGCTGGCATCCTGCAGAAGGCATGCCCTCAGGGACCCCCTGAGATAGGGAGGGCCAGGCTAGCACAGAGACAACAGCCAGGGGAAGAGAGCTCTGCTGAAGGGACAAGAGCCACACCCACAGTCCTGTGAGGCCAAGACTGGGGCTCCAATGAGGCTGAAGTCCAGTGTCTAGCAAGGTGGAGGCCAGGGTCTGGTGAAGCTAAGGCCCAGTTTCTAGTGAGAGAAGGTCAACCATTTGGAGGCATCCATTTCCCTGCTATTCTATATTGGGAGGTCCTGGCAGATAGCCTCTGATAGACCTTGAGCCGTGTTGTCCCCATTGCCTGCTTCTCTCAGAGCTCAGGATCTTTGTGTCTGTCCAGGACTACCCTAACTCTGCAATTCTCGTGTCTCTCTTATGCTCTTGGAAGATTCAGGAGAGTAGTACCTGGACCTCCAGACCAGGGCTGGGTCATCCGTTGACCCTGCTCTCCCTCAGCTGTTCATCTCATTGTCTAATAGATTAGAAACAATAAAAGAAAACTGTGAAAACTGTAATCACATTCAAAATCTCCATTTTTAATTTCAGGGGTGGGGGAAGGCTTTACTATCTATACTAATAAAAGGGTAATATGCTAATTAGACCAGACATCTTCTGGACATCCTTCCAAACAAAGCCACGGAGGCAGGGCCTAGGCAAAGGTGGTTAGGGGCAATCAGGGTGGCAGGGGAGAGCAGTTTAGGGGGACCAGGCCAGCAGGGGAGAGCACTTAGGGGGGTAAGGCCAGGAGGGGAGAGCAGTTAGAGGGATCAGGCCAGCAAGGGAGCAGTTAGGGGCAATCAGGCAGGCAGGCAGAGTGGTTAGGGGTGATCAGGCAAGTAGGCAGAGTGGTTAGGGGTGATCAGGCAGGCAGGCAGGTAAGCGGTTAGGAGCCAGCTGTCCCAGATTGCGAGAGGGATTCTGGATTGGAGAAGGTGCAGGCTGGGCTGAGGGACCCCCCTCACCCGTGCACAAATTTCATGCACCGGGCCTCTAGTATTGGTATAAAAAAAGATCTGATGGTCTCAGTTAACCTCAGGTGTAACGGTATAACAGGGTGGCTGATAATGCAAGTTGCTTGCTCAAAAAATTTGAAAACAACATTATGGCAAACCATAATCTTCCATCGGAGTTCTGTCAAAGATGCCATGTGGAATAGAGAGCCTGGATCCACATCAGAGGGTCTGCAGAATGGGCCAGGGGGAAGATGGACACCATAGCACAGACCCATGGGGGAGATATCCTTTAGGAAGCTGCTGCCCAGCCCTTGGCATAGGATTCCAGGATGCTTGGAGGCATGGGGAAGGACCCCTGGGCTCAATAATGATGGTGAAAAGCTGGGATCCTGTGTGTTCCGTGAAAACTTGTTGGAACGGGGTTGTCTCCACTGCTTCTACCTTTACTGTGACCCTCCCACCTTGACTGTAACCCGCGCCCTCCCACCCCCCACTCCCGACGTAAGCTGGCTGCTCCTGTCCACAGCCTTCATGGTCAGGGCAGATGAGGACATGGCAGAGCCCACAGGTCAGCCAGACCAGGCCAAGCTCAGCTTGGATCTTGCTGGGGATTGCTAAGGAGTCTGGGGCTCAGCCAAGAACTCAGGCTGCTCATTGCCTCAGCTGCTCAGATGGGACATGGGAAATGGTAAAGGGGAATAGCCATGGCCTAAGTGTCATTTGATTTCCTCTTTCTCATTTTCAGAAATGCAATTAGAGAGGCGTTGCATGGGCACTGGAGCGTTTTGGTGTGTCTGGGTCTGTGGGTGTCCGTGGGCTGGGTCAGCTGTGAGATCTGGTGTGTGTATGAGCATGCATTGCCTTCCACCTCCCAGTACAGCTTTCTGTCAGGTGCCCTGAATTGCTTCCTGCTTTCCACCCATGTGAACTTGGTGGCAAGCCCCCGCACCTTGACACGGCAGTTCTCCTGTGGCATCCCCCTCTCCCACACCCTACATCCCCTCCACAGGCACTCCCAGTTGCCTGTGCATTCAGACTCATGTTTGGAGGGCCCTGGAGCTATGTGGGGACCATGAAAAAGACCATTTGGAAATTTCCAACAATCTGAGACCATGATAGAGGTCTTGTGTCAGAGAGCAGAGAAGCCTGGGGTTGGGGATGAGATGCAAAGGAAGGTTATGCTGGAGAGTTGCCCCCTCCCGGGACTGCCAGTGCCTCACAGGCTATGCAGGGGCCACCTGAGGGCAGAGGCCTGAGTCCCAGCCTCCCCATCTGAAGAAGGCATCTGGGAGAGGACAGTGAGGGTTGGGACAGCATCTGCAGGCCGTGATGCTCCTTTGCTGCAGTTTGTGTCAGCCCCAGTGTGGCCAGATGATGTGCTCTTCCATCCCTCCTCTCCCTGGCCAAGAGAAGCCTATTCCCCCAAGACATGCATATTTTCATGGGAAATCTTTTTATTTTTAAAAATCTTAGCAAGTAATTTGAGTTCAAAAATAAAACCCTGTGGGCTATCAATTGGCAGCCCCTCATGAGTTTATAATGACTCTGTGACTTTCGGCAAAGAGTAGGGATTCTTCTATAACTGAATCCCAGAAGGCCAGGGTCTTAGAGGAACACTTGTGGACACTGAGTGCTTAGGTTCTAGAGGCAGCTGGTGGGGACTCACCTGGCCCCAGCCCTCTGGGGACCACTATCCCAATGTATAAGCGTCAGCTTCTTCTTCTGATGTCATGAGGACCAAGTGTTAGATAGCACAAGGTTCTCAAGGTCTGAGCAGTTCTAAATGTTATTACTAAATGTTATCCTTGCTAAATGTTAAAATGTATTTTGTAGACCAGTTGTAAACAGGATGAGCTTGGCAAACTCAAAGGATAAATGTAGGCAATGGCAAAGACAAAATCAAAGTATAATTGACCAGGAGATTTGAAGATGGTGGCATAGGTAAATGCCTGTACTCGCCGCTTCCCACAACCACATCAAAATTACAACTAAAATACAGAACAACGATCATCCAGAAACTACTGGAAATCTGGATGAATGGAAGTCCTACAACTAGAGAAGTAAAGAAGAAAGCACACTGAGACTGGTAAGAGGTACGGAGGCGTGGAACGGGCTAGTCTAGCACCCACCTGTGCCACTTTTTTAATCGGGAGGGAAATCGCCTCTGCAGAGGCTGCCCAGAGGAGCAAGGGGTCCCAGCCCCACACCAGACACCCAGCCCAGGATCCCCAGAGCTGAAAAAAGAAGTCCCTATGGGCAGTAAGAACTATGGGCTGTAAAAATCAGTGCAGATTGGGGCTGAGTGACACAGAGGCTGCTCTTAAAAGGCCTGCACCAGGAAGGTCCCACTTTCTCTGAGCTCCAGCACCAGGGCAAGGCTCTGGGGAATACAGACACATATGAGGAGGAACTGGATTGTCTGGCATCGGGCCAGGAACTCCGGGGCAGCTTTCTCCCAGACAGAAATGCTCACAGGGATCATTGTTCCTATGCTGGGACCTCTCCAGTTGCACAGCTGACTGGCAGCCATTTCTGTTTGCTCTGCCCTGCCTCATCCAAGCTGTGTGCAGTGGCTTTTGCATTTGAATGGCCTGCCCTTGCTCAGGTTAAAATCTCTCAAACAAGCTGCAGCTGGGTCAAGGAGCCCCAAACCTATCAATAAAAGGCAAAAGGCCCAAGACCCAGCACCAGTACCAGCCTTCCTTGCTTCATAGCTGAACTTCATCTGGGCACTTCCAAACCCCAAACAAAGAGGAGGAATCTGCAGATCTCTCTGTAGCTCCTGCTGGGTGGTCCCAGGAAGTGGCTGACTTTGCACCTTCCTGGAGACCCAAGAGCCAGTGTAACCAGTGGTTAGTGTCAGACCATACCAGATTACAACTAGACACATCCATAAGAGACACACTTAAGGGGAAGACTCAGTGAGCACCAAAGCCGCACTGAAGCAAGTCCTGCTTCATAGGGGTGTCTCCTGCACAGCAGCTCTCTCACTGTAATCGCAGCTGGTTCTCACAGCCAATTGGCCTGGGGTCAATTCCTCTCAGTGACACCAATAGCAATCGAGTCTCAACTACAACAAGTCTGTGTTCACAGCCCACAAAGGGATGCACCTAAAGTGACCAACTTGGGTAACTGGGGAAGCTGAGCCACTGGGCCCTACAGGACACCTAATACACAAAGCCACTCTACCAACTCAAGGAGACATAGCCATAGCAGCTCTACCCAATATATAAAAACAAACACAGGGAAGCAAAAAATGAGGAGACAAAGAAACATGTCACAAATGAAAGAAATGGAAGAAAGCAAACTACTGGATATAGAATTTAAAACCACGGTTATAAGGTTACTCAAGAATCTTCTAGAAACCCCCAAAAATAATGGAAAAGGACTAGTCAGAAATTAAGCATACACTGACTGAAATAAAGAATAATATACAGGGATTAAACAGTAGAGTAGAGGATTCTGAAAATCAAATCAACGATTTAAAATATGAGGAAGCAAAAAACACCCAACCAGAAGAGCAAAAAGAATCCAAAAATATTAAGATAGTGTAAGGAGCTTCTGGGACAACTTCAAACGTACCAACATCCGAATTATGGGGGTGCCAGAAGAAGAGAGAGAGAGCAAGATATTAAAAACTTATTTGAAGAAACAATGACAGAAAATTTCCCCTATCTGGTGAAAGAAATAGACTTACAAGTCCAGGAAGCACAGAGAATCCCAAAAAAAGAGGAACCCAAAGAGGACCACACCAAGACACATCATAATTAAGATGCCAAGGGCTAAAGACAAAGAGAGAATCTTAAAAACAGCAAGAGAAAAGCAGTAATTACCTACAAGGGAATGCCCATATGACTGTCAGCTGATTTCTCAACAGAAATTACACAGGCCAGAAGGGAGTGGCAAGAAATATTCAAAGTGATGAATAGCAAGAACCTACAACCAAGATTACTCTACCCAGCAAAGCTATCATTTAGAATTGAAGGTCAGATAAAGAGCTTCACAGACAAGAAAAAGCTAAAGGAGTTCATCATCAACAAACCAATATTATAGGAAATGTTGAAGGATATTCTTTAAGAAGAGGAAGAAGAAGAAAAGATAAAAAATATGAACAACAAAATGGCAATAAAAACATACCTATCAACAATTGAATATAAAAATAAACGAATAAGAAATCTAATGAACAGACTAAACTGGTGAATAAAATAGAATCAGAGGCATGGAAATGGAACAGACTGACGATTCTCAGAGGGAAGGCAGGGGGCAGGAAGAGATTAAACAAAGATCTTATATGCATATATGCATTACCTATAGACACAGACAATAGGGTGGTGAAGGCCTGAGGCAGGGTGGGAAACGGTTGGAGGGGAGCAATGGGGGAGAAAAAGAGGGACATCTATACTAATAAAAGGGTAATATGCTAATTAGACCGGGAGATCTTCTGGGAGACCTTCCGGACATCCTTCCAGACAAAGCCATGGTTGTGGGGCCGAGGCAGAGGTGGTTAGGGGCGATCAGGCCAGGAGGGGAGGGCAGTTGGAGGCGAGCAGGCCAGCAAGGGGGGAGGCAGTTGAGGGTGAGCAGGCTGGCAGGGGGGGAAGTTGGGGGCAATCAGGCTAGCGGGGGGTGGGGGGGTGGGAGGGGGTGAGTTGGGGCAATCAGGCTGGCAAGGTGGGGCAGTTGGGGGTGAGAAGGCTGGTGGGGGGGGGTAGTTGGGGGTGAACAGGCCAGCAGGCAGGTGAGCGGTTAGGAGCCAGCATTCCCAGATTGCAAGAGGGATGTCCGACGGCTGGTTTAGGCCTGATTCCTATGGGATTGGACCTAAACCAGCCGTTGAACATCCCCCAAGGGGTCCCAGATTGGAGAGAGTGCAGCCCGGGCTGAGGGACACCCCCCATGCACGAATTTTGTGCACCAGGCCACTAGTCTATAATAATCACAACAATAAAGATTTTTTTTAAAGTGTAATTGACCAAATAGTAATTGACCAAGCAATGTCTAAGCCTCTCTTTGAGGAAACAGAGCTTTGAATGTGAATCCTGTCTTCTTTACTTGCTTCAAATAAATAAAAGTACTTTGTACCAACCGGACAACTGTGTCTCATTCTTGGATACAGCACCCCAAGAGGCAAATACCTTGAGTTTGGTAACACAAGGGAGATGATTTAACTAAGATCTTTGCTAATTCATGAGCAGAGCTGCCCCTATGTCACGCTGAGCCCAGTGTTTTACCATATCTTTCCACTCCAGGGCCTCAGCCAGGCCAGTCACCAGGGCATATGGGACTGGTCATAGGACATAGATGTGTGTGATCTTTCTCCTGAGAAGGGAGCCTGGAAATTCCTGATTAGTGTCCCAGTGGGGGCTCTCAGTCCCCAGAGCTGAACACAATCTTTCTTCATTCTCTTGTTTAAGTTCTCCACTTGGAACAAAATGCAAGCACTGGGCCGAGATCAACAATGATCCCCTGCCTCATCTATGATCCCCTGGTTGCCTCTCTCACTGCATCTTCCTTCCCTTCCTTCTTTACCACCCTATGGCTTTGCTGCTCTTCTTTCCCTGGAGCAGAGAAAAGGCTCTCCTAACCCGAGGCCTCTGCACATGTTGGTGTTTGTGCTTGAGATGCTCACCCTAAGTGGTGACTGCCTATTCCTGGTAACTTCTTTCCCATCAACTTTTAGCCTAAACCCTCTCTCATCTCCCCTCCTTGTCCCATGTGTTGTGAATCACTTGTTTCTTTTTCTTTTCTTTTTTTAAATCATCATCTGAGGATATGTCTACTGATTTTAGAGAGAGAGGAAGTGGGAGAGAAAGAGAGAGAGAGAGAAATATCAATGTGACAGAGAAACATCGATTCATTGCCTCTGAAAGTGCTCTGACCAGGGATCAAACCCTCAACCTAGGTATGTGCCCTGACCAGAACTTGAACCTGCAACCTTTTGGTGTACAGGACAATGCTCCAACCAAATGTGCGACCCGGCCAGGGCTCTTTTTATTTTTTTATAGATTTTATTTTTGGTAGTTATATTGTTGATTCATTTGGCAAATTTTTTAAAAAATATCCTATCTAATAATAGAGTAACATGTAAATTACCATCACTCTGCTACGCCCATGATTGGGCGGTGAGAGGCTGGGGGGCGGAACTCGGGGTGGCCTATCCAGCCATTGAGAGGCACGGATCTGCTGCCACTGAGGGGGCTACCCTGCTGTTGAGAGGCGCAGGGGGCGGGAGTACTCCCACCCCCTGTGCCTCTCAACGGCCGCTGGGTGCCTGTCTGCTCCGGAACCAGGCCTTTCAGAAGCCTCTGCTGAGCCGGAGACTTCTGAAAGGCCTGGTGCACCAGCGGACAGGCACCCAGCTCCACCGCGAAAAGCGAAAGCGTGTAGGGGACCCTACACATGCATGATTCAATCATGCACTTGGCCTCTAGTATATATATATTTATTGATTTCAGAGAGGAAGGGTGAGGGAGAGATAGAAACATCAATGATGAGAATTATTGATCTGCTGCCTCCTGCACTCCCCCTGCTGGGGATCGAGCCCACAACCCAGGCATGTGCCCTTGACTGGAATTGAACTCAGGACCTTTCAGTCCACATGCCGATGCTCTATCCACTGAGCCAAACCAGCTAGGGCACAAATTTTTTTTTGAGCACCTACTATGTGCTAGGCTATGTTTTGTTAATCACAATATTTTTTTTTTTTTGCAATCTTTTAGCAAGTTTATCAGGCCAAAATCCACCCTGGTATGGATACCACCCAGGTCCTGCAATACAGCTGGGTTTGGTTCTAAAGTCAGTGATGAAATGAAAAAAAGCATGTGGTCAGAATACTCTAGAAATTTTCCAGTGAACACAGTTTTGTGTCTACAGCCCAATATTGTACAATGTGTAGCTGGGTAAAGGCAGTGATGGAGAACAGTACTAGCTAAGATGTCCAGTTTTGAGCTTTCATATTTGTTACATCATTTAATTCTCAAAACCACCCTATGAAGTAGGTGATGTTGTTATGCCCATTATACAGTTTAAAAAACTGAGGCACAGGTGTTACTGGATGGGGACTGGGCCCAGAGCAGGTCTGCCTTGGGCCAAAACCAGTAGTGTGTGGGTTCTTGACTTCATGCAGGAAAGATTTCACAACACAAGTCCAGATTATTTTAAGAGTGTTTATTATTGAAACATACAGTGAAACAAGAAAGGGCCTAGGATGGAAGAAGCAACAGGAGAGAGCCTAGGCAGGGCTGCTTGGGCTCACTGAGAAATGAAAGTCACAGTAAAAGAAGTTGTAAGGGCGGGAAAAAGGTTTTTCTTTTTCTTTGCTGTGGCCTTGCACAATTTATGAGAAGCACCTGGTAATTAACCCCCAAGATTGTTAGCTCCTCTGATTCAAACAGTCCCTCTGTTCAAACTGCAAGACAAGATGAGCTACTCTCAAGGCTACATTCTTACATTCCCCCTCCTTCCTGCTGTTTTCAGAACTCAGGGATAATTCTCACCCAGGAGTCGTTAGTAGAAAATCCTTCCCCTCTCCCCTTCAAACAAGCCTCTTTTGAACTCTTCATAAGTTTTGCTCTGCCCTAAGACATGTGCCAAACTGTCTCCTAGAAAGCAAACAAACTGTAACTTTTCAAGATAGCTCCCCCCCATCTGCTCAACTTCAACACAACACAAACCCTTCCTTTCCTTGTCACCTAGCAACACTAACCATTACTCTTCAAAGGTGGAAGCCATTTTTTGTTCCCTGCCCTGTATTGATTGGCACTAATTGGCCCTTTCCCTTCATGGAAAGTGGAATAAACTTCCTCGCTGCATCTCTTCTTTTAGTTGTGAATCCTTTCACAGTCCACACCACCAGCCAAACCCTAACAGAAGTGAGCCAAGGTGGGGCTGCTGTCGGCTCACTGGAAAGTCAGAGAAAAGGGAGGCCTTGGAGACAGGTTCATGGAGTAAACTCAGGACGAGCTGCGGCTGCCCACTGTTCCCCTGGTTTCAAGTCTTGTGAGGAGGCTTAGAGTTTAGGAGAAAGAGAGCAGAGATACAGGCCTAAGAGATACAAGACATGGGCATGCTCTAGCAAGAGAAGACCCTGAGTCCCCTGTCTTGAGGCTTTTTATCTTTCTTTAGCCTGAGGGAATCCTAGGAGAGGTTTTAGGGGAGGGTCTCAACAGAATATTCATTAGCATTCCAGATGTGTTCTTCAATATGTTGGTTTACCAAAATGTACGTGTAGAGGTATTAGCGGTATTTTCCGGTTAGTTTCATATTTAAAGAATGTCATTGAAGAGAGACCGAACAGAGGCCAGTCTGCTCCCAGACAGTCTGGAATGTGTAAACCATTTGCTCCTAAATGTCCTTGGTTAGGGAAGATAAAATCATGTGATTCATTAGTTGGCTGTAAATTGCTCAAATTGTTTGGCCTTGTTTAATTATTTCATCTCGGTTTCTCTTATTCCACTTGTCAAGGCATTTCCCTAGCTTCTTACTGCCCTGCCTCACAGGGAGGTTACGTTTCCCAAAGTTACAAGACTGGAAAGTGGCTGACAGAGCCCAAGCAGCCTGTGTCAGAGTTGCCCCGAGGACGTCACCCCCACCCTTCCACCCCACTGCCCAGGGTGGGAAAAGGAGTCAGGCATGCTGCCCAACAGATGAGGACATGGGGCACGGACAGGCTGATCACCGTATGCAAGTCACTGTGTACAGGGTGCTGGAGACGTCTCATCACTCTAGCAAGTGAGTCAGTGGGCTCAATTTCAGGCATCCTGTGCCCAATTGGGAATGCCATGTGGGAACGGTGACCAAGCCTGGGCTAGAGTGAATGGCATGGGAAGGGGGCAGATTCCAGAGCTAATGGGAAAGTAAATAAAGCTGGTGACCCCTTTGATGTGGGGGTAAGGAAAGGGAGGTGGCCAGGTGCCCCAGGGTCCCTGGCAGGAGGGGAGATGCCAGGTGAGAGACCAGGAGGACTTGACTGGGGCTGGGGTGAGGTGGAGATTGGGCCATGAGTAGCCGGGGCTCTGAGACACCTTGATGGGGACACCTGGGCAGTATTAAATTTTACAGGGTGGAATGGACCTGGCTGGGGTTATGGGTGGGCAGACGCTTGAACCTGTGGTAAAGGATGAGGGTGCCCAGGAAAGGAGAGGCCAGGGACATAGCTGGGGGAGGGGGTCCCGTTTGTGATAGGGTGGCATCCATTGGGATGGCACTGAGGAGTGGCCAGAGGCCTTGAGCATATAGTGTGACGAGAAAAGTCTTTTCTTGAGGGGCTTCCTGGAACCAGATCTGTTCCAGGAACAAAAACTTTAAAACATTGCACAAAAGATGCGGGTACATCTTGCTCTGGCTGAGTAGCTCAGATGGTTAGAGCATTGTCCCAATATGCCAAGGTTTCAGGTTTGGTCCCCAGTCAGGGCAAGTACAGGATTCAACCAATGAATGCATGAATAAGTGGAACAACAAATCAACGTTTCTCTCTCACACACATTCCCTTCTTCTCTCTCTCAAATCAATTTTAAAAAGGTACAGGTATATCTTTTTTCTTCTTTTTTTTTCCTGCTGGAACGATGATAAGGGGACACTATTTTGCAGGGAGCAGAGGTGACCAGATTCTCTATGAACTCCACTTTACAGGTCCTGGGGACTTCATATCCGATCTCAGTGTTACTACACAGGAGGAGGGACCATCTGGAGCTGCTGGAAGGGAGCCAGCCAAAAAGAACCCTCCTTACTGGTGATGAGGCCTGGGATGAAGGAGAGGCCTCCTGGCACCCCAGGAAGGAGCTGTGGGGTCCCCAGGGAGCCCCCAGTGGCTGCAGTGATGGCCAAAGGTGTTCAACTCTGCATCCAGAGTTTCTTCCCATTGTGTCTCAGCCTTCGTAGGTGCCACTGCCAGACCCAGGCAGAAACTTTGGCCATTTTAAGACCCACACTTAGATGCTGTGAACTGAACTTCCTGCCTGCACTGTGTTTCTGCCTTCTGAGCCAGCCCTTATGAAGGACTTCCTAGAATCCTATATCAACCTATAGGACTGAGGCTTTCCCCACCCAATTGAAACTGCACAGCTCTGACCAACCAGAGAGGCTCTATTCTGACGAATCAAGGCCAGTGCCTTTTGGGCCAATCAAACGGTGAGGATTTGGAGTCCTTACTGGCATGAGGACAGACTAAACAGGGACCAGAGGCAGCGACTTCTGTCCACATAAGCCAGATCCCCTCAGGTTCTGAGCGTGCACCTTCCCTCTCCACCAAAGGTATCTCACCTGAGAAGGCCGGAGCAGACTGGCACAGGACAGAGCTGGACAGGGGCCTGATCCCAGGGCCGCCTGGCCCCAGGGCTGCCTCACAACTATGCTGTGTTACAGCTGTGCTGTGTGACAATTGAGATGTTTTGCACTGAATAAAGTTTCCTTCTTCGCTGCACCCCAAACTGGGGGCTCCTGCTGGCCTTGAATTGGTGCCGAAAACCATTGGCTGACAGCAGGACTGGATGGAAGGATCATGACAGGAAGGGAGGGTGATCTAAAAAGAAGAAAGCCCCGGAGGCCAGGGATCCTAGGGTCTAGTAAGGCCTTGGCCAGGGTCAGCAATGGATTATAAGTGATGAAATACCCAGTCAGGCTTACAAAGAATTTGAACACAAAACCCCACAATGTAACAGGATTGTGCCCGTCATAAACTATGTGCAGGATTTATATGTAAAGAAATCAATTCTCCATGCTCTATGGATGATGTCGTCTGGGAATGGGAGGTAAAGATAAAATCATGTAAGGACCAGGGCAGGGGTAACCTGGGACTGTGATACACTCTCATTTGGAAATATAGGCAAATGAGGTGCTGGGGACTGGGGCCATGGGGCTGAACCCTAACATGCATTGTGTCCCAGAGAGTTAATCCAGGTTTGTCTCAGTAACAGCCCCTGCCCCTAGTTAGCAGCTGGTTCAGCAATGGTCAAATGACCCAACCTTGGCCCACAGACCAGAGGGAGTCAGCCAGCCCTTCTAGCAGAAAGCCTGTATGTGGTCTGGCTATTCTTCTACCTCAAGCATGTCAAACTCACGAGGCATGAGGCCTGCCGGCCGCGAGTTTGACATGCTTGTCTGGTGAGGGTCACAGACCTAGGTGGCAGATTGAGCCCTGGGGTTGTCATACTTGCAGACCTGGTACGTGACATCATGCATTTTCTTACGTTTAAGCTGGCTGTGTTACTAGCAGCCAAGGCTATCTTGAGAGGCCCACAGGCTTTTCTCAGGTGGGAGAGGTGTACCACATGGCCCTCCTGACTTCTGTGAGAGGTTAGGCACAGGTGGACCCAGGGGCCTAGATCCAGATACAAGTGGGCCCAGGACAGTACTCCCTGCCACACCCAGACAACCCCTTGAAAATCTGTGGGCCTCTGCCTCTCTGCTAAGCTGAGCATAGGTGCAAATGGACAGTAACTTATAAACGGGCACTGAGATTCCAGCCTTCCCCAGGTCATTATGCGTACATTGAATGGGAACTTATAGCTTGTGTTGACTGATCCTGGATCCCTTAGCCTCCACACTGCAAGTACTTTGTCTTCCACTTCCAGGCAGAACTGATTCCTCTGGAGGTAGGACAACTCTGTGTGAAACATGGCAATGAAAAAAACAGCCGCCTAGAAACACCTACTTTTTTCCTGTTTTGCCTGACACAGCTCCTTGTCAGGGTGTGTGTGTGTGTGGAGGGATGCTCAAAAAACAGCAAGAACCCCCCAAAGGCCATCTGGCTGCCATGTTCTGTTCAATCAGCATTCCCCTGATATATTGCTTACCAAGGCCACTCCTGGCCAGGATTCTGTCAGCGCATCTGAGGAGGCCACTGTGACTGCTGTTTGCCAACAGTGGAGGAGGACAGAGCTGCTGTCTTTATAGGTTCCTCGACAAGGTCACTAAGACTTTACAGCTTCTTATGCTCTGAATCCAGGTCCCCAGGGGGCTGGACGAGTCTAGGTCCATCCCCCAACTGCTCCCAGCTTGCTTGTCTAGAGGGAGGACAGTGAAACCTCACCACCTCCATCTGGTCTGCTTATAGCATGCAGTGAGGCAAGGACCTGCCAAAGATTGTGACCTCATCAAAGGGCAGAAGGAGTTCTGGTTTCTGTGTGGCCACCGGGGGCAGGGATGGCTCTGATAAAGTCTGTGGTGGCACATGTGGCCTGGAAGCCAGAGGTGGAGCAGAGAGCCCTTCCCCTCCCTCAGAATACGGCAGAGCACCGTTCCCAATGAGAGCTGGGGAGGGCACAGAGGAAGACATTGTTTTTTCTTAATGTCCCTGCTCTTAGGCATGCATGGTGATTTTTGACATCCAAGATGACCATGTTAAATCCCCATCTCTTTCTGTACCTCACATCCTTGGGAAGCTTTTTAGGGGGAAGAGGGCTCAAGCTCATCCTGAATTGTCCTCACCCCTCCCCCTCAACATGCAGCTGTTCTAGATTCGGGTTGTAACTCCAGGCCTTCAGGGAGCATGCTGGTAACAAACCCGAGCAATAGGCAGATGGAGGACAATAAGGAGTGGTGGGGACTCTGTCAAGCAAGAGAGTAGAAGCCAGACCTAAAGACATTCAAGTTCAACTCAGAGCAGACACACGTAACACGCACTAAGCAAGTGTTGGAGCTGAGTTGGCCTGCAGTCTTTGGTCTGTGTCTTTGGGGTCTAGAATGAATAAACAGATGAGCAAGAAATGTGGGATTTCTGTGCCCCATTTCACCTGGAGGAGGAGGAGGGGGACCTGAGGGAGAGGCAAACACCAGAGGCTGGAGCAGCATTTTCTAGAAAAGGAAGAGGAGAGATATGAGCCATGGAGGTGTGAAGAAGTAGGTGTCTGTTTTTTGTTGTTGTTTCTTGTAGTTGAGGACAGGTGATCATAAAGCTGGGAGAAGCCCGTAAGGACCCCCTGTATGGAGGATTCAGCCATACATTTTGGTGGATGTTTGCCCAATCCATCCACTCCTCCATGCAGAGTGTCGTTGTGGAGCTAAAAGATGGGTTGGTCAAGAGCGGCGGTCTGCTTCCCGGTCATGGGGAATCTCTATCTGGGTGGAGTCCCAGAAACCTGGCGGTGATGTGGGCAGGAACAGGTGCGAGGGGTGATGCAGGGAGACAAAGCCTCTTTACAAAAAATGTCCTAGAACAGGTATCCCCAGGTGTGCAGATAATAACATACATGGACCTTTTGAACAACTCATGTATCACCAAGTGAGTGTCGCTCCTTCTCACCTTTCCTTTTGCCCCTCTCATTGCACCAAAGGGAAGGTCCCTGCTCTTGCTAATCTGTCTCATCACTTTCCCAACACTTGCTAATCAGTTTCAGCATCAGTGCCTTTTGTAGCAAGCAGTAACAAGAATTTGACATAATTTTTTTTCATTTTATTTATTTTTAACAGGTACTTTTGATTTATGGAGAAGTGTTGGCTTTTCATTCAATGATTTAAAGTATCCTTTAAACATTTACGTTCAGGATGAAGTACTGAATAAAGAAATAATGGTGGAAGTGGGAAGAAGATTGAGGTAGTGCCATAAGCCTGGCCGGGAAGTGTGTGAGGTGATAGAACATGACCCTTGGAGATGGTGAGGCTGCTATTGGGTGTCATTCATCCTTCGAGGAGCACGAAAGCACAACCACCACAGCAGGAATGAGTGGAAGAATGCCATCGGTTCTAAAACATTGCTGGGCTGCCCGACTCCCTCAGCCTTCAGGATTCAACCCATGCTGCTTCTTATAGGAAGTCCTCCAGGATGGCTGGCTCTGGAGTGATCTCTTTTTCCAAGCACTGATCACCATCCACCTTTCTCTGGAACCAGCTGTGTTTGCAGAGGTCACAATAGTAGATACTTCCTGGGGCTAAGGGAAGGGGACCTACAGCAAGCTGCAGGGCATGGGTCCCATTGAAGGGTTAATAGCAGAAATGTGGGCCCAGTGTGACCACACGTTCCAATTTCTCAAGAAAAGTCAGATATCTCAGTTCTCATGTGAGATTTCACCATTGTTAATGCTCACAATAAATGCTCACCATGCCTGCCTCAGCACCCTCAGGCGACACAGAGGGAAGCTTGCAGGTGAAGATGGCCACCAAGGTGCAGTGCCCTCAAGCCCAGATCCTGAAAATGATGGAACTGAGGAGACGAAATCACAGCTAAAGCGGGTTTGTAAAAGTCACGTGTTTCCCTATAAGACCCGGCCCTCCTGGCTGGCAAGGGGGCCCTGCGGGACCAGAGCCAACCCCAGAGTCCTGGGTACACAGGCCTGGAGCACTGTGAAAGAGAAGATCCAAACAGACAGGAACGGGGCAGAAATCTGGGATCACATAGCAGAGATGTTCCAATAGACACACGCCTGGGAGGAGGTTCTCAGGCAGGACCTGGGAAGAAAGGTCCCTGTGTTGTGGGCAGCAGGCCTGGTAGGAGAGTGACTCCAGGCTCAAAACCTTCCTGGAGAAGAGATTCCAACTGGCAATGGGCTTTGACGGCAAACTTGATCCAGGATGGAGAGGTATGCCTGGTATTCTGTATTGGAAAAGGTGAGTAGAGAGTAGAAAGGCTATTTTAAGCGGGGACTGGAGAAGAGGAAAGTCCAGGAGGATGCCCACGGGGGATTCGGGACAGGTGAGGGCTGTAACACTGCCAGTGCTCTAGGAAGGAGGGCCAGATCTGGCTGGAGGAGGCTGTGTTCCCAGGTTGCAAAGGAGGGGTTGGGAGGCAGCTGGAGGGAGACAGGGACTTCAGGCAGAAAGAAGGTGGGGATGGCAGGTATCTTGCCTCCATCTGGAAGGGTAAAAGTTGATCTTTGGGATAGCCCCTGCAGGGAGTGCACCCTTCTGTAAAAGCATCTTCTGGCCTGAGGTCTCCATCTCAGGCCTTCCCCACCTTCCCCACCCCCTTCCTGAGCCCTGTCCTGCCCCAGGGCGCAAAAATAGGGCCAGGCTATCTCTTAAGCTCCACGCTGACTGGTGGGCCCCAAGGAGGATTGGGGATGCTGGGGGCGGAGGAGGGGGGCACGCTCCTTCCAGGCAGTGTGCCACGGGGGCGCGGGGCAAGCCCAGTGTGGCCAGCGGCGGGGATCCCAGGCGCTACTCTGCCGCCGCCTCCGGGTGTCTCTGCTTCGCTGCGAGAGGGCGGCGGCGGCCCCGCCAAGAAGCGCCGGGTCACCGCAGGCTGAGGCGCCCGCCGTCCCCGCCCTCCCTGCGCTCTCCTTCTCCCGCCCGCCCGCCCGCCCGCCTCCCTCGCACGCTCCTTCCCTCTCCCCGCCTCTCCTCGGAGCTCCCCGCCCTCCCCTGCGCGCCTTGCCTCCTCCGCCCAGCGCCCTGCGGTGCTGCAGCTGCAGGCGGCTCCAGCTGCCCCAGATGTGGGCTGGGCAGCGCGCGGGGAACTTTCGCGCCGGCTGCGAGTGCGGGGCCCGGCTGCGGTCCGGCTGCCATGGATTCGTCAGCTGGCGCCGTTCGCCGCCTGCTCTGCCTTTCACCGCTCCCGCTGCTGCTGCTGCTGCTGCCGCCGCCGCCGCCCGCAGACGCCTGGCTCGCTGCTGCTGCCGACCCCCCAGGTAGGTGCGGCCCGCCCCCACCCCCACGACCCCCATTGGCCGGCCCCGCCCCGCCCCGCGCGCCTCCCCCCTCCCCCTCCCCCTTGTACCCCGGAGCGTCCTGCCGGACTTGGGCAAACTCCGAGCGCCCCGTCAGGGGCCAAGTTGGCCAACTTCGGGCCGGATTGGTCGCGCAGGGGGCGCCCCTCGCGGCGCACCCGGACTCCTCGGGCCGTGGGGAGCGTGGAGCCCTCGCGGGTCTCCGGACGTGGAGCGTGGCGGTGGAGGAATGCCCCGCGGCCAATCTCCTAGACCTAGAGCCTGCCCCAGCGGGTCCTGGGGAGCCAGGGCCGGGCTGCTCCTGGGCTGGCGTCCGGGGATGCTCCCGAGGAGCCGAATGCCGACCGCGCCTGGGGCCCTGAGGATCGGTTTGGGCGCCTCAAAGGGGATCCCCGAAGATCCGAGGGACCCTCCGGGGACGGGATGCTGTCGTCAGAGGCCGCCCGTGCCAGGGGAGTCCTGTCCTCGCCGCCCCAGGGGCCACTGAAGGGCGGAGGCTCCCGGGGGGCGGGGGGCGGGAGTAGCCGGGAATGGCTTCGGAGGGGCCCACGTCCTGCCGAGGACGGTAGGTCCACGGCGGCGGGGTCGCTCTGAGGTGGCCGTCCCCTGGGGACCTGTGAGGAGCCCGCGGAGCCCCAACCCCGATGGGGCCAGAGGAGTGCTCTGGGCTGCAGGGTCCCAGAGCGGGACCCCGGGCGGCGGGTTAACTACCCTTCCCGGCTGGCAGATTGCCGGGAGGTGCCGGCTAGTTTTGGGGGCTGCCTGGAGGAATGTGCTTCCCTTCGCCTCGGGGGCGGGACTGGGGTGATGCGGGCTCAGCCGGGCTTGGGAGCTCCCAGGTCCCAGCGGCTCCCATGCGCCTTCCCATTGCAGGCGGACCCCTGGGGCACGGAGCCGAGCGCGTCCTGGCGGTGCCCGTGCGCACTGACGCCCAGGGCCGCTGGGTGTCTCACGTGGTGTCGGTGCCGACCGCCCAGGCCGGGGTTCGGGCCCGCAGGGCTGCCCCCGCCCAGACCCTGGGCTTCCCTGGAGGCAGTGAGGAGGCCCCTGACCGCCGCCTGTTCTACAACATCACTGTCTTCAGCCGAGACCTGCACCTGCGGCTGCAGCCCAACGCTCGCCTCGTGGCGCCCGGGGCCACAATGGAGTGGCAGGGGGAGTCGGGCACCACCCGCGTGGAGCCCCTGCTTGGGACCTGCCTCTACACTGGAGACGTGGCCGGCGCGAGGGAAGCCTCCTCCGTGGCGCTCAGCACCTGCGATGGGCTGGTGAGTAGGCACTTCCCCGCCCCTTTCTGCCCAGGGCTCTTGCCTGAGCTCCAGAAGCCTGTTACCTGGGTGTCCCCTGGGAGGGCCAGGCCTGCACTGAGGACCTTCTCTGCTTAGGGACCACAGGGCATACACTGAGGGGGTGGCTGGAAGGCAAGTTATTTTGATTGACGGGAGAGGGGTGATTTATGCAGGAGGGGGTCCGGGGTCTCCAAAGGGCTGGTCAAGTAGCCATGTGTCTCCTTTAGGCCTGCAGGCCCTTGTGTGTCTTGTGCACATGTGTATCTGTAGGTTTCTGCTCATTTGTGTGTCAGTTGAGTGTGTACCCTGTGCATTTTAGTGTGTGCCATATGTGTGGAGGACACATGTACTGGCAGTCAGTCTCCTTGTCTCTGTGTGTGTGGGCGGTCCCAGCCCAGGGGGCAGGCAGTGATGCTGAAATGCCCAGTTATCTGCCCCCTGGCTGACTGGGATCCACTGATTTTTATGCTATGGGTTCCTGTGAACTTCAGCTGGCTATTTAAAAAGTCGGTTTCTCTCTCTATTTTGAACCAAGGGGGACAATGGGAAGTGCAGGCTCTGGTGCCCATGGGCAGCCCCTGGAGGACAGGCGAGAGGCTGGGGGAGGTCCCTTCCTGGGGCTGCCTGGGGGTTCCTGGAGCCCTGGGAAGTGCTCCTATTTCGGGGGCCCGGAGGGACCATGGCTTGACATAAGAGCCTTGGAGGAAGCCTGGATCAATGCTCAAGGAGGAGGCTGACATTGGCGGTGTTCTGTCCCGCCGCCCAGGGACCTGGCACACAGCAGAAGCCACTGCAGTTTTCTATTTTGGATAGGATGTGTGGTGGTCAGGCCGGCTGTGCTGGCAGGTCATCTAGACCGCCCACCAAGGGTTCCGCTCTAATTGCAGCTCCGAAGACTCCTGCTCCGAGGGAGTGGCCGCTCTCCCGGCCCTGCAGCCCCTGTCCTCAGGCTCATCCTGTTAGCTACCGAGCCAGCAATTACTCCAGAGCCCCACAACCGCTGGTATTCTTTTTATGGAGACACAGGAAATGTCACTTGTTGCTTCAGAAAATCACTGCCTTTGGCTAGAACCTGGGCGTATTGCAGACAACTGTCCATGCCCTTGGAGGAGTTGGGTTAACATGGTGCAGCCCTCTATGCCCAGTTGTCTCTGAGGGTGTCCGGGGGCTCACTGGTGTGCCTCATTTTACTCTAGAGGTGAATCGCCTAAATGAGAGGAAATGGGTCCTGGGGACTTCAGGATGGGGTGGGTGGGCTGGGAAGAGGGGACATGGACGCATTTGTTAGTGGACCAACTTCTGTGTACTGATCAATTCCCAATGGAACGCATTTTACGGATACTTTTTCATTGTATCATTCATTCTTCTGGTCAGTGATTCATTTGTTCAACCAGGACCTCTAGTGTGTTTGTCCACTGCGCTGGTCAGAAATAGGGCTGGCCTGGTGCCCCTCTGGGTCTCACACGCTCAGGGCAGTTGATAGGCTGAGGAGCACTCTTGCTGGGGCCCGAAAACATACTCCTGGGGGCTACTTGAAGAATGCTTTGTCAGTGGGCAGCCACACAGGCTGGCAATCCGAGCAGAGGGAAGAGGCACCAGGTGTGCCTTGGCCCAATCAGGATAGGCAGATGTCCTGGACGTGCTTCCAGGGCTGAAAGGAAGGCTGGAGTCGGAAGAAGGGCTGGGGCCTCCCAGAATGGCTTTGAATGCTGTCGGTGAAATGGCCCGGAGATAGTGGGGCAGCATCATGACTTCTTTTCTTTTTCTTTCTCTTCGCTGTGTGCATCTGTCCTGATTTTATACCAATTAATTTCTTAACCTTTAAGGTCCCTCTGTGCATCAGTGATAGGCTCATACGCTAAGGGCTTCATGCATCATGCGTCTGGTCCTCAACAGTGACCCTGCAGGAGAAGGGTCTTCATGCCTGGTTTACAGCTGGGCAGCTGAGGTTCAGCCCTTGATGGCAGGAGTCTGGCTTGGTTCTCTCCAGCTCTTCTTCCATGGTGCTCCCAAGTCTGGTGGGTGAAAGACGCTGATATATGATCCGAGGTGTACTTCCTGTGCACGCCCCTCAGTAGGTCTTCCACGGCTAAGGGCACAGCATCCTCCCAGCAGCCCTGGCTCTAAACCAACATGTCTCATGTAGCCCCTTCCTGGGCAGCTCTTGCTCTTCCTTCATTGGTAGTGAAACACGCCCAAGCAAGATCCCCGAGGCTCTTGTTAAAATACAGATTCTGATTCAGCACCTATGCACCCTCCCTACCTTCCCTCTTTCCCCCCACCTCCCAGGTTCTGAGCTTCTCATGAGCTCCCTGCTTGATGCTCCTGGGCCTCAGGCTATACGTTCAGAAGCAAGGCTCCACAGCCCCAATTCTGCAAGAGAGCTCTGTGGGTTTACACCTTAAGTTGCTCTGAGCAAATAGGGTTCAGTGGACCACCAGCATGGGAAATACTGGGCCTTGAATTCAGCCTGGGAGATTCAAGAGGCCCATGGGGCTCTTGGAGAATTTCTGTAATAAAGAAACATTTTGAACTCTGTGAATCCAGCACTTCTCACACAGATGGGACCAGGGAACCCTGCTCTGCAGAACGTGTGGAACTAGCTTTCCTAGAAGACGTGGGAAAACCATGGAGCAGAGCTCAGCAAGCAGCTGTGGTCTCACAGTTTAAGTTTAGATACTTAG
Source organism: Cnephaeus nilssonii (assembly GCF_951640355.1). NCBI lineage: Eukaryota > Metazoa > Chordata > Mammalia > Chiroptera > Vespertilionidae > Cnephaeus > Cnephaeus nilssonii. The sequence goes on from NC_137076.1 coordinate 9,710,738, forward strand.
AGGAGCCATAGAACTTTTTTAAAAAATATATATTTTATTGATTTTTTACAGAGAGGAAGAGAGAGGGATAGAGAGTTAGAAACATCGATGAGAGAGAAACGTCGATCAGCTGCCTCCTGCACACCTCTATTGGGGATGTGCCCGCAACCAAGGTACATGCCCTTGACCAGAATGGAACCTGGGACCTTTCAGTCTGCAGGACGACGCTCTATCCACTGAGCCAAACCGGTTAGTGCCCACAGAACTTTTTAGGCCTTTTGTCCTGCCCCTGGATTGGGACACACATCTACTTGCCTGTCCCCCTGAGTTTGTTTCTCTACTTTAAAAGAAGGCAGGATTCGCTTTGTTTATCACAGACAGCAGTCTCCTAGTTTATTTAGTACAAAGGGATTCTTATATCACTGTATATGTCAGGATCCTCTTAGTTACAAGTGACAGAAAACTCAAGTCAGATTAGTTTAAACAGAAATGGGAAGTTATTAGCTCACATCATTATGTGGCTTCAGGCATGGCTGGATCCAGGAGCTCCCACCAGGTCATGAAGACCCTTGCTGTGTCCTGCCTCCACATTCCTATGTGTTTGTTGGCTTTGTTCTCAGATGGAATCCTTCTGTGGCGAGTCAAGGGGCTTCAGCAGTCCAGGCTGACATCTTTCTCTGATTATTCCTGCTGAGTCCTTAATGTCACTCTGGCCAACCTGGCATCAGATGCTCCCATGAGAATCAGGACATGGCGTTTGCAGAACCCCATAGATGGAGAGTGTAAGAGGTGTTGCTCCCCCAAATGATATGAGGTTGGGACCCTGGGCCTGCCAATATGCAAATTCAATTGGAGTCAGGTAGAGATGGAGACTCAAGAAATGCCAGATGGCCCAGCCCGTGTGGCTCAGTGGTTGTGCATCGACCCAGAACCAGAAGGTCATGGTTTGATTCCTGGTCAGAGCACATGCCTCGGTTGCAGGCTTGATCCCCGGTAGCGGGTGTGCAGGAGGCAGCCTATCAGTAATTCACTTTCATCATTGATGTTTCTATCACTCTCTGAAATCAATAAAAACATTGTTTTTAAAGAGAAATGCCAGATGAAGACTCGCTTCATAAGACATTGTGCCCTTTATTTTCAGAGAGGCTGAGAAATGGAAAATGCCCAGGTTCTTTCATAGGCACTGGACAGACGTTGTTCATAATATTTACAGGAAAAGGTTAAAGTTTGCCTTTTCATGATGCCTGAGGAAATACTGCTTAACACAGGGTTCCTGTACATCATGTTGCTAGGGAAGGCTTTTCTGGCACTTCTTGGGCCACAGGAAAAGGTGTGCTGATCTCACATCATCCTAATATGCTCATTAAACACCCAATGAGAAAGCTGTTGGCATAAAAAGTAATAATAGTATATCACAGGTCACATGCCCCAACTCTGCGCCATGCTCCCTGCTGACCACCTTATGCAGTTTAATCCTCAGCACCCCCTGGCTAGTGTCTGATATTATCTCCATTCTACAGATGAATAAGCTGAGGCTCCAAAGCCAAGACAGCTTGCTTCAAGCTTTGCAGCCACTGTTTGGATGCTTGTCTGCCTGACTCCAAGACCATGTTCACCACATTTTATTACCTTTGTTTGCATGCCAACAAAAAGGAGAGATGCATTTCTTTGAAATATCCCTACCCTTCTTCTTTGACTCCTGGAGGCCTTCTGAGTCAGAGGTGTTGACCATTGTCAGTGAGTGAGGGGGAGCTGGGAGCAGGCCTAGTGGTCAAGTGGCCTACTGATAAGCTACTGACCTGCTCTGCATTCCCTTCAGGCAGCCTGAGTCCTCATGGCTCCGTAACGGCAGTGGGGACACCAGTAGAATAGAAGCACCCTGTCCTCCCTCTGTCCCCTGTCAGGGCAGCTCTGGGGACCACTCCAGCCTGGCATCTCTGACCAGTCAGGGCCAGTGATGGAAGCCTCCAAGGGTTGGGCAGTGGGAAGTGTATAACTTCTGAAGCCTTTTCCCATTCTGGAGCCTGAGGAGGGCGGTGTACACCCCGGTGATTCTGTGATGCAGTGTCCCCTTGTATAGCTGAGATTCAGAGAGGCTGCTGCCTTGTGGCCTGGGACTGACTACCCTGCTGGGCTGCCATCCTTGCCAGGCACCCTCTCTGTTTAGTCTTGCTGGACATTAAGAGGCACTAAAGGCTTCAGAGAGAAGTCATTCGCTGGCCTAAGAGACCAAGATGAGTTTTATTTTTCATAACAAGGCTGCTGCCTTTGTGACCACATACTCGGCTCCAGCTGGCTCAGATGCTAGAGTGGGGTTGACAGGTGTGGCAGGCTCAGGCTGTGGGGCTGAGGATGCAAAGTGTCTGGGACTTTCAGAGCCTTCCTTCTCCCATCCTCCCTTGGCAGTAGTCTGAGGGCAGTGAGAGGGTCTCAGGGAAGGGCTGTGGGAACTTCCTGGTTCCCTGGGTGTTGGAATTCCTCAGGTCAGAGGAGCAGAGGCACCTGCTTAGTCCCTGCTCTTGGCAATCCACACAGTTGCCCAGGGTAGTCACAGTTTCTTCCATGGCTTATTACATTCCTTTTTAAAAAAAACTCATTCCGTTTAAGTGTCAGAAAATCAGCTTATAATGGATGAAACAAGCAAGGGACATTTTAGGCCCAGTTGTCCTTGGGATCCTAAGGAGGGCCAGCTTCAGGCATGGTTGGATCCAGGGGCTTGGGTTTCAGAACATGCTCTCTCTGCCTTTCAGGTCTATGACTCTGTGTTTATTTCAGGATGGCCCTCTTTCTGTAGGGGCACCAGCAGTTCTGGCTTAATTTGTTTCCTGTGGTAGCAATCTCTCAGAAATGGAGAGCTCTCCTTTGTGGATGGTTCCTGCTAGAGTCCTGGGGAGTGCTCTGATGGATTTTGTTCAGGGTACAGGCCCATCTTTGAACCAATCATTGTGATGTGGGCCTGGTCCAAGTCTCTTGCTCACCTTTGGGGTTGAGAGTGAGGGACAGATCCCCAAGTTTTGGAATTGGTTGGGGTTTTATCATAAAAGCAAGAAGAAAGACAGTATGCCAGGCAGATGAAAATAGTTGTTGCCACACTCCACCTGGGCTCTAGTCCTCCATGTCTGGCCCAGATCTCCTCCATACTTGTCTACCCAGTTGCCTCTAAGGCTTCTTCCCTCGGTGACCTTATGCTTCTGAAATGAAATGTGGGTCTCACCCCTTTTCTCCAGATCTCACCCTTTACTTGGACTGGAATCCTAGAATCCTAGATGTCTCTGGACTTTATCCCAGTCCCCAACTCTCCACCATGCCGGACCCCAAGCCCTGTCTTTAGCTCCTGTGTTCCTCAGCTTTTCATAACTGGCCTTTCCCCAGCTATTCTTTTGCTACACGGCAGCCAGACTGATTTTTATAAACCACACATTAAATCATGCCACTCCTTTGCTTAAGACTTTTCAATGGTTTTTATTACCCTTAAACACACACACACACACACACACACACACACACAATCCTGTCCCCGCCCCCCCCCCCCCCCCAAAAAAAAAAAAATCCAAACCACTGACCAAGCATTCAAGGTCCTCCATGACCTAGCCCGGTGGTCTCCAGCCTTATTTGTCATTATGTACCTCTCATGCCTGTGCTACAGTCACACTGTACACTCCAGCTCAGGACCTGTGCATAGACTGTGCCCTCACCTGGATCACTCTCATCCTTCTCTCTTTGCCTGGCTCCCTCTGTAGGTTTCAGCTGAATGGCACTTCATCCAGGAAGCCTCCCGGACATTCACATGCCATGTTGCACTCTGTGGTTCTTGGTAACTTGTGCCATGGAAACTTGTACCTGGCTAAGTCCACAAGACCCAGCTCCAGCTTGGGCAAAGCTCAGCTGGGAGCCATGAAATGGGAGTGCCTGGGAGGCAGGGCCAGAAACCAGTACAGGGACTGGTAGGAGAATCACCAGGAGACTCTGTGCCCCCAGTGCCTAGGGCTGGCCCACCTCTCCCTGTTTGCTCTGCTGCGGACCCCAAACTGTCCATATTCAGTGGGCAGGCCCCCTTGGAGAATGGCCAAAAGTCCTGTCTCCTTTTTCATAGGAAAGCACTTGTGTACACATGTGGTCTTACACGTTTTTTGTCTTCCTCATCCCTTTGGGGTCTCTGAAACTCAAGTTGAAAACACCTGGTTTAAATCAAACTAAATAAGGGAGGGAAGTATCCCTGGGTCTGTATGGAGAAGTGTTGGGTTGGGGTGAGGAGACCTTGGGCTCGGCTCTGGCAAGTTACCATGTAACCCTGGGCAAATACTACCATCAGTCTCAGTTTGTCCAGAAAGTGGAGGCTGGAGCCAACCATTTCTAGAACCTTCCCAGGCAATTCCAGGTGTCTTAGGGGCTAGATGGGGAGCAGACACAAGTGAGGGGACATGGTTGGCAGAGGGAACTCTGGTGAGTCCATGTCCTGAGTTTCTTCTTTTCTTAATCCTCACCCAAGGACATGTCTATATTGATTTTAGAGAGAGAGGAAGGAAGGGGAGGAGGGAGAGATAGATAGAGATAGAGATAGAGATAGAGATAGAGATAGAGATAGAGATAGAGATAGAGATAGAGAGAAAGATAGAGAGAGAGAGAGAGAGAGAGAGAGAGAGAGAGAGAGAGAGCCATACATATCCCAACTGGGGACCTAATTGCCCTGAGTGGGAACTGAACCTGCAAGCTTTTGGTGCAAGGGACAATGCTCCAACTGACTGAGCTACCCAGTCAGGGCTGCCCTGCCTTTCTTGATAGATTGCTGTCCCTATGGAGTGTGGGCTCCTCGCTGCCTCCAATGTTTCTTCAGAGAAGCTGCATTTCTGAGTCTGTTGACATGTGAAGACCCTGAATGTGCTTTGACGTCCCCTGAGGGGGCCTCCGCAGGTCGATGTGGAATTATTGGGAGCTGTGCTGATAGCAGGATGGCTAGGTGGGCCATGCAGGCAGGGACTATACTGGGGAAATGTCAACTGAAGGCTGTGGTCACCAGTTCAATGCCAATGGGGTCCCTGATTCGGGGTGCAGCAAGGTGGGGGAGACTATTTGGTGAAAACAGCTCAGTTGTGAAACATCAATTGTGATGTTTCAGTTAAAGTGACCCAGGTGAAGCGACTCAGGCAAAGTGGTTCCCATATCACAGGTAAACATAGTCTTTAATGGCAACTGAAAGTGTACTCTGTTGAGGCAGAGGTGAAGCTGGCTTATAGAGAAGAATGCCCACCTCCAGTCCCAGATTGGTCTATTTCTATGCAAATAAAGAACTCCACATCAGCACAGTTTGATTGGCTCAAATAGCACTGTCCTAATTGACCAGAATGGAGCTGCTTTGATTGATCAATAAAGATGCAAATGAGGCTATAGCTGTGAAGCCCTGATTGGCCAGGGTAGGTCTTTAGCCCATTGGTTGATTTAGGACCCTAGGAGCTCCTTTGTAAAGGTGGGCTCAGATGGGAGAAACACAGGGCAGGAGGCAGACTGCTCGGTGCAGCTTTTCACTGAAGCACAGGGAGCAATGATTGTTAGACTCGGTTTATAAATTTGAGCCCAATTAACCATCAGGAGTCCTTAACAGGCACATTCATTCTTAGGGTTGACAGGAGCTTGCTGAGAATCCAGCCTTCATCATGGCCACCCCATGCACCTGGCCCCAGGGTATTCCCATCCTCCTGGCTGGCCTCACCATCACTCCTTCTAGGGGGTGACTTGGAGGAAGGGAAGGGGCTTTCCAGGCACTCTTCCCTGTGGGGGCGGGGAAAGGATGTGCACTGGCCAGTGGTTGCCATGATGGAGGTTGACTTGTCAGAGGTTTGTGCTCCAGGTGGCAGAACAGCAGCCTGTAGCCCCTACCTGTCTCATGGCAGCCATTCAGAATGGTGTAAGTGCATTCGTGGTCTAAAACCCAGACTCATCTCTTTAGTGAGTAAGGCATCTGAAGGCACTTAGAGAAGTCAAAAATCATAGAGACAAGCAGCAGAGTGGTGGGTGCAGGGGCCTGGGAATGGGGAATTAGTGTTTAATGGGCATAGAGTTTCAGTTTTCCAAGGAGAAAAGAGTTCTGGAGATGGATGGTGGTGATGATTACACAATATTATGAATATCCTATCTAATAAAAAGGGAATATGCTAATTGACCATCACACCATCACAAATAGTGGCACCCACAGACAATAAAGAGGGATTATGCTAATTGACCGCCATGCCCTCACAAGATGGCAGCACCCACAGCCACAAGATGGCAGCGCCCAGTCCCCTCAGCCCTGCCTCATCCAGCCAGAGTCCCCCAGTCCCTTCACCCTGCCTCATCCAGCTTCAGTCCCCCAGTCCCCTCAGCCCCACCTCATCCAGCCGGCATCCCCCAGTCCCCTCAGCCCTGCAGGGGAAGGCAGTTGGGGATGATCTTGCCGGCAGGGGAGCAGTTAGGCTTCAATCAGGCTGGCAGAGGAGTGGTTAGGGGGCTATCAGTCTGGCAGGCAGAGTGGTTAGGGGAAATCAGGCAGGTGAGCAGTCCTAGATTGTTAGAGGGATGTCCCAGATTGGAGAGGGTGCAAGCTGGGCTGAGGGACACCCCCCCCATGCACGAATTTCGTGCACCGGGCCTCTAGTATTTAATTAACATTGAACTGTACAATTGAAAAATGATAAAGATGGTAAATTTTATATGTATTTTACCACAATTTAAAAAGGCATCTGAGGATTCCTGGGATTAAGGGATGGGGTGGTGTCCCTTGAACCTTGCTGGCCCAGCTTCTCCTCCCCTGAGTAACCTTTTTCTCTGGGTGATCAGTGCCTATGGTGACTCCATACCACTCTTGCCCCCAGGGATAGCCTGGTGGCATTGGAAGCAGTCTATTATTTGGAGGTCCCTGCCACATTTCTGAGCTTCACTCTGATTGGACAGGCATAAGTCACGGAACTTTTCCATAGCCATTCACTGTGCCCAGGGATGTGATGTCCTGGTTGGTTATGGCTTGAGTCACATGCTCCATCCCTACCCAGGAAAGAGATGTTTTGGCTCCTCACCTCCAGGCTGCCCTGCCAGTGAGGGTCCTGCAGAGAGGTGCATGGAAGCCACTGCTGTTCCTCCAGAGGAGGCCATCAAAGGGTCATCGTGTGCACTTTCTACTTCTGCTCGCAACATGTGCCCTGTCCCTGCAGTTGTCTTGGAAGCCAATCCCTGCTGTCCTCATTTTACAGATGAGGAAACCCAGGGCCACCAGTCACTCAGATCTATAAGGCTTTCACTGTGTGGGGTCACCTTCCCCTTGGAATCCTCTAGGGTAGAGCATAGTGGAGTCTGACTTGGCCTCCCTCTCAGGAAGGCCAGCATGGTTGGTTGCTGGTGTCCAAGCCTGAGCCCACCTCTTCAGAGGCCATTCCCTGTCACCTGTTGCCCTCTACTCTGATTCCATTATGGGGCCCTGTATTTCTGGCACTGATTGCTGAGTGAAATGAAGCTGCTCATTCAGATGTTGGCAGGTTCCAGATTCCTCCTGCCCGATGGCCAGCCTTGGCTGTCCATACCCCCGTGTCCCTGGCACTTAGCAGGTAAAGATCCTCACCCAGGGTTAGCTGGGAGGTGGGGAAGGCCGGGTCCCTCCCAGTCGTGCTGTGAGGACCGAAGTACATCAGGTAACACCACAGCAAAGGAGTCATTGAGGGGCTCATTTGACCTGAGCAACCGGGACACTCAGCATGGAGGCTGGCTTTGGTGCATAATGGTCTTAGCTGTGGCTGGGGTCTCCTACTCTGGTCTCTGAGATCTACAGGGGCAGTTGCATGTGTGGGGCCTCTCCTAGGATGCTGGGACTGTACTGGTAGGCAGACTGTCATTATCTCCACTGCCCTCCTCTGCTCAGTCAGCTGGGGATGGGGAGGTTTCTGTGCTGCTGTCAGAACATACAAGGCTGCAGGGCATATGTGAACACGTGTGCATGTTTGTGCATCTATACATGGGAGTGCATATGTGTATGTGAAAATGTGTGCATGCAAGTGAATGTGTACACATAAATGTGCATGTACTTGCATATCTATATGTGAGACATGTGAGGCTGTGCACATGTGTGTGTCTTGTGTAGGTGTATATATGTGTGCATTTGAGTGAGCCTGTACATTCTTGTGTGAGTGTGCATGTGTGTGTTCTTGGCAGGGTTTTCCTGCAGGGGAGGAGACTGAGGTGGAGTGGAGGTACTGAGAGGAGAGGAAGACCTCAGTCCTCTGAATTTTGGTACCACCTTAGACTACTCATGGCAGGCGCTCTGGAATGAGAGGGCTCAGTTAGGAGCCTCTGGCTTTGCTGTATATGCTTCATATTAAATGTCAGCTGTCCATGGGTCTGTGGTGCTGTCATTAATATGGAGAAGTTATTACTGAGCCTGGAGCCAGCTCCTTGGGCTCACCCATGAATTTCAATTACGCTGCACGTCTACTCCAGGGCCTGTGGATTGAGGAACTTTTGCTTGGAGGCAGAGGAAACTCTGGCATCCAGGACTCCAGGCCCAGGCAGTGCCAAGAGACCAGGAAGGCTTGGTGCTGCCTACCTGGCCCTGCACACTTCAGTGATTAGCAGTGGACTTAGTGTGGGCTGGAGGCTGGAGTGTCACACTGTCTGCTCTGCCCCATGCAGCTGGGTGACCTGGACAAGGGCAGCATCTCCCACTGAACCGAAAGCAAAGAGGTGTCCATCCACACCCACCTCTTGGGGTGTTTGCAAGGATGAGTGCATGACAAGCCCTTAGCCCAGGCCAGGGTTTGGGAAATGTTGGCCATTTCTGTATTTTTTGGTGTCTAAGGTGCCATCAGGGATTGGATATACCAAGAAAGAGGGGATACACCCAGCGCCTTAGCCACAGTACCACCAGGTATTGGCACTAGCCACCCTGCCCCTAGCTGCTAGAAGCTGTGGCTTGTTTCTCCCACCTCATTCTCTTTGCTTACTTAGTGTGTGACTGGCTTCATCCACTTCGGGGTGTCTTCCTCTCCCTAGTAAAGTAGGGGGTCACCAGGGACATTCCTCACCAAAACCACACACACTGCTGTCTCTGTGCCTTCCTACACATGCCTTTTTCTATCCACAGTGCGACTTTGTAAGGACATCTGAGTGGTAAGGGTCTCAACACAAGAAGTGCTGACCCCGCATATGACTCAGGTGCAGGATGGCAGTGCGAAATGCCATGGCCAAATTAGTTGCCTGCCAGCCAGTGCCAGCCAGCATATGTGGCTGCTGGCAAAGATAAGACCCACTGATTTTATTCCAAGTTCAGATGATAAATGTGGCCTATGTGTGTCTTAGAATCCTGAACATACAGTTTGATGATGATGATGATGATGATGATGATGATGATGATGATGGTGATGATGATACAAATGACTTTGGGGCTGAGAGTTGACATAAAACTCCCAGGCTGGGGAAACAGGGCAGTGGCAGAAACCAGCCATTCACACCAAAGGAGCGAGCCCTTGCCCACTGTGGGAGCAGAACACTCAAGCATTCATTTTGAACTGGGGCCTTTCTCCTTTGATAGCAGGGATTGAGACCACATGGCAAATAAGATGTATTTTTGTTTCATGCAAGGTTGGTCTAAGGCTCAGTAGTGGCCAGTCCGACTGGGACAGAGCTTCTGAAGGTATGAGAAAAAGTGGTTCAAAGCTGTGAACAGTAGGAATATACAGTTGACTCTTTTTAAAAAAATTTATTGATTTTAGGGAGAGAGGAAGGGAGAAAGAGAGAGAGAGAAACATCGATTTGTTGTTCCACTTATTTATGTATTAATTGGTTGATGGAACCACAGCCTGAGTGTATCGGGACAATGCTCTAACCGAGTTACCCAGCCAGGTCCTACAGTTGACTCTTGAACACCTGGTGATTGGGGTGCCCACTGCCCATGCAGTGGAAAAGCTTTGTATGCCTTAAGTTGGCTCTCCACATACACAGATGTCCAGCCACCGGTTCACTTTGAATTGTGCAGGTCTGAACTGTGCAGGTCAATTGAAAAAATTCCATGGACCCACACCGTTCAAATCCATGTTGTTCAAGGATCAATTGTATATATAAAATGTATTATGCCACATATCATCTCTAGTCAGTTGCAAAGGAAACCTCAGGTTAAGTGATATCACGTATAAGCTTTATTTTTCTGTCTGCCTGTTCTTGTACCTGCTTTAAAGCTCTCATATGTTCATCATGAGAGCTTTAAAGCTCTGATATCTAGAGTGTCAGCTGCTTTACAGCTGTGCTGTCTGCCGTGGTAGTAGCTATGAACTATGTGAGGCTACTGACTACCTGAAAAGTGGCTGGTCTGAGCTGACAGGTGCTCTGAGTATAAAATACACAACAAATTTCAAGGAGTTAGTACAAAAAAAGGATATCAAATATCTCATTGGTCATTTTACAGTGTTGATTACAGGCTAAAATCATAATACTTTGGATATATTGGGTTAAATAAGATATATTGCTGAAATATCAACATAACCTGGCAACATATGAAGTTCACATTCCATTTCTGTGGGGCAGAGCTGCTTTGAAACATCTGGCTGAATACGCCCCTTTTGCTGTTATTTTATTTATTTATTTTTTTTGCAAAATTTTGTTGGCTGGTCACATCTGTTTATTCTTCCAGTTGAATTTTAGAATTGTTCTGTCAGCTTCAAAAGATCCCCAGTGAATTTGATTGGCATTGAATTAAACTTAGAAACCAATTAAAGCAGGTATTGACATAATTTACAATATTTGCCAGGAACATGGTGTTTTTGATGCTGCTCAGTGAAGTATTGATGCTGCTCAGTGAAGTATTATGCACTTTTTATACAGGTTACCCATTGTTTTTAATCAGGGTCATTTCAAGGGTATTTTTTTTCTTTTTGCCATTGTGAGTTGAGTCGTTTCCATCTATTGCTGGTATACAGGAAGGCTATTGATTTTTATATAATTATCTTTTATCAAGCGGCTTGGTTGAACTCATTAATTCCAATATGTCTTTGTGGATTCCGCTGGGGTTTCTAGGTACACAGTTGTACTGTCTGAGACAACGGTAATTTTGGAGCCTCGTTTCCAATCTGCTGGAACCTGCAGGGTAATGTTAAGTAACAGTAGTGGCTTTGCATATCTGCATCTGCACCCAACTCTGGTAGGAACACCCTGGCGTTTCTCTTGTTTAATAAAATGCTTGCTTGTGGACTAAAATAGATTTCGAGTTGGTAATATCCTCTGAATGCTAGTTTTCTAAGATCCCATTTTTATTAGCAAAGGAGGTGAAATCTAGATAGGTCTAACACCCCACACCAACATCACTGTCCCCCGAAAGCCAAAGACCTTATAATTCCCCGCGGCTGTCTCCTCCTGACCTGAGCCTCAGAGCCCCTCACTTGCCTGCTTGCTGGCCCCCAAATGCAAGCCAGCCCCCCATTTACAGCTGTTGGACCCCCCTCACAGGAAGCATTCGTGGGGGGGGGGAGCTTTGTTTAGGAAGGTGGAGGAGGCTGCCCTGGCAGCTGGCTTCCATAGAACGGGGTCTGACCTGAGAGGGCACTGGCACTTTGATGAGCCAGGTTCTCCTCTGTGTGTGTATCTCCCAGGGGGCAGACCTCCTGAGTCCCCTCCTGAATCTTTCAAAGACTGTGTCCCCTCATGGAGGCCTAGGACATGTCCACACAGTGTTCCACTGTTACCTTTACTTCCACAGGCTTCCAGAAGGTCTTTTCCCAAACAAAGACCATTGCTGCCTTAAAGGAAATCTGTGGCCCGTCCTGCAGCGGCTCTGTCTGCCAGTAGACGGGCATGGGATTGGGGCAGCTTTGAATAATGCCTGTGCCTAGGCCTTGCCGCATGAGATTCAGATTTCTCAGACCTAGTGGGACATGGGGGTGGTCTGTATTTTTCAAGAGCCACACGGGAGAGTCTTATGCACGCCAGATGGACACCCACTGACCTAGAGAAAGGTCATAAGGCATGAGGTCAGACAGAACCAGGTTCAGGGCCTGGCTCCCCTCTTGCTGGCCTGTGACCCTCAGTTTCCCTCATTGTAATACTGTCTGCCTCAAAGGGTGTGTCCTTGAGGGAGTGGAGAAGAATAAAGCTGGCTGGTCTCAGTCCAAAAGGATATCATGGGAGGATGAGAGTGGAATTAGATGCTGGCCCAGAGGAATGGTCAGCCTCCAGGCAGCCTGGGACCAGGGAAGCTACCACTGACCCTCCCTGCCCTCTAATTCCTCACCTGCAAATTCGGACCTGGCAGAGGGAGGGCAACCCCCTTGCATCGTCATCCCTGAGGCTGGCTATTCATGAAGCAGGTGCCTGGAACTCAGTGGGCACTGTGCATTGATTCTGTAGACCCTGTCTGGCAGGGTAGGGGCAGGGGCCACATCCTCCTGGGTGCTCCTTGGTGCTCCCAGCCAGATTCCAGGCATTGTTCTGGGCTTACCAGTACTAGTCCCGAGCAGAGGCCTGTGCTCCTGGGTGAATGGGCCCGCACACACCAAACACTCCGGGTGAGGAGAGGTCCCCAGCCAGGGCTCAGGTCAGCTGACAGGGAGGTTCTGAGCAGCCCCCAAATGCAGCTCCAGGGACAACTGTCACAGGGAGGGCTGGGAGGTTGTCGGGGTAGTGCTGGATCCTGGCTTAGAGCCCTCCCTTTCCTTCCCACTGATGGCCTTCCTTCTCTTCCTCTCTCTTCCCTTCTCCCTGCCTCCCTTCTTCCCTCTCTCTCTTTCTTGGTCTCTCCTTCCCTTTCCTCTCCCCTCCCTCCATCTCCTCCTCTTCCCTCTTTTCTTCTCTCTCTTCTCCCTCCTCCTTTTCCTTTTTCTCCTCCCTTCCCCCTTGCCCTCCCCTGTCTGTCCTCCCTTCTTTCCTAGTATGAGTGGATCCCCACCTCTTTGTCCAGCAAGACTCTTCAGCGATCCTTCCTGGGCAGTTGGCTCTTCATTGCTGGCCACACACTCTTCCCAGGCTGTGCCTGCATGTCCCTATTTACACATCACCTCTTGTGACACTCACAAGCACACACTGCACTCTGGGAATAAGTGGCATCATCACGCAGTATGGGAGGAAATCTGGGCTGGGAGAGGGGGTGTGACCTACCCCAGGTCACACAGAGCTCAGATCCTGGACTCCTTCCACTGCAGCTTGAGCTCCCCACGAAACCTTTGCTGTCCCCAGTGGTGCACATCAGCCCCCACTCACATTGGCAGGGTTAGTTACTACAGGGGAAGGGGAGTTTCTCCTCTCCTTGGGGACCGTGTTCTTGCACTTCCCAGCCACCAAGGTCAAGGCTTGCACCACTGTCCTACCAGAGTAGTCTCCACCTCAGATAGGGTAGCCTGGCCTTTGGGTGCCATTTTTGATGTTGGGGTGCCCAGGACCTCCCTTGCTGTCCTTACTGGGAAGGCTGGTAGGACCAGGCTGTGCGGGGCCGTGGGAGGTTGTACAGGTGGTGTCCTGCACACGGGCACCTGGGCAGGGGGTGAATGAGGCCAGCCTCTGTTCAGTGTCTGGGAGTGGATGGAGTAGAGGGCAGAGTGGCCAAAGCTGGGTGGATGGATACAGGAGGGTGTGCCAGGCATTTGCCCCACCGTCAGGATCACGTTGCTGCATTCATTTCTTTGAGGAACCTCCTGGATCCTCAGGACTTGCAGCACAAGAACAAAAGCCAAGGGCAGCTGCAGGGAAGCTGCTGGTTGTGGAGGGCGGCTCTGGTGGCCTGGGTGAATATATTGGGACTGGGCATGATCAGGGAGGGCAGACAGTAGTCTGGCTCTGTCCTAGTGTTGGCCTGTCCCGATTGGCCCCTGGGGCCCAGGGCCCTTGTAGCCCTCTCCTAGGGGCCTGCAAGGTCCCCTAGTTCCTGTGGACCTGGCTCCCAAGAGTGCAGAAGGCTGCTTCAGCTGGTCTGGCATGGAGCCCTCATCATGACATTCACTTTGGGCTGATGATACGGGATGGTACTATTGCTGCTGTAACTCAATCCTACCAAGTTTGTGTGATAACTGGTGGTTGCTACCTCCAACCCTCACCCCAGATGACAGGGCCTCCATGGGCCTAGACCTTAACCCTTTGTTAGCTTGGGTGGATTTATATTCTGAGTTCCCATTGAAGTTTACCTTGCTGCCAGGCCTCTCATGTTGGTTCCTTCTGTTTACTTAGGCTCTAGAAAGTAACGAGCCTTTCAAAGTACTTCATTAGATGTTTTAACTTTTTTTTTCAGATTTGACTTTTTAAAATATTTAACTCCTTTAATTCAAGTGAAGTGTGTTTCCTGTACTGTGTAAGATGTTGGTTTTAAGTATTTACTTTTTTCTAAATTGCTACTCTGTTGTGTCAGCACCATTCATTTACTAATTCACCCTTTCCTTGAGACTTTGGGACATGTAATTCCCTCATCTATGGAGTTCGTGGAGGTGATCTGGTTTCTTTTTACCCTCTCTGTTGTTGTTTTGTGTTTTGTTGTTTTACACCAACAGTAGGCTTTTTAATTTTTGTTGCTTAATGACATGGCAAATATCACATTGGGACTTAAATGTTTTGGCTATTTTTGCTGATTTTCCAAATGGATTTTGGGTTTTCTTATGATCTTAAACAAAACCATAAGAGGTCCCTTATTTTGGATGATATGAATGGCCCAGTGGTGTCCAGGATGCAGCAGACCTCAGCAAACCTTTGCTGAACAAGAGAATGACAGCTTCTTGATGTTCAATTTTCTCAGGGAAATAAGAACATTGGTTTAAACCTTTCAAAATATATTCCAGTAGGCTTATTACTAAGAACTTTAGAATTTCATTGCCATCACAAATAGGACCCTTTCCATTATGTTATTAGAAATATGTAGGAACACTTAATCTAAATAGTTTTTTAAAATTGATTTCAGAGAGAGGAAGGGGGAGGGAGATAGAGATAGAAACATCAATGATGAGAGAGAATCATTGATCAGCTGTCTCCTGCACGCCCCCTACTGGGAATTGAGGCTGCAACCGGGGCATGTTCCCTGACCGGAAATTGAACCTCGACCTCCTGGTTCATGGGCGGACGCTCAACCACTGAGCCACACCAGCCGGGCAATACTTAATTTAGATACAGCGGGTGACCATTTACTCAGAATGCCTTCAACCCACTTAGTCCAGATTAACAATCTACTCAGAGTTTAGGTTCTTTCATTCCCAAAGGGCCAGAGGGCAAAAAACAGCATGTTAGTACAATTTATATATGCACCTGTACAACTCCAGGTAAACACCCAGCAAACCCGAGCCCCACCCAGGCTCCACCTATTTCTCGTTCTTCGCTCTCAGTGATACCCATCCTCCTCTTTGCTTCAGCAAAATCTGTTATCACAGTGGCATGCATGCAAACCATGGATGATTGCAAAAAATCCTTCTAAAATAAATCTCTCACTTGGATGTTTCCCATGTTTGCATTCCCAGATATGCCAGTTTCTATATTTATTTTGCATCTAGGCATTTCATGAACTTCCTTATTATTTTTCCCTTTATTGTGGATTTTTTTTACGGGGGGAGATTTTTGGAATATGCAATTGTCTTCTGCAATTCCTAATATTTGTGTATCTTCCTTTTCAGTGTTTATTTATTTTGTGTCATTACACTGGTGACAGTGTCAAATCGAATTTTAGTGATTCTGTGTGGGAGCCACACCATGTATTCCAAGCATCTGGACCACAGCCATGGAAGGGAAATGAGAACCAGGTCCTGCTTCTCTCTCTGCGAATGGTGCTGGCAGACAAGTCTTGGCGACGGTGGCTCTCTGGCCTTCACTCACCCACGTGGGGCAGCTTTTCTCTCCCTGCTCTGTTGCATCAGGTGGAGCTGACACAGGGCAGCTGTGGTGTTTTGTAGGGAGTGGGTAGCAGTGACGGGCAGGCATCCATTAGGTCAGGGAGCCTCGTTCATCCCTGTGGCCTGCTAGGTGTTCCCTGTCTCGGGAGAGCAGTGTACCTGGCCACCAGGTCTTCCAGAGACCTCCCTGAGTTTCAGCAGGAACGTGGTTCAGTGAGACACTGGCAGGAGGAGGCTGGCAGGCAGCTGGATCCATTAGTATAACATGAAGCCCTGAATGAATTTGGATTGGAGAGACCCATTGGAGAGACCCAGACTTGCCCCTTACCAGTGAAATCATTTCTGGATGTGTGTTCTCCTTGTGCAGGGTGGAGTCTGCAAACTGGTGGGCTGGGTGCCACATCCACCCACACATGAGTTTTGTTTGGCCACCCTAGTGTTTGACAAATTTCTCACGAAGGTCCAGAGGTTTCCCTTGAGAACCTGGGAGAGCTGTGAGGCCTGTCCCCTCGGCAGGGACAGAACACCCCAGAAGTCTCCCACTCTCCCTATGATCACCCTGGCCCACCTCATGAGCTCTCATTTCCTGTGTGGTCCCTGTGTCCCTACCTCAGACTTGCTCTCATGCTGAGGTGGGTGCCTCTTGTATCTCATCTGTGAAAGGTGAAAGTGGATGGCAGTGACTGCACTGGTGGGTTGGTGGGTTTTGGTGAGGATTAAATGAAGGCTTGTGGCTGGTACTTGGTAGCAAATAGTCCTTCTTAAGAGGTAATATTTCCCTCATGTCCCTGCTAGGAGGAGACAAAGTGTGTGAGTCACTGGAGGCGTATGAAGTGCTTTACAGATATGAATTACTGTGGACTGCTCCCCAGGCTGGGCTGGGGCTGTTGCTGGGAACGGGACTAGGGAGGCAGGACTGGGGGCGGCAGGCCCTGAGGAGCCTATAACCGACCTGGGATGCGTTGCCAGATGAGGCCGTGACTGTTCTGAAATGGAATGCCTGGGTCAGAATAAGGAGAACAGATGTTGACGAGATGAAGCCAAGAGTTGCTGACATCACTGGGAGCCGGTCAGGACACAGGGGGCTGAGGCCGAGGGTCCTCTGTCCTTTCCTCTGAGGCAGCATTCCTGGGGCAGATTCAATGGCTGGGAATGTACACACACACACACACACACACACACACACACACACGCACACACATGCACACACATGCAGACGCTGTTTCTGCCACCAGATTCCCCCACCTGAACATAATTAGCCAGGATGTAGAAAAGATTTGCAGCCTGGAAGGAGAGAAGAGAGTCTTGTTGGCAGGCAGGCCAGGGAAGAGAGATGCAGACCTGGATGGCGAGTGGACTCTGCAAGACAGAGGAGCAGCTTTGATGGAGAGCTGTCCGGAGCTGCTGGCCAGGGAAGGGGAAGCACAGCGCCCTTCCTCCATCATCTGTGGATGGGGAGCCTGTCCCCTAATTTCTCCCTTGACTGAATCTGGAAGGTACAACCAAGAGGCTGTGGAGGACTTGCTCCTGTTCAATCCTGTGTAATTGGTGCCTGCTGCCCTTCCCTCCGGGGATTCTGTCCCTATGTCCAGACTCCCGCCACTGTGAAGGACAGGAAACCCAGTGCAAACTGGCTTGAGTCAAAAGGGGATGCTCAGGCCTCCCGCCCTGTTCCATCGCTGCCTCTCTCCCCCGGGCCTGGCTTCAGGAGGTTCTTCCCTGAGAGGACACAGGCTCACCTGGCACAAACTGCCAGCCCAGCGGAAAGACCTTCCTTTTCTCTTGGGGTTTCAGCAAGTCTCAGAGCTGGTTCTCATTGGCTCAGGCTGGGTCACATGTCAATCTTTGAGTGAATCACTGAGGCCAGGGCAGCAAGCAGGACTTCTATGAGCCAGGCCTGGTCATATGGCCACTAGCTCCAGAGGGCGAGTCTGTGGTCTGAAATGAGGGGACCCAGAGGAGAATGGATGGGGGCCCAGTGGAAAGCCAGGCTGCTGTGTCAGGGGAGCAGTGGGCACCGCTGCCTTCTCTGCCTCCCAGACCTCTGCTGCCTTCTGCCTTCCCCCTGGCCCGCCTGCCTTGCCCCCTTTCCAAGTGCTTCCACCTCCTCGTAAGCTTAGACCTTGAGACCAGCATTCAAGGCCCCTCCTGACCAGTCAGCATTTCCGGCTTCTTCTACACACCTTATTCTCCCTGCCCCTTCATCCTGTGGGCCCGGGGAAGGAGCTCTGAAAGTTCCTGTCCAGTGTCAGCTCTGCCTACGTTGAGAACAGTCCTGTCGCAGGACTAGGAGGGGCCTGGTTGTTTTAGCTGCAGCTGGACCTGAAACCTCTCTGGGGATGTGAGTGCACCAGGGCCTAAAACAGTCACAGGTGTGACGAGGGAGCTTGCAGGAGCAGCACAGACAGACTGGGACTTCCCGGGGGTCTCCGGGTCTTTGTCTGAAGTGCTGGGAACCCCATGCGCCTGGCTACCTACCGTCACCATCCTGTTCTAGGGAGCCCTTTCTGTCCTCCTCCTCAAGGCACATAACACAGCTGCTCTGCAGCACCCGCTTGCGGGTCCGCCTCCTCCTCACCCCTTCTGTGGCATGAACCCTCTTGGCAATCTGGTGAGGCCCATGGACCCCTTATCACAATAACGTGTCTGATGCATAATATAAAATATATAAAGGACACAAATGCTGTTTACATGAAGCTATCCACACTGAAAACATTTATAATACAACAATACATGTGGTTTTCAATTTTTTAATAGTCATCTATGCCTTTTTGTTTGGTGGCAGCTTAATTAAGATATAATTGACATACCATATATTTTACCAATTTAAAATGCAAAATTCACTGGCTTTAGTATATGTACAGAGTTGTACAACCATCACTCAGTCAGTTTAAGAATAGGTTCACCCCCAAAAGATACCCCATACCCATTGGCTATCAGTACCCATGGCCTAGCCTTCGGCAACAACTAATCTGCTATTATCTGTCTCTAAAGATGGACCTATTTTGGACATTTTATGTAAATGGAATCACACAATATTTTCCCTTTTGTGTCTGACTTTTTTCAGTTAATGTGATAATTTCGAGATTCCTCTAGGTTGCCAGCATGTGTCAGAACATTACACGTTATGGACAAATAATATTCCATTACATGGATATACCACAACTTTAAAAATCCATTTCTCAGTCGATGAATATTTGGGTGGTTTTCACATTTTGGCTCTTATAAATAATGCCAGTAGGAACACTTGTGTACCAGTTTTTCATGTGTTTTTCCATTAATGTGTGAAATAGCAGGACCTAGCAGCACATGTCACAACCTCTGGCATTTGAGTCATGCTGAGTGTCAATGCCACTTTGTCTCATCTGTGCCAGAGGCAGTGAGAGATGCAAGTCCCTGTCACGTCTGTGGTGATGGGCACAGGAGCCAATCATCTGCCGGGCTGGATGTTTCCATCTAGCTTGGGGGGAAATGCCAGCTCTCAGCGGATAGTGAGGGTGACATGATTTCTCTCCCAGGTCATAGAGCCCCCCTGTGAGGGGCCCTCCAGGTAGGGTGGTGGCAGGCTCTTTGCAATGGGTGCCCAAGAGACCCTGGTGAGAGCTGTGGCAGGACGAGGGGTCTAGAGCAGTGGTTGGCAAACTCATTAGTCAATAGAGCTAAATATCAACAGTACAACGATTGAAATTTCTTTTAAGAGCCAAATTTTTTAAACTTAAACTTCTTCTAACGCCACTTCTTCAAAATAGACTCGCCCAGGCCATGGTATTTTGTGGAAGAGCCACACTCAAGGGGCCAAAGAGCCGCATGTGGCTCGCGAGCCGTGGTTTGCCGACCACGGGTCTAGAGCAAAGTGGTGGCTGGCCTGCTCTGTTCTCAGCCACATGTGCTGCCCATTTGGAGGGTGGTGTTCTCCCTTTTTCTCTCCCAGCCATCTGTGTCCCTAGCTTGGGAGGCCTGTAGTTCGAGGGTGTGGGCCCCCCTACTGGACTGCTAGGGCCCCCTCTCCACAGTGTTTCCCTCTCGCCAGGCCATTTCCCTTCACAGCTACTTAAAAGGGAATACAGCCAAAGGCCTGTACGCAGGAGCCACCATGGACTTTACCTCAGACACAGACCTGGCCCCCTGCCAGCAGCTGGCTTCGTGCTGGCCTGGGATGGCACTGGGCTCCTGTCACGTACCGTGCAGCCCCTGCCAGCTCGGGGCTGAGGAGGGGCTCCTTGGTTGTGTAGAGGCTGGGTTTCTGGCTCCCTTATGGTCTTGCCCGAAGCGGCTTGGGTCCTCCTGCCTGCTGCCCATCTCTGTCTAGGGGCAGGATCCAATCCTCCTGGCCCCATGTGGGCACTTGGGAGAGAGAGCACCCAACAGCCGGGTGATGCCTGGACAGGTGCCCTTCTGTGGGGACACCCGCAGTTAAGGGCTGGGCTTCAACCTGTGTGTGAGAAACCAAGTGTCCCTGGAGCTCCCTCCGAGGCCCCCACTGGGAGCAGCCGCAGCCTTTCCAGCTCTCTCACCCGCTGCACTTGGGTTCTTGTTGTGTGGCCTGGGCCCTACCTGCCCGTGAAGCTGCCGGAGTCCTTGTAGGGTGCCCTCCCAGAGGGGCCTCTTGTCTTGCTTCTTGTATTTCAGAGGCAGCCAGAGGCTGTCCTGACTTTGTGGCTGGCAGTGGCTTTGCCAAGCCATCTATAATTGGCTACTGGCCTCCTCCTGTCTCTGGGGAGTCTTATATGACAATGCAGCTCATTTCAGGGCCTGCCGGAGCACTCAGGGTTGTTCTAGGGTTGCCCTGAATCGAGGGGTGGATCACAGCCTGTGGTGGGGACCTGGGTGATGGAGGGAGAAATGGACTTTGTGCTCCTCCTCTGTGACCTTGGGCAGTTACTTCACTTCTCAGAGCCTCCAGGGCCTCAGCCATGAGGTTTCCAGTAAGGACCAATCTGAGGAAGGAGTGGGGTGTGGGCACAGCTGCAGGTCATCTCTCCAGTTCTGGGTCCTGTCAGAACCTGGGTTGCCTGGCACCAGCAGTCCTGGAATAGTTTACCATGCTTTACAATGTTTTCTTGTGGTTTTCTAAATCCAAGACTGCCTATGTAGCCGAATGCAGAAATAAACCAAAGGAAGGAGATTGCAACCCCCTGTAGTCCCACCAACATTCTAGTGCATGTCTTACACATATGTGCATATGTGCATAAACACACTTCAAAAGACAAGCCATACCATACTTTCTCTTTGACCTGCCTTTGTTTGCTGTGTATATAACAGACATATTTCTGGATCATTTAATGTTCTACCTAACGTCTTTGACCAGAGGCAGCAGGAGCAACTCAGGAAATGTGAAGAGACCAGGATCACTGGACACTAGGTGTCCACGGGCCTGCGAACAAGGGTACCAGCACCTACTCTTCCCAACCACCCAAGTCAGAGGTCTAGGGTGTTCCTCCTTGGTCTCACTCTTGCAGGCCCGTGGAGACAGGTGTGTCACTGGGCAGTCTCTGGGAGGGGTCCCAAGGCAGGTTGTGTGTGCAGGAACAGGGTCTGAGTGGAGCTCAAGTGGGGGGATTGTGTGTGCCTTCGCCTGGAGAGGAGGACTAAAGAGGTGAGTGGCCAAGGGAAGAGATAGGCAGAGGGAAAAGTGCTCACTGGTCCCCTACCACGTAGAAGACCAGTGAAGACCTGACCGGAGCTGCTCCTGTGCTAATAGATAAGAGACTGAGGGGGTGACGGTGTGTGTGGGGCCAATGTCAGAGAGGGGGCTCTGCCACCGTCAGGGCCAGGGCTCTGGGGAGTGGGTGTGCGCTGGACTAATGAGGTGAGTGGCCAGTGAGAAGCAAGGACATGGAGGAAAGAAGGTGCATTATGGGACAGACCCTGTAGCAGGGGCAGATCCCTGGTTAAAGAGGACTTTTCCTCCTGGGGAGATTTGAGTGAACACACATGCATGTAATATTTATGTGTGCACATATGTAGATGTGTGTTTGAGCTCTGCCTCTTTGCACAGAGTATTTTCAGTGACTCAAGTCTGTTCATAGACTGAAGACGAGGATCTAGGGGAGAGGCAAAGTTGAAGATATGTAAGAGACAGTGTATTAATCAGGAGTTATTCTGCAAGTATCAGAAACCAAAATGAAACTAGTTTAAACCAAAAAGGAATTTATCCTACCTAATAATAGACAAATATGCAAATTGACCATACCTCTGACACACCCATAAACCATGCCCACAAGCCACGCCCACCATCCAATCAGAGCGAGCATGCAAATTAACCCAAACCAAGATGGCTACAGCCACAGAGAGCAAGGTTTCCTAGGTAACAGAGGAAGCCAAGCTTTCTGCCTGCCCTTGCCAGGCCTAAGCCTCCACTCAAGCTACAAAGTTTCAATTATAGAAGGTAAACAAATTCAAACAAATGGCGGCAGAATGGAGCTTGAGAGAGCAGGCCAGGGTTGCCGCCGGCAACAGGGGAAGCAAAGCTTTCCACACACCCTGGCGGGGCCCACCTGCTTAAGGCAACAAAGTTTCAATTATACCCCCAACACAAATGGCTGCCAGCCTCGGAGGGAGCCCCAGGCTTGGCTCCGCTCCAGGCTACAAAGTTTCAATTGTAGAAGGAAAATAAATTCCAGATACCAGGGCCTCCGCTTGGGTTGCCAGGGGGCATGGCCGGCCTGCAAACCACCACAGGCCCCTCGCTCAGGCCGCCCCACGCCCCAAGGGAACCCCCACCTGATCCGGAACACCCTTCAGGGCAAACCAGCTGGCCCCCACCCCTGTACCAGGCCTCTATCCTATCTAATAAAAGAGTAATATGCAGATTGATCATCACTGCAACACACAATATAGCTGCCCCCATGTGGTCAAAGATCCTGCCCCCATGTGGACACAAGATGGCCACCACAAGATGGCCAGCAGGAGAGGGCAGTTGGGAGGCACCCAGCCTGCAAGGGAGGGCAGTTGAGAAGGACCAGGCCTGCAAGGGAGGTCAGTTGGAGGTGATCAACCCTGCAGGAGAGGGCAGTTAGGGGTGACCAGGCCGGCAGAGGAGGGAAGTTGGGGGCAAACAGGCTGGCAGCAGAGTGGTTAGGGGGTGATCAGGCTGGCAGGCAGAAGTGGTTAGGGGCAATCAGGAAGGCAGGCAGGCAAGCAGTTGGGAGTCAGCAGTCCTGGATTGTGAGAGGGATGTCCGACTGCCCTTTTAGGCCCGATCCCAGTGGGCAGTCGGACATCCCTTGAGGGGTCCCATATTGGAGAGGGTACAGGCTGGGCTGAGGGACAACCCCCCTCCGTGCACGAATTTCATGCACCAGGCCTCTAGTCTACAATAAAAGTGTAATATGCTAATTAGATTGGACAGCCGAACAACCTTCCAGACGTCCTTCCAGATGACCTTCTGGATGAAGCAGGGGCTGCAAGGGCTGAGGCAAGCCACCACAGCTACGCCGCCGCGGCTGCAAGGGCCAAACCCTTTGCACAAATTTTGTGTGTCGGGCCTCTAGTTGGCTTATAAACCTGAAAAAAATTCCAGGCTATCTAGCTTCAGGTATGGCTGGATGCAGATGCAAATATATATTCAGACTCTGTTTTACTTTCTCTATCTCTTGGCTCCATTCTCCTATGTGTTGATTTTACTCATGCTCTTCCCACAAGAAGGAAAATGGCAGTCCGCGGCTGCCACCTCACATCATCAGTTTAGCAGCCACAAGAGAAACAGCATTTCTTTCCTAATGGTTCCAGCAATAATTTCTGGATTTACCCTGATGAACTAAGTTGTAGGAAATCCTTGTCCATGAATTGTGTTCACTGTGATCTAGTTGGTCTGGTCTGGGTCATGTACCTCTTCCCCCCAATGTGACCCAAGGTAGGTGGGGTGTCTGCTGAGGAACACAGGGGGTGTATTATACAGAAGGCCTGGACTTGGACCAGGCAGGCCCCATGTCCCAGGGAAGAGGGCAGGCAAGTATTAGGAGCTCTGGGTGGCTGGAGGAGGCAATGCTGTCCTGCAAGACAGAAGAAATCGGGATAAATGTAGAGGCAGATGTGAGGCAGGGCAGGATGGAGTTCCCTCTGTGGTGTCCCCCAGCTCACTGGGTAGGGCAGAGATCCTGAGGTTGCTGAGCAGGCTCTGTAGTTCTGGGAATTGGCTGCCCCTGAAAGGAAAGCATCAGCCTGATGGAGGTTGACTGACCACTGGCTGCCTTGGGAATCCTCAGGCCAGGCTATGGGAGTGGCCTGAAAGCAGACAAGCAAATGTGGGCCAGGCAGGGCAGTTCTCCTACCTCCGGAGCCAACCAGAGGTGCAGCGCACGGGGCAGGACCAGGCTGGCCAGCAGAGAGCCAGGTGAGAGCTCCAGGGAGCCACTCTGCCCAGGAGACGCTTATGGTAGCTGAATCCAGCCAGTGGACATGCTTTGTGTAGTCTGCAAACGTGTGTGGCCTTTGGTGAAAAGAGGGTCAGCCCTCTTAGCAGAAGGTGGGAGTTCTGTTCTACGGTTGAAGGTGGGTAGGGTGGGATGGGGGAGATGGAAAGAAACATTTCAGACAGTTGTAAGAACCGTGAAAGTAAGTAAACAGATAACAAGGCCAAGAACAGCTCATAGGTGAGTATGCATGCAAATGCAAGGAGGTGCACTTGTGACACATGTATGAACAGCATGCACATGTGTGGGTATACTGGCACATGATGGTGTGTGCACATGTGTATAATGTGCATGTGGGTGCACAAGTGATGCATGTGCATACAATGTATGTGTGTAAGTGTATGCCTGGTGCATATAGGTGCATGTATGATGCATGTGGAGTACACATGAGTGTGCATGTGTGTGTGCAAGTGCTTGTGTGAGTGCATGCATGTGGTGAACATGGCACATGTGTATAACAAGGGCATAGCTGCTGGAAACAACCCGTCGTCTTTCATAAGCCCTCACATCTAGAGGAAAACAGGAGAAATAATATACATGGGAAAAGCAAAGTCAATATGGCAAGCGATGCCCCTGTCCTTCAATGCCTGGTTGAAGAGGGTGTTTTGCCCAGCAGCTGGCCCTGTCTGTGACCTGATGGTTTGAGTTGGGGGTCTGACCTCCCTGGATAGACCTTAAGGCCTTACTCCTAAGAGGCCAGGCTTCCCCATCTCAGGGCCAAAGAGAGCCACCTCAGCAATCTTACCTTGGGCCAAGGTGGGTTTTGGTTCTGCCCCGCCTGGGTCCAGGGCTGGAGCTGCCCTGTGCCACACAGGGACTAACAGCAGCTGCTGGCCTGTGCCCTTGTTTTTCACCATCAAGATTTCAAAAAGAGGAGGCCCAGCATCAGCCGGAGCACTCACTGTGGGGGTTTGGTCTATTCCCACTTTCCAGCCTTGTTGACAAAGGGCTTGAAGCAGCTGGAGCATGCACAGTCTCCAAACACCATTTGCAGTAAGGCTGGTCACCCTGACAGGACCACCATGGTCCTCCCTCCTGCTCCTTTGTCTCACCCACCTGCTCTTCCCCTTCTCTCCCCATCTCATGTCTGGCTCCCGCTCTGCCTCTCCTCCTGCTTGCTTCAGTCTCATCTGATTTAATGAGGGCTTGGCCTCCTGTGTGCACTGCTCAGCAGCCCTGCATTTAATTAATAATCTCACACCGCGGTTCTTCAGAGTCGATGCTGCCATTTTATTCCTTACTAATTGGAAGAGGCTAGTTAAGTTCTGAGATGAATGGCCCTTTCTGCTGGCGACGTCTTGGCCCCGGGGTCTCTGTTGGGATCTTTGTGTTGGGCCGGGTGCTGGGCTGGAAGGGCAGAAGGGCCAGCCTGCCTTCACCGCGGCCGGGGAGGGCCCATTTGTTGGTAGCAGGGGAGCCGTCTGTCCCAGGCTCACTCTGTCCTGACCTGGGGAGGGCTTGCAGGTGAGGATCCAGCTGAGAGCAGGGCCTTGGACTCACCATTGCCCATTGCTCAAATCTCAGCTCTGTGCCAGTGCCGGGTTGGGCCCCCAGGGAGTCTAGAACCTTCCCGCAGCCCAGTCCACATCTGCCTCCCCGACTCATGTAGCCCAGCCCCATCTCCACCCTGATGCCTGCACCACTCTCCTCACCTGCCCGGGTGCTCTGACAAGTCCTAACCACACAGTGGGTTTTTCCTGCCTGTGTACGGGTTTCCTGATGACCAGACTCACTGCCTCCCTGGACCCCACATGTTTGTGTCTCTCTGCCTCTATGTGAAGCTGTGCTGCAGGCTCTGGGCTCTTCCTGCGCCTTCCCTGTTGTGCTGGTGACAGAATTGGGGTCTGAAGCGCTCCAGCCAAGCGGGCTGGCCTCCCAGTGTGATATCGGCTGCTGTCAGCTGAGCCAGTCTTCCGGGACAAGGGCTACTCTAGGCAGAGTTCAAGCACAGATTCCTGAGGCATTACCAGGAAGCCATCAGGGTAAAGATACCAACGTGCTGGGAGAAAGGGATGCCCTGAGGACCAGTCACTGCTGCGGGCTTTGGACTGGCTCCAGGGTCCACAAGTGCCCTGGGCAGAGCTGGCAGGAAGGCTGAGGCCATGGGGTCACAGCAGCCACAGGGCTGGGGCTGTGCCTGTGTCCCAGAATTCCAGTGCTGCGTGGTGCCTAGAATGAGCTGAAATGTCTTTCTTTTCTTCCTTTCTTGGTTTCTTCCTTCCATCTTTCCTTCTCGCCTTTCTTCCCTCCCTTCCTCTTTCTCCCTTCTTTCTCTTTCCTTTCTTTGTCCTCAGTGCTTCATTCAATGACATTTCTCTATCCTTCCTCTGCCCAGGCCGTGTGGAGACACAGACGAGCCTGAGCCCAATCCTGTTCTCCAGGAGCACGTGGCTTCCTGGAGAGATACACCAGGAGGGTTTCAGATGCCATCCAGAGAGAAAGGGGTACCCTGTGGGGTGGGGAGCCCCTAAAGGACTAGGCATGAGCCTGATATGCCCACAGTGGTATGACCCCACAAGGCCCTCTACCCCAGCTGTATAAGTGCCCCCCAAGGTGCTGCCCAGCCGAGTTGCTGGGTTTCTCCTGTTCTGGTGTGGCCCCCACCGCTGACCACCTTCTTTGGGTGGTCAGAGGTCCTCTGCTGTCAGCTACTGTCACTCTGGCCTCAGGAAAAGGGCAGTCTCTCCCCCCGAGGCTAGATCCTTTTCTAGAATTCTTTGCAAATATGACTTCCTGGTGCTCTTGTCTCTTGTCTGCTGTTCTGGCGCTGTTTCCTGACCCTGGAGCTAGATGGCCATCTGAGTTTTCTTTGTAGTGATCTGCTCGCTCTCTGTCTGGGATCTGTCAGAGCTTTCTCTTCGTCTTTGATTGCTCTTGGGTTTCATGATATGTGTCTAGGGGAGGGTTTTTTCTTAAATATATTTTGATCAGCTCTCTATGAATCAATTTTTTGTTAGTCTTCACCGGAGGATATTTTCCCATTGATTTTTAGAGAGAGTGGAAGGGAGGGGAAGAAACAGAGAGAGAGAAACATTGCTGTGAGAGAGACACATTGATTGGTTGCCTTCTGTACGCACCCCAACAGGGGCTGGCGATTGAGCCTGAAACTGAGGTATGTGCCCTTGACCAGAATCGAACCCGCAACCCCTCATTCCAAGGGCCAAGGCTGTATCCACTGAGCCAATTGATTCATAGGGCTGTATGAATCAATTTTTAAATTGATTTTAGAGAAAGGAAGAGAGAGAGAGAGAGAGAGAGAGAGAGAGAGAGAGAGAGAGAGAGAAATGGATGGGTTGTCTCCCTTATGCACCCTGACCAGGGATCGAGCCCACAACTAGGGTATGTGCCCTGACCGGGAATTGAACCCAGCACCTCTCAGTGCATGGAATGATACTCCAACCAACTGAGCCACACGGCGAGGGTTCTATGAATCAATTTAAGCTGAAATCTTCCATCTAATTTTGGGAACTTCTTGGCCATTATTTCTTTTCTCCCACCCTCTTTTCTATTTCTGGCCTTCACTTTTCACTCATGCCTTCTCTCTGCATCCCTGGGCAGCCGGAGTGAGAGCTCCACCCGAATCTCTCAGCATCTGTGTTGGTTGTTTGGCTCTTCAGTTCTGCTCTTCAGTTCAGCAGCTGCGTCCTTTTCCCAGTGACAAGTGCTTGTCCTAAGCAGTTCTGGTTTGTAGCTGTTCATTCCTGCTCCCTGTGCCAATGCTTTCTTCACCTCTTGGAGAATACATGTTATGGTTACTTCAGCTCTCCCTCCTCTGCAATAGGCTGTTCTCTTTCGTTTATAGCACAAGTGCCGCTCAGATGTGAGCTCTTATTCCCCAGGGAGTGTAAGTGGCTGTGGCCAGTTATGTGGGGTGGGTGGCTCCTGCCCCACCTAGTGAGCAGGACAAGGGGGGTGGGGAGGAAAGTCTTGGAGCTGGCTTTCCTCTCACCCCTCTGTGCATCTACCAACCCCATCTCCCATTTCCTGACCCAGGATTCTGCCTCCCTGAGTTAATGATGGTGGGAAACAAATGTGCATTGGAGACACCCCGACTTCACCAATAGGGGTGCAGGTGGCTGACCCAGGACTTGGACACGACCCTCAGACAGTGATCTCCTCTCAGTGCGTCCCAGAAGGCAGGGTATTTAGTCTTGTTCCTGGTCTTCTTGGGGTGCATGTCTTAGGAAAAGCTCCCTGGGTTGGGGTAAAGGCTGTGCTAGAGGGGAGGGTCTGCGTCAGGGGCCCTGGGAAGAATAGAAGACAGAGATGAGAAGCCTGTGCCAAGTCAGGGACAGGGGAGGGAGAAGTGGGGGAGGGGATGGGGGATGAGATATAATTAGGAAGTGGGAGGCCAAGGCTTGGGGAGGTCGGTGGGAGGGAGGAGAAAGCCAGGATGACCTCCAGGCTCCTGGCCTGCATGACCAGGAAGAGGTGTGTGGCTGCCTGTGATTAGGCTCCTGGAGAGAGAAAGGCAGGAAGGAGAAGAAGGAGTGCCTGCATGGAGCTGCTGGGCTCAAGGCTCCCAGGGCCAGGCTGAGGGGGCATTCCTGTGTCCCTGCGGCTCTTGGCCGTGATGCAGGGAGGTGTGGGGACCCCTGCCCCTGGCATTGAGGATGAGGCAGGACACATCTGGGTGCATGGAGACCATTAGGGCTGGGAGGAAAAGGGCTACCCCCCAAACCAAGAGGTTTGTATTCTGGCTGGGACCACCCTGATGGGCTCTGTGACCTGGCAGGTGCATTGGTCTCTGCTAGCCTCGTTTCCCCCATATGTGAAATAGGAGCACAGTCCGTGGGGACGTGGCAGTGTACATGCCCAGTAGAGGAAGAACGTGGCCCCAAGGCTGCAGAAGGGTGAACAGGCAGGAGTGGCGGGCAATGGGCTCTGAGCAAAGCATCGTGGATGTATTATTCTTGTATCAAAAGCTGTGGGACATTTACACAGTGGAATACAATGCAGCTATAAAAAAAGAGGGATCTCTTACCCTTTAGGACATCATGGATGGACCTGGAGAATATTATGCTAAGTGAAATAAGCCAAACTGAGAAAGACAAATATCACATGATCTCACTTATTTCTGGAATCTAATGAACAAAATGAATTGACCAACAAAATAAGACACAAAGCAGGGAGGCATGGGATAGACTGACATACCTCGATTTGGGGTTGGAGGGCTGAGAAGAGATAAACCAAAGAACTTATGTAGTTATATGCATACTCCATGGACATGGGCAAGTAGGGTGGTGAAGACCTGGAGTGGGGGTGGAGGGCAGGTAGCTAGAGACTGGGAGGAGGGGGACAAAGAGGGGTAAACAAGAGATATTTGTAATACTATCAACAGTAATATATATATATATGTTTAAAAAAAAGGAAAGGGGAAAATATCATCTGTTCTGACCACGCACGGTGTGGGTGGGGAAGAGCCCTGTCCCTCCTCAACTCCCTGTACCCTCTTCCCCTCCCTCCCTGCACTCACTTAGCTCAGAGCTGGCATCTGACCTACTCTGAATGAGATGTGGCAGCAGGAGGGGGAGGCCCAGCCAAGCCCCAAAGGGCTGGCGGAGGTGCTTCCCCCGGGGAGGAGAGCAAGACAAGGACAGGGACCAACCTGGTGGGGAGGGTACAGGGAGTGCCCTCTCTGGCCCTGGCTCTGGCACAGCCCTGCCTCTGCTTTAAGGCTTCATCTCATCAGAGGCCTCCGAGTGGGTGAAGGAACATGAGGCTTGAATTGTGGGCCACGGGGTCAGTGTATGTGTGGAGTGTGGGAACCCCCCATCAGGTTCTGGCTGGGAATCCCTGGTCCCGGAGCTGACACTGAATTTGGCCAGATCCTCCCTGTTCTCTCCCTCTGATTATGTGTGAGTGTGTACACGTGCATGCGTGTGTGGGGCTGTGTGTGAATATGGATGTGAGGATACATCTAAGTGTGAGAATGCATTTTGAATGTATGACTGTGATAGTTTGCATGTATGTGAATTTGAAAGTGCACAGTAAACTCATAAGAGTGCTTGAGAGTGTGTTTGTATATGGCTGAGTGTATGTGAGAGTGTGTGCATGTGTGTGAGTATGTATGAGAGTATGTGCATGTTTGTGAGTGCAAATGTGGGTGTGAGTGTGCGTAAATATGAGGATGTACACCAGTATAAGCATGTGAGTGAGTGTGAGCATGTAGGTGAATTTCTTTGTGAGAAGTGCATGCGTGAGTGTGTGAATGTGGTGATGCACATGAATGTGTGCATGAGTGTGCGAGAGCGTGCACACACGTGACTGTGCATGTGTGTGGGAATGTTTGTGCATGTGTGAGTGAGAGCACGTGTGTGTATGAATGTGTGTGTGAGTGTGAGTGTGCACATGCATGCATCTTAGCCATTGGTTTCTGGCAGCTTCCATTTCGTCCTCAAATACTGTCCTAGCTCCGCTTCTTGATGTGCCAGGTTTTGACATTATTTTTTTGACTTCTTGTTAGGGAAGGTGAGGATGTGAAGTAACTCCCTAATGCCCTCCCTGTCCCAGTCTCCTGGAATAGCTGTCACTGCTCTAGTCCATATTGTGGTTCCTGTCTTATCAATCGCCTGTGGCTGTTATAACAACTTACCACTAATTTACTGGCTTCAGTAACAGAAACATTTCGCTCCTGGTTGGTTCTGGAGGCAGAAGTCAAGGTGTCACAGGGCCACGCTCCCTCAGAGGTTCCGGGGGAGAATAATGTCCTTGCCTCTGCCAGCTTCTGGCTGCTCCTGGTGTGCCTGGGCTTGTGGCTGCATCACTCTGGTCTTCAAGGCTGCCATCTTCAGTCTGCCTGCCGTCTATCTGCTTTTCTCTGTCTAATCTCTCTGCCTCTCTCTTACGAGGACATGGGTATGTGATTGTGTTAAGGCCCACCCTGATAATTCAGGACCACCTGCCATCTCTGGACCCTTAATCTCTTCTACAAGCTTCCTTTTTTTTTAACAACAGAAGTCCACATTTACAGAGTCCAGGGATTAGAACCAGGACATATCTCTGGAGGCCACATTTCAGCTGACTGCACCCCATGGACCTTTAAATATCATATTTTCACATTATCTGCTTCTGCCATGGGCCCAGAGAATTGGGTCTGTAGACCTGCCTCCGTGTGGTGAGGTCCCAGTGTCCCTACTCCCCCCTCCCCACTTCCATCACCTCTACTCTCCCTTCTGCATGGCAAAGTGTCTGCTGTTCACATTCTTAGTGGTGGCTGACCTGTGTCATCAGATTTCCTTTACTCTGGTTCTTTGGGTGCTGCTCACAGCTAGCAGACCATGGCAATCCCTGCGTCTCTGAGCCTCATCGCCCTGCACAAAGACGTGAGAGAGCACACAGGAGGTGCTGGCAGCTCTGCACAGCTCAGAAAGCCAGGCTTTCCTCTCGGACCAGCATCTGAGCAAACATCTGTTGAACATGTGCATCTTTCTCTCTTATAATCTAGTTTGGAAAGTGGTTTGGAAAAAGTATTTCATGTTGTTGTTGAGATGTTGTAGATGGCAAACCTTGGTCCTTCCCTCAGGGGTCCTTGGCCTATCCTGAGGTGGCAGAGAATGGCTGAGGACTCAGAGGAACGAGCCTGTAAGTGGGAGGCCGAACCATCCTGTGCTGTGCAGTGGAGTGGGCAGCCTGACTGGTCAAGGTCTCCCTGACTTTACAGCGTGACGGCAGTGTTGTGTGATGGCCTTCTCACTGTCACGGGGGCGGGGCGGGGGGGGCGGGGAGGGGCGGCTACCAAGGCCCTGGAGGCTCCGTTCCCCAAGGGCTTCCAGCCTCCTGGTCTTGGTCCTCCCAATGCCTTTGACAAACTGAGCTATTTCTCCTATTTTATAGCCCAGAGAGTGAGGAGGCTTGGCTAGCAGGAAGAGTTTACCCAAGCCACACAGTGTGGGTAGCAGGGCCCTGGGGGGTTAAGAGGAATCTGGGAGGTCCCACACTTAATTTAAATTAACTTCCACCTTTAAAAATAAAAATTGTATATATTTAAGGTATACAACATGATGATTTGATATTTAAATGATTCCTACAGTGTCCATGGAGGGATGGATGGAGAAAGACTTGTGGTATGTACAGGGTGTCTCCCAAAATATATACACACTTTTACAGTTGATAGCTCAATTTTGAAAATGAAGTGTATTTTAATGAATACTGTCTTTATAATTATTCAAAGTGTGGGACATTTCTGGGACACCCTATATATACAGCGGAATATTATTTTACTTAAAAATATGGAAGAGATGCTGCCATTTGTGACCATAGGGATGAACCTGGAGGACATTATGCTCAGGGGAATAAGCCAGACACAGAAAGACAAATGCTGCATGATCTCACTGATATGTGGAACCTAAAAAAGTCGAAATCATGGAAGCAAAGAATAGAAAGAACAGTGATGACCAGGGGCATAGAGGTGGGTTGGGAAGATGGGCAGAGGTACAAAGTTAGAGTTACATTGGATGAATGTGTCTGGAGATCTTATGTACACTGTGCACATTGTAGTTAATCATGCTGTATTGAGTACAGGAAATTGGCTAAAAGAGTAGATTTCAGGTATCCTCTCTCTCTCTCTCTCTCTCTCTCACACACACACACACACACACACACACACACACACACACACAGGAAACTACACCCCAGACTTGAACGAGCATCAGATCACCTGGGAACTTGCAAACATGCAGGTTTTCTTTCTCAGATCTGGGATAGAACTAGATTCTGCATTTCAAACCAACTCCCAGGTGACGCACATGATCTGGGGCCGCTTAGGAGGAGGCACTTCTCTGGAAGGGTTTGGGCATTACTCCCAATCCCTATCTGCCCTGTGCACATGGATGTTATTTTGGAAGAATTTATTCTATGAGTACAGTTAAAAAAAGAAATTTCTCCCAAAGTATTTCTCTAGGAAAAGAAAATGAGGTGACAGATTGCAAGGGGCCTAGAGTGCTAATTATCACCTTTTAGGGGGTCCCCTTGCCCCTAGCCCACCTGTACCCTTGTTCTGAGAGCAGTGGCAATCACCCTGCGCCTACCTTCTGCTAGTCCATGAGGCTATGCAGCTCCTCTTTCCTCTGGCATTTCAACTGCACGCTCCTTGGCAGCTGAGTTCTGCGCATCCCCAAGGCGGTCATTCGTCAGGCGACCCTGTAGCCTCCAGAGATCTTTTGAGAGTATCCTACTCCCAAGACAGTCCGTGTCAGACAACTTCCCATCTCTCAACTAGCAACCCGAGTGGTTTATAAACCAGAGAGAAATCAGAGCATCAGAATTCTCAATACAAACACTTCTCTTACACTTCCTTTTGTACATATCTGCTCACACCAGAAGGCAGTGAACTTGGCCCATGTGTGAGATGGTGACCTTGCGAAGGAATGAGGTGTGAGAGGTCTCAGTGTATTTTGTGTGTGTGTCCATGGGAGTGTATGTATTTGAGTGGGGTCTGTGTATGTGTGTTTGTGTGTATATGTGATCATGTGTGTGTACTTGTGAACGTGTATGCATGCGTGTGTTCAAAGCCACCAGGCTGGCTCACTCCCAGACAACTCCAGTTGTGCCGGGGGACTGGGGGGGGGGGCCAGCACCGAGCCGTCCTCACTGCTGGGCTGGCATGGTCCCACGGCAGATAAGGGCCAGGACTGGAGTCCTGAGTGTGCACACTGGCCTCACCCTACACCCCTGGCCACCAAGGTTAGCCTTGGAAATTTCACAGCAGGGTCTTCTCTTTTGAAAAAAATTCTAATTTCAGTGAATTCATCTGCTTTCATGATCTATACTAATAAAAGGGTATTATGCTAATTAGACCGGATAGACCAGACGTCTTCCAGACGTCCTTCCTGACAAAGCCGGGGGCATGGCCGGCCTGCAAACCCTCTGGTGGCCCCTCGCCCTGGCCGGCCCCACCCCCCAGGCGGGACCCCCCACCCTGATCTGGGGCTCCCTTCAGGGCAGGCCAGCCGGCCCGCACCTGTGCACCAGGCCTCTCTCCTATATAATAAAAGGGTAATATGCAAATTGACCCTAATGGCAGAACAACCAGAACGACCGCTGGACTAGTCACTATGAGGCGTACTGACCACCGCTTGGTCCCTTTCCCTGGCCTGCAGGCACTGATCGCCTGATGGCCACCTGCAGCGGGGGCGGGGGTGGCGAGCTGGTGGGAACAGCCAACCTCTTGGTCCCTTCCCCGGCCATCAGGCACCAATCACCCAATGGTGAACAGGGAACCGGGGGTGAATGGTGGAAGGGGGTGGGGCCGGCTGCAGGCAGCTGGGGAAGATGGCTCTGATCAAGGGCCAGGCCTAGGGGCTGTACCCGTGCATGAATTTTGTGCGCCGGGCCTCTAGTACATATATATATCACTCGAGGATATTTTTCCCATTGATTTTTAGAGAGAAGGAAAGACAGACAGAAACATCGATGTGAGAGAAACACATTGATTGGTTGCCTCCTGCACACGCCCTGACCAGAGCCCGGGCTAGGGAGGAGCCTGCAACCAAGGTACATGCCCTTGACTGGAATCAAACCTGGGACCCTTTGGTCAGCAGGCTGAAGCTCTATCCACTGAGCCAAACCGGCTATGGCTGCTTTCACTCTATTTTAGCCATTCAAGTCAGTTGAATATGTTCTTGTAAAACCTGCAGCCCTTGGATTCGACAAAAGGCCTGGCTTGCCCTTCCCTGGCTCTCTTTATCACCACCCCTCTGAAGTAATGGGATCTTCAGAAAAATACTCTTCTAGACCTTTTTCTATGTGTTTGCATGTACCTAAATGTACTACGAGAAAATATATAGAATTGTTTGTGTATTTCTCTTCTTCCTTTAAAAAACATCACATATATATTTAAAACACATTGTATAATTGCCATTCTATAATTTGCATTTTTCACTCAAAAATACATAATGGGGACCCAGCCATATTGATGTGCTGAGATTGAGCTCTTTTTATATCCCCTTGACCAGCATTATATCACATGGATATCTCACAGAATATTTAATGGCTGCTTTGATTGGGTACTTGGCTTATTGGGTACTTCTCAGGCTTATTCCAAATCAGTCAGCACCACCCTCCTGGTGCCACACCTTTCACTATCAGCTGCACCACCTTGGAGGTTGTGCTTCATTCAGGCTGAGGTACATGGTTGGAGTTTTCTGGGGATACAAACCTAAGCCCTGGCCATATTTGCTGTCTGCAGAGCCCTTGCCACCCTAGCTACGTTGTTCTATGTGTTTATCCTTTAGCCAGCACCTCACTGTTTTGATTGCTATAGCTTATATTGGGCTTCGATATTGGGCAGAATGATGGCCTCCACTTTATGCTTCTTTTTCAAAATTTTCACAGCTAATTCTAGTTTCTTTGCCTTTCCATATAAATGTTAGAATAACCTTGTCTATATCTATAAAAATTCCTGCCAAAATTTGAATGGGATTTCCTTAAAGCTATGGATCCATTGATGGAGAATTGACATCTTTACTGTGTTTAGTTTTTCAATCCATGAACATAATATATCTCTCCATTTATTTGGACCTTTAAAAATTACTTTTTCTCAGCATTTCTTAGTTTTCAGGATACAAATCCTGCATATGTTTTTAAGATTTAAAAGGTATATCTAAGTATTTTGTTTTTGTTTAAGTGTTGTGAATGACTTACTTTTAAATTTTTTTGGTTTCTAAAAGTTTATTGCCAGAATCCTATCTAATAAAAGAGTGATATGCAAATTGACCATCACTCCAAGACACAAGATGGCCGCCCCCTTGTGGTCAAAGATGGCTGTCCCGATGTGGACACAAGATGGCCACCACAAGATGGCCTGCAGGGGAGGGCAGTTAGGGGTGACCTGGCCAGCAGAGGAGGGCACTTGGGGGGGACCAGGCCTGCAGGGGAGGGCAGTTGGGGGGGACCAAGCCTGCAGGGGAGGGCAGTTGGGAAGGACCAGGCCTGCAGGGGAGAGCAGTTGGGGGGAACCAGGCCTGCAGGGGAGGGCAGTTGGGGGCAATCAGGCCAGCAGGGAGGGCAATTAGGGTTGACGGGGCTGGCAGAGGAGGGCAGTTGGGGGAGACCAGGTCAGCAGGGGAGGGCAGTTGTGGGAGACCAGGTCAGCAGAGGAGGGCACTTGGGGGAGACCAGGTCTGCAGGGCAGGGCAGTAGTGGGCGATCAGGCAAGCAGGGAGGGCAGTTAGGGGTGACAGGGCCAGCAGAGGAGGGCAGTTGGGGGAGACCAGGCCAGCAGCGGAGGGCAGTTGGGGGTGACCAGGCCTGCAGGGGAGGACAGTTAGGGGTGACCAGACTGGCAGGGGAGGGCAGTTAGGGGTGACCAGGCCTACAGGTGAGGGCAGTTAGGGGCAATCGGGCCAGCCGGGGAGCAGTTAGGCATCGATCAGGCTGGCAGGGGAGTGGTTAGGGGGTGATCAGGCTGGCAGGCAGAAGCAGTTAGGGGCAATCAGGCAGAGGCAAGCAAGCTGTTGGGAGCCAGCAGTCCTGGATTGTGAGAGATGTCCGACTGCCAGTTATCGGGCCTAAACTGGCAGTCAGACATCCCTCAAGGGGTCCCAGATTGGAGACAGTGCAGGCTGGGCTGAGGGACATCCCCCACCCCCATGCACGAATTTCATGCACCAGTCCTCTAGTATAGAAATATGATTGACTTATTGTGTTTTGACCTTGTATCCTGTGACCTTACTAAACTCATTTATTATTTTGGGAAGTCTTTTTTATAGAATCCAGGGGAATTTTTACATAGACCATCATGTTGTCTGGACAGTGTATTTCTTCCTTCCAAATCTGTATGCCTTGCATTTATGTTTCTTGCCTTATTGCACTGTCTCAGACATCCACTATATGTTGAATAGGAGTAGTAAGAATGTTCCCTTAGGTGGAGGGAACATTTAATCTTTCATGATTATCATGTTAGCTTTAGGTTTCTTGTAGATGATCTTTATCAAGTTAAGAAAGTTCCTTTCCTTATTAGTTAGCTTAGAGTTTTTATTTTTACTCATAAATATATGTTGAATTTTACTGAATGCTTTTTCTGCATCATTTGATATGATCATGTGATTTTTTCTTATCTAATCTGTTAATATGGTAGATTACATTGGCTTTTAAATATTGTGCCAGCCTTCATTCCAGAATAAGTTCCATTTGTTAGTAGTGTATTAAACTTTTTATGCATTACTGGATTACATTTGCCAATATTTGGTTGAGGATTTGTGTATCTGTGTTCTATTATATTGTTCTATAATATTTTTCCCTTGAAATATCTTTGCCTAGTTTTAGTACCAGGGTAATGTCAGCTTTTGTAAAATGAGTTAGAAATGTGTTACTCCCTCTTATATTTTCTAAAAGAGAATGTGTGAAATTGGTGTCATTTCTTCTATAAATATTTGGTAGAATTTTCCAGTAAAACAATCTGGGTCTGGAAATTTCTTTTTTAAACAATGAATTAAATGTATTCCATAGTTACAGGACTTTTCAGGCTATCTCCTTCATCTTGGGGTGAGTTTGTGGTTTTCGAGGAGCATGCATTTCTTCAAAGTTGAACTTATGTTCATAGAGTTGTTTGTAGTATTCTTTAGTTGTTTGTGAACTCCTTAGTGATATTTTTAAAAAATTTTTCTAATATTATTAATTAGTATTTTCTTTTTTAAATGTCAGTCTTGATAGAGATTTAGCAATTTTATTGATCTTTGTAAAGAACCAGCTTTTGGTTTAATTGATTTCTCTATTATGTTTTTGTATTCAGGTTCATTGGTTTTTATTCTGTTTCTTTTTTTAAATTTTCTTCCTTCTGCTTCCTGTGGGTTTATTTTGCTCTTGTATTTCAAACTTTTGAATATGTTTTAGTATCTAATTTTCTTTTTTAGTTAACCCTCACCGAAGGATATTTTTTTTCATTGATTTTTAGAGAGAGTGGGAGGGAGGGAGAGAGAGAGAAACATCAATATGAGAGAGACACATGATTGGTTGCCTCCTGCACGCACCCCATGGGGTGGGGCTGGGAGGTGGGGCTGGGAATTGAATCTGTGACCCTTTGGTCAAGGCCAACACTCTAACTACTGAGCCAAACCGGCCAGGGCTAGTATCTCATTTTAATTTAGCTGGGTGTTTGACTAAGTACGTGGTTCCTCCAGGGATTACAATAATCATATCTAGCTTTTCACTATATAATTATAATTAATATTTTTACAACTCAATTTGAATCATATAAGTTTATTTATAATTTACAAAGTGATCCCCGATAAGTCTGTACCCACCTGGCACCATAAATAGTTAATTACAGTGCTATTGACAATATTCCCTATGCTTTACTTTACATCCCCTTAACTATTTTGTAACTGCTAATTTGTACTTCTTAATCCCTTCACCGTTTTTTACCCAGCCCCCCAACTCCCTTCCCATCTGGTAACCATTAGTTTGTTCTCTGTATCAATGAGTTTGTTTCTGCTTCGTTTGTTCTTTATTTTGTTTTCATATGAGTGAAATCATATTGTATCTGTCTTTCTCTGTCTGACTTATTTGATTTAGCATAATACCTTCTAGATTCATCCAAGTTGTCACAAATGGTAAGATTTTATTCTTTTTATGACCAAGTAATATTCCATTATATATATATATATATATATATATATATATATATATATATATATAAAATATATATATACTACATGATCTCACTCATTTGTGGAATATAATGAACAACATAATACCACATGATATATATATATATATATATATATATATATATATATATATATATATATATATATATATATATATATATCATGTATTCTTTATCCAGTTGTCTGTTAATGGGCACTTAGGTTGTCTTGGCTATTGTAAATAATGCTGCAATGAACATAAGGATGCATATATCTTTTTTTAATTAGTGTTTTGGATATCTTTGGATAAATGTCTGGAAATGGGATTAGTAGGTCATATGGGAATTCTATTTACAGATTTTATTTTTTGAGAAACATCCCTACTGTTTTCCATAGTGGTTGTACCAATTTGCAATCCTACCAACAATGCACAAGAGTTTCCTTTTCTTTACATCCAAGCCAAGATTTGTTGTTTGTTGATTTATTGATGATAGCCACTCTGGCAGGTGTGAGGTGATATCTCATTGTGGTTTTAATTTGTTTCTTTCTGATGACTAGTGACATTGAGCATCTTCTCATATGTCTATTAGCCATCTGTATGTCCTATTTGGAGAAATGTCTATTCAGGTCCTCTGCCCATTTTTTAATTGGATTGTTTGTCTTTTTGGTGTTAAGTTCTGTGAGTTCTTATGTATTTTAGATATCAACCACTCAACGCATGTTGTCATTGGCAAAATATCTTCACCGATTCAGTAGGCTGTCATTTTGTTTTGTTAATGGTTTCCTTTGCTGTGCAAAAACTTTTTAGTTTGGTGTAGTCCCATTTGTTTATTTTTTCTCATTTCCCTTGCTTGAGGAAACATCCAAAAAGAAATATTACTAAGACCAATGTCAGAGAGTTAGTGCCTATGTTTTTTTCTAGGAGTTTTATAGTTCCAGGTCTTACATTTTAGTCTTTAATCTATTTTTGCATTTATTCTTGTATATGGTGTGAGAAGGTGATCTAGTTTCAATTTTTCCCATGTATCTATCCAGTTTTCCCAACACTGTTTATTGAAGAGACTGTCTATATGTCTTTTTGATGCTACTAACATGCTGCTTTGATTACTATAGTCTTGTAGTATAGTTTGATATCAGAACTTTGTTCTTCCTCAAGATTGTTGCAGCTATTTGGGGTTGTTGTGGTTTTATATAAATGTTAGTATTATTTGTCCAAGTTCTGTGAAAACTGGCATTGATATTATTTTTAATTTAAATTCCTTAATGTTTAAAGTATTACATATGTCTCTTCCCCCCCCCCCATTGACCTTTCCCAGGTTGCTCCCACTTCCCAGCACATGCCCTCACCCCCTACTGCCTGTGTCCATTGGTTATGCTCATATGCATGCATACAAGTCCTTTGGTTGATCTCTTACCTGTCCCCTCCCCTGCCTTCCCTCTGAGGTTGGACAGTCTGTCTGTCCAACCTCCTATGTCTCTGAATCTATTTTTGTCCATCAGTTTATGTTGTTCATTATATTCCACAAATGAGTGAGATCATGTGGTATTTATCTTTCTCCAACTGGCTTATTTTGCTTAGCATAATACTCTCTAGATCCATCCAGGCTGTTGCAAATGGTAAGAGTTCCTTCTTTTTTACAGCAGCATAGTATTCCATTGTGTAGATGTACCATAGTTTTTTTTATCCACTCATCTGCTGATGGGCACTTAGGCTGTTTCCAAATCTTAGCTATTGTAAATTGTGCTGCTATGAACATAGGGGTGCATATATCCTTTCTGATTGATGTTTCTGTTTTCTTGAAATATATTCCTAGAAGTGGGATTACTGGGTCAAATGGGAGCTCCATTTTTAATTTTTTGAGGAAACTCCATACTGTTTTCCAAAGTGGCTCACCAGTCCGCATTCTCACCAGCAGTGCACAAGGGTTCTTTTTTCTCCACTTCCTTGCCAGAACTTGTCGTTTGTTGATTTGTTGATGATAGCCATTCTGACAGGTGTGAGATAGTATCTCATTTTGTTTTGATTTGCATATCTTGGATGATTAGTGACTTTGAGCATGTTTTCATATGTCTCTTGGCCTTCTGTATGTCCACTTTCAAAAAATGTCTATTTAGGTCCTTTGCCCATTTTTTGATTGGATTTTTATCTTCCTTTTGTTAAGTTGTATGAGCTCCCTATAAATTTTGGAGATTAAATATTTTTCAGATATAATATTGGCAAATATGTTCTCCCATGCAGTGGGCTCCCTTATTTTGTTGATGGTTTCTTTTACTCTGCAGAAGCTTTTTATCTTGATGTAGTCCTATTGGTTAATTTTCTCCTTAGTTTCCATTGTCCTAGGAGCTGTATTGGTAAAGATATTGCTACGACATATGTCTGATATTTTGCTGCCTATGGATTCTTCTAAGATTTTTATGGTTTCCCATCTTACATTTAAGTCCTTTATCCATTTTGAGTTTATTTTTGTGTATGGTACAAGTTGGTGATGTAGTTTCACCTTTTTGCATGTATCTGTCCAATTTTCCCAACACCATTTTTTGAAGAGACTGTGTGGACTGCATTGTATGCTCTTACCTCCTTTGTCAAATATTAATTGAGCATATGGCTTGGGTCAATTTCTGGGTTCTCTGTTCTGTTCCATTGGTCTATATGTCTGTTCTTATGCTAGTACCAGGCAGTTTTGACAACAGTGGCTTTGTAATATAACTTGATATCTGGTATTGTGATCCTTCCAACTTTGTTCTTCTTTCTCAGGATTGCTG
Organism: Cnephaeus nilssonii; assembly: GCF_951640355.1. Taxonomy (NCBI): domain Eukaryota; kingdom Metazoa; phylum Chordata; class Mammalia; order Chiroptera; family Vespertilionidae; genus Cnephaeus; species Cnephaeus nilssonii. Next base: position 9,752,282 of record NC_137076.1, read on the forward strand.
TGGCTATTCGGGGTCTTTTTTTTTATTACATATGAATTTTTGGAGAGTTTGTCCTAAGTCTGTGAAATATGTCGTTGGTATTTTAATGAGGATTGCATTGAATCTATAGATTGCTTTGGGTAGTATGGACATTTTAATGATTTTGATTCTACCAATCCATAAACATGGTATATTCTTCCATTTGTCTATGTTTTCCTTTATCTCTTTTTTCAAAGTCCTATAGTTTTCCAAGTGCAGGTCTTTTACATCTTTAGTTAAGTTTTTTCCTAGGTATCTTAATTTTTTTTTTTTTTTTTAGTTTCTCTTTCTGTGAGTTCATTATTGGTGTATAAAAAAGCCATAGGTTTCTGGGTGTTAATTTTGTATCCTGCTGCATTGCCAAATTCATTTATTAAGTCTAGTGTATTTTTTTTATGGAGTCTTTAGGGTTTTCTATGTACACTTTCATGTCATCTGTGAATAACAACAGTTTTACTTCTTCTTTTCCAATTTGGGTGCCTTTTATTTCTTCTTCTTGTCTGAGCGCTGTGGCTAGCACTTCCAGTACTATGTCGAACAGGAGTGGTGAGAGTGGGCATCCCTGTCTTGTTCCTGTTCTTTGGGGAAATGGTTTTAGTTTTTTCCCATTGAATATGGTGTTTGCTGTAGGTTTGTTATATAATGCTTTTATTATGTTGAGGTATGATTCTTCTTTTCCCACTTTGCTGAGAGTTTTTATAAAAAGAGTGTTGGATTTTGTCAAATGCTTTTTCTGCATCAATTTATATGATTATGTGATTTTTGTCTCTCAGTTTGTTTATGTGATGCATCACGTTTATTGATTTGCAGATGTTGTACCATCCTTGCATCCCTGGAATAAATCCCACTTGGTCATGTTGTATGATCTTTCTAATGTAATGCTGGATCCAATTTGCTAGAATTTTGTTGAGGATTTTAGCATCTATGTTCATCAGGGATACTGGTCTAGAATTGTCTTTCTTTGTAGTGTCTTTCTCTGGTTTTGGGATTAGGGTAATGCTGGCCTCATAGAAAGGGCTTGGAAGTGTTCTTTCCTCTTGAATTTTTTGGAATACTCTAAGGAGGATCAGGGTTAGTTCTTCTTTGAATGTTTGATAAAACTCCCCCGTGAAGCCATCCAGACCAGGACTTTTGTTTGTTAGAAATTTTTTTGTTACTGCTTCTATTTCATGTTTTTTAATTCTTCCTGATTCAATTTTGGAAGATTGTATTTTTTTAGGAATATGTCTATTTCATCTAGATTGTCCAGTTTGTTATAGGAGAGTTGTTTGTGGTATTTTTTTTTATAATCCTTTGTATGTCTGTGGAGTTGGTTGTTACTTCACTTCTTTCATTTTTGGTTTTGTTTATATGGGTCCTCTCTCTTTGTTTCTTGGTGAACCTGGCTAGAGGTTCATCAATCTTGTTTATCCTTTCAAAGAACCAGCTCTTGGTTTAAGTAATCTTTTATATTGTTTTTTGTTTGTTTGTTGTTTTTGTTTGTTTGTTTGTTTGTTTGTCTCTGTGTCATTCATTTCCACTCTGATCTTTATTATTTCCTTCCTTCTGCTTACCCTGGACTTTTCTTGTTGATTTCTTTCTAATCATTTAAGTTGTAGGGTTAGATAATTTATTACAGTTTTTCTTGTTTTTTTGTTTTGTCTTGCTTTGTTTTGTTTTGTTTTGTTTTTTTGAGGTAGGCCTATAATGCTATGAACTCTCAGGACTGCTTTTACTGTGTCCCATAGATTTTGGATTATTGCCTTTTCATTGTCATTTGTTTCCAGGATGCTTTTTATTTCTTCTTTGATCGCTTTGGTAACCCAATCATTGTTTAATAACATGCTACTTAGCCTCCAAGTATTTGATTTTTTAATTGTTTTTATTGTAGTTGATTTCAATTTTATGCCATTGTGATCTGAGAAGATGTTTGATATTATTTTTATCTTCTTGAATTTGAAGAGACTTAGCCTGTGTCCTAATATGTGGTCTATCTTTGAAAATGTCCCATGTGCACTCAAGAAGAATGTATATTCCGTTGTTTTTGGGTGAAATGTTCTCAAGATGTCAATTAGTTCCATCTGATCTAGTGAGTCATTTAGGGTTGCTGTTTCTGTTGATTTTTTGTCTAGAAGTTTTATTCAGTGATGTCATGGGGTATTAAAGTCCCCTACTGTTATTGTATTGCTGTCGATCTCTCCCTTGATATCTTGCAGAAGTTCTTCTATGTATTTGCATGCTCCTGTATTGGGTGCATATATATTTACCAGAGTTATATCCTCTTGTTGTATTGATATCTTTAGTATTATGAAGTATCCTTCCTTATCTCTTATTATGGTCTTCACACTGAGGTCTATTTTGTCAGATAAAGTAATGCCACCCCAGCATTTTTTTTTTTTTTCATTTCTGTTTCCCTAAAAAATTTTTTTCATCCCTTCACTTCCAGTCTGTGTGAGTCCTTTGTTCTGAGGTGGGTCTCTTTATTTATTTATTTATTTATTTATTTATTTATTTATTTATTTTATTGATTTTTCACAGAGAGGAAGAGAGAGGGATAGAGAGTCAGAAACATCGATGAGAGAGAGACATCGATCAGCTGCCTCCTGCACGCCCCCTACTGGGGTTGTGCCCGCAACCAACGTACGTGCCCTTGACCGGAATCGAACCTGGGACCTTTCAGTCCGCAGGACGACGCTCTATCCACTGAGCCAAACCGGCCTCGGCTGAGGTGGGTCTCTTGTAGAGAGCATATATATGGGTCATGTTTTCTTATTCATTCAGCCACCTATGTCTTTTGATTGGAGCATTTAATCCAATTTACATTTAAGGTTATTATTGATAGGTACTTGTTTGTTGCCATTTTTATTCTGTATGCCTGTGTTCCTTTTTCCCTTTCTATTTCTTCTTTTTACAACAGTCTTTTTAGCATTTCTTGCATTGCTGGCTTGGTTGTAATAAACTCCCTTAGCCATTTTTTGTCTGCAAAACTACTGATTTCACCTTCAAATTTGATTGATAGCCTTGCTGGACAGAATATTCTTGGATTTAGTCCCTTGTTTTGCATCTCTTTGTTTACTTCATTCCATTCCTTTCTGGCCTAATGTGTTTCTGTTGAGAAATCATTTGATAGTCTAATGGGAAATCCCTTGTAGGTAACTCTCTGTCTCTCTTTTGCAGCCCTTAAGATTCTCTTTTTGTCTTTAGTGTTTGCCATTATAATTATGACATGCCTTGGTGTGGGTCTTTTGGGTTCATCTTGTTTGGGACTCTCTCTGTTTGTGTGACTTTTTTCTTCCCCAAGGCAGGGAAGTTTTCTGTAATTATTTCTTCAAATAGGTTTTCTATTCCTTGCTCCTCTTCTTGACCCTCTGGCACTCCTATTATGTGAATGTTGCTTCGTTTCATGTGGCCACAAAGCTCCTTTAAACTCTTCTCCTGGTTTTTAATTTTTATTTTTCAATTACTGTTTAGATTGGTTGTTTATTTCTACCCTATCTTCTAACTTGTTGATTCGGTCCTCTGCTTCTTCTAGTCTACTGATTAAACCTTTCATTGTGGGTTGTTGTTTTTTGCAGCTATATCATTCTTCATTTCCTCTTGATTATCACATATGTTGTTGATTTTCTCATCTAGCCGGTTTAGGAACTTTATGACCCTTACTCTGAATTCTTTCTCTGATATATTGCTTGCCTCCATTTCATTTAGTTCCTTTTCTGGCGATTCCTGCTTTTCTTTCCTTTGGTGGTTGTTTCTTTGTCTCCCCATTTTTCTGTCTCTTTCTGGCCCTGGGACCCTGCTTGAGTTTTTGAGAGGTTGAAGACCCTATCAGTCCAATGATCTGGAAATCATTAGCCCAGAGACTGTGTCTGCCTTGAGCCTCACACCTTTACTGTCTTTTCTCTGAGGTGTGTCCCCTTCTAAGGATCTGGTTCTTCAGTTGTCTGCTTCAGATGCTCCAGGTTGGCGGGAGCACATGCTCAGTTCCTCTGGTGTGCAACTCCCTGTGAGGACTCAGAGCCCTCCTGCATGCAAATTGCTGAGCGGCCCCGGCACCCTTTGCAGGGTGGAACCCTAGATCCCTCTGGCAGCGCACTTACAGCATGGTCCTGTGACCCCTGGCTGGGCATACCGGATTGCTCCGGTTTGCTGCAGCAATGCTCTCCTGTGGCTCAGAGTGGGGAGCACGCTGGGTTGCTCCAGGTCGCCCTGGCAGCAAGTCTCTGGGCTTGGGGTGGAGTGGGCATGGGTGCTCTGGGTTGTACAGTCCTTGCTTTCCTGTGGCCCAGAGTGGGGTGCCCACTGAATTGCTCCGGGTCACCCCAGCAGCAGGTCCCAGCGCTCAGAGTGGAGCAGACACCAAGTGGCTCTGGGTCAGGCTGGTTGCATGGTTCTAGGGCCTGGGGCAGGGGTGGGGCACAGGGGCCCCCTTGGCTTGCACTCACTTCAGGGTCCTGGAGCCAGATCCTGTGATGCATGGTCCCCATGGGCTGGTGAGGAGGCCTGGTCAGGGATGTCATTCTGAGAAGCACTCACTGTAGACATCTGGGAGCCTGCCAGGAGGTATTGCGCCACTCACTGCCAGAGTATGTTGGTGGTTCCATGCAGGTTATTGCTGGCAGGTGGTGTTCTCTAGGTGTACTCTGTCCTTACTTATTGAAAATTGTCTCCTCAGCTGTGTGTACGTTGTTAATTCTGGTGGATGTTCTCTGAGTTAGTTGCTTTTCTGGCCTGGCCCCAGGAGGAGGTACATGACACTTCTGCCTATTCAGCCACCATTTTCTTCCCCCTCGGCATTGATATTTTTATAGGATTTGCATTGAATCTACTTTGGGTAGTATGGACATTTAACTATGTTAATTCTTCTAATCTATGAGCATGGTATATGATTCCATTTATTTGTATTTTCTTCAATTTTTTTTATTTTTCACTTTCTTTTTTTAATGTATTTTTTTTATTGATTAAGGCATTACAAATGTGTCCTTATCCCCTCATTGTCCCCTCGTCCCCCCAGTCCTGCCCTCACCCTCACCCCCTGTTGTCTGGTACAGGTCTTTTACCTCCTGGTTAAATTTATTCCTAGGCATCTTATTTTTTTGATGCAATTGTAAGTGGAATTGTTTTCTTAATTGTTTCTCATAGTTTGTTATTGGTGTATAAAAATGCAACTGATATTGAATGTTAATTTTGCATCCTGCTACTCTACTGAATTTAGAGGATGCCTGGGCTTCAAGCAGCTCTCTATCTCATCTGGACAACATCTGTGTTGATTTTCACAGCCAGATGTTGTTGGGAGTTTTCTTTCTGGCACTGGTACTCCAGGCTGGGAAGCCCGATATGTGCCTGAGATCCCTCACTCTTCCTGGGGGACTTCTGAAGCTGAGCTATTCCTCCAGATTTTCAACTGCCATAGTGGATGTGGGACCAGCTTATTTCCCATCTCCTCCCCTCCTATCAGTCTTGATGTTTCTTCTTCTTCATATCCTTAGTTGTAGGATTTATGTTCAGCTAGACCTCAAGTGGTTCTCAAGGATGGTTGCTCTATAATTTAGTTGTAATTTTGATGTGGTCGTGGGAGAAGGCAAGCACAGCATTTATCTTTCTCCATAATTATTGAAGAATATTTTTGCTGAAAATAAAATTCTGGATTAGGCCCTGGCGGGTAGCTCATTTGATTGGAGCATTGTCCCTATATACCAAGGTTGCAGGTTCAAGACCCAGTCAGGGCACATACAGGAGGCAACCAGTGAATGCATAAATAAGTGGAACAACAATGGAACAGCAAATTGATGTTTCGCTTTCTCTTCCTTCCTCTAGCTCTCTAAAAAAGTCAATCATTTAAAAAAAATTCTGGGTTGGTAGTTCTTTTCTTTGAGCATATTAAAAACATGCTCACTTCTTTTGAAAGCCATGGTTTTGATGAGAAATCTGTAGTCATTCGATTCATTTTCCCCCTTAGAAGTAATGTACCATTCTTTTCTTGCTGCTTTAATTATTTTACTTTTGTCTGAAGATTTCAGCAGTTTGATTACATGTGTGGGAATAGATTTTTTTAAATTTAATCTGTTTGAGATTTCCTATGCTTTTAATTTGTAGGTTTGTATCTTTCACCGAATTTGGAAAATTTTCAGCTATTATTTCTTCGTTATTTTTTCATTACTTCACTCTTTTTTCTCTCCTTCTGGAACAGCGATGACATCAATGTTACATCTTTTGGTATTTTCCCATTGGTCTCTAAGGCTCTTCTTATTATTAAAATAATCCTTTCTCTCTGCTTTTCAAATTGGATAACTTTTTATGGATCTATCTTCACATTCACTGACTCACTCCTCTGTTATCTTCATTCTGCCATTGAGCATATTCAGTAGTTGTATTTTGTTTGTTTGTTTTTTAGTTGTTATTATATTTTTCAGTTCTAAAGTTTCGGTTTGGTTCTTTTTAAATATTTTCTATTTATTGCTACCACTATCTTTCCATTAGTTGCAAGAGTTTTTGCCCTTTGTGGAGCATTTTTATAATAATTGATTAAAAATCCTGTCAAATAATTCCAACATATGTTTCATCTTACTGTTTATATTTGTTGATTGTATTTTCCCATGGGAGTTGAGATTTTTATGTTTTTTCCCCATATGCCAAGTAATTTTGAATTGTATCCTGGACATTTTGATACTATGCTATGAGACTTTGGGTCTTCTTTAAATGCTTATTTAAACCCTATGGACAAGATTGATATTTTTATTTTTTCAGATAATTGCCCCAGTTGAGTTCAGGTTACAAGTTGCAACCTGCCTTCTATAGATTTTGGTTTCAATGTCAGGTTCACTTTCAAAGCCTTTGCATTGCTTTACAGATCAGTCCTTTTTATGCACCCCTAGTGGGACCAGGGCATTAGTCTATCTCATCATTCCATTCTCACAGTTTATGCATGCACAGCTCGGGGGTGAGCCCAGGAGATTATAAACAACTGTATGACATCAGTTTCCCAAGCTTCACTGTGTCCATTATCTCTCAAGTATTTTCCAGTTCTGAGTCTCCATAGTACTCTCTGGCCAGAAAGTTGGATCTCTGTTTATCGTGCTCTGTTGCATACTTCCTGCAACTGCATGAAAGGGCACAGAGAAAAAAGCAACAGGGGGTTGCTCCAGCTTCCCGGGATCACCGCTCTTCCAATCGGAGAGTAAGGCTCCTTCCCTCAGAGTTTGAGGTGCCTGTGAGCTGCCATAGACTGGAGTGTGAGAGGATGGGGAAAAGAAAAAGGAAATAAATAGAAATGGGGTTTCCCCCTATTCTCTGTGTGTTAGAACATTCTTTCTTTGTCTGCAATCTAGTGCCTCCTTCTGGGGTTTGAACTGCCTGGTATCCAGGCTGAGGGATACTAGAAGATAAAAATTAGTAAACTTACTGCTGGTTTGGTGGTACTTCAAATTCTGGTCTTCTTCTCTCAGAGGGTATTTATGGATAGTGTAGCCAGGTTGGGTCCCTGTGCTTTCTGAGGTTTCTTCCTCGGGTGCAGGGGCAGGTGCACGTGAGGCCCCTCAGAGCCTCAGCCCAGGTCACAGTGGGGCGTTCTTGCATGGGACCAGCTTTTGCTTTTTGGCCAGAGTGAGCAGCCAACGCAGGTCTCGGCCAGTGTTCGGGGCTTGTGCTTTGTGGGGCCTCCCTGGCTTTTAGCATCTCTCTGGCTTTGTACAGAGGAAGGCTTTTTTTTTCCTGAGTCGGAGCATTAATGCTGTATCTTTCTGCTGGCTGGCCTTTCCCAGATCATTCCTGAGTTAAGTTTTATGTATGAGGACTTTTCAGTCATATCTTGTGTTTATTTGGATTTTGGCTTGAAAGTACATTTTTGAGTGCTCACATCATTCCCCCAGACCAAGGAAGTTCGAGAAACATTAGTTTCAGCCTGCTGTGCTAACAGGCTTGTGCTCAGTGCTAGGGACACAGAAAGGAAAGGGTCCTGTCCTGTCCTGTCCTGTGGGCACAGTCAGGGGAGGAAGACAAAAGACTGGTTAAAAATCGTATTACAACATCAATGGGGCCTGCAAGAGGGGTGCTAGCTATTCTTTTTTATTCTTTTTTGGTTTTCTGTTACGTTTACAATTAAAATTTATTTTTTTAGCATATAAAATATATGCTCTTTGTAAACCACAACATCCAATGGTGCCGAAAAGTATGAGGAAGAAAACGAAAACCGTGAAAATCTACCACTCTCACCCAGCCACTGCGAGAGACAAAAACCTGGCCTCCAAAGAGTCCTCGCCCAAATTCCCAGGGCCTGTGGACACACTCTGTTGCTTGGCAAGGGGGAATTAACGTTGCAGGTAGAAGTAAGGTTCTAGTCAGCTGAGTTTACCACACGGAGACTACCCTGGATTATCCAGTGCCCCAGATAGAAGAGGAGATCAGAGAGAGGTTTGAAGATGTTACACTGCAGGCTTCAGAGATGGAGGAAGGGGCCCTGGCCAGCATGGCTCAGTAGTTAGAGCCTTGGCCCATGCACCAGAGTTGTGGGTTTGATTCCTGGTCCAGGGCATGTACCTGGGTTGCATGTCTGAACCCTGTGCCCAGTCGGGGCATGTGTGGGAGGCAACCAGTCGATGTGCCTCTGTACCATTGATATTTCTCTCTCTCTTCTCCTCCCCCCCTTCTTCCACTTTATCTAAAAAATCAATAGAAAAAATACCCTCAGTCCTTGGGTGAGGATTAAAAAAAAATGGAGGAAGGGGTCACAAGTCAGGGAATGCAGTGCCTCTAGAAGCTGGGAGAGACAAGGAAACACATGCTCTCCTAAAGCTTCTGGAAGGAACTTAGGCCTGCTAACACTCAGATTTTAGCTCCGTGAGACCCATACTGGACCTCTAGAACAGTAAAACACTGTGCCTGTGGTAACTGGTTACACTAGTTATAAAAACAAAGCAGCCACCCCTGATATGTTGGAGACCATTTTTCATCTTTTTAACTACATGTATTGTTTCATAAATGGGATCATACTGTACACACTATTTTTATTATTTAATTTAGGTTCATTTGGTGGGGGAGCGAGGCTCTCTTCTGCCTTCTTCAGTGCTCACTTTATTTTCATTCTGTTGTGTAATTATGGAGCATGTAAGGTTGTGAATTTGCTTCTGGTGGCAGCTTTGGTCTCAACATCCAAGAGTCTTAATGCATTGAATTCTCATTGTCATTTAAAAAAGTATTTGTGCTTTTTATTCCAATAACCTGGCTTATTTAGAGAAAAGTTTAAAATGGTTTAGAGTGGTTGGGTGTTAGGTTGTTCCTTTGGTGTTAATTTCTAGTACAACCCAAATGTTTTCAGCAGGGTTAAATCACCCACACCTCTAATCACCCCAGACTTGGTTTTCTGTAAGGCCTGCTTTGCCTTCCTTCACTCCCACCCCCTCAAACATTTCCTGGCATCTCCAGTTCTCTCAGTTACAGAGAGCTCATCTGTACCCTCTTGTCAGGTATGTCTTCTGGGCATCCATCAACTCCCGCCCATTCCCCGGGGCTCTGCAGAGCTTCGGGCACTTTCCACAGTTGCCAGGAGGAAGGAGAAGAGCAGTCTCCATGGAGACTTGGTAGAGATGTCAGGTCCAGGCCAGACATTGAGTTGTGAGTATGACAGACGACCTGGATGCTCTGAGCCTTGGGGAATTTTTGAAATTGCTTTAGTCTTCAGGTATTTGCTCAGCTTTGTAATTGTTAGGGAGACTTTTAAAGGGAATGAGTGTTCTGTGTCAATAAGGCCAATGAAGTATGAGCCTCTGGTGCCATGGAAACCAGAGTCTGGCCAGAGCGAAGCTGAAAGGGGATGGTGTGAAGGTCCCTGGTGGCTCAGAGGAAGTGGGGTTGGGGCCATGGTGCTGGGTGCCAGGGACAGGAAACATAGGTAGAGGGCCAGTGCAAGCCAACCTGATGGGAGAGGTAGGTGTAAAGGGAACAGAGGTTTTGGTGGTAAGTGGAGGGTCTTCCTCTTAGAATTGGAAAGAGACCCAGGTGTGATGCTAGGCAGAGAAAAAGAAGCCCTGGAGAGGAAGTAGCTGAAGATGTAGATGGGGGAAAGGACAAGGGACACAATGAGATTCTGGAGCAATTGCAGGGGGGGGGGGAGGGGGGCGGGTGGAGAAATGTGGATTGGAGCTTTTCCTCATCTGAGATTGCAGGAAAGGGGGTAAGGCGGTCACATCACCAGCAGTATCAGTTAGGACGTGGAGGGTTGGGCATGATGTCCCCTTGATGCTGGAGCCTAAGTGAAGCCAGGGGTCTTGGGGTGGGGCGGGGGTTGCTAGCAGACCATACAGGCTCTAAATGTTGGGGCCTGAGTGTGAGGAGAGCACAGTCAAGAGACAGACATAGTAGGCTTTGCTGGGGTATTCTGGCCAGAGAATGTGGGCAGGGCAGGGGCCTGGTGGGGGCCCTCCCTCCCCCACATACCTCTTAAGAAGCAGCATCTGGTAGGGGTCTGGAGTGTGGTTTTGCTGGTAGGGGGCAGAAGGCTGAGAGTGAGGGGCTTAAGGGACCAGGGAGACAGATCAGGGCATTCAGGCTGGGCTGGCAGGAGAGGCCAAGAGTAATGTTCCGTTGTACTTTCAGTTATCAGCTGTCATGTCCACCCATAAATCAGCCCTGCTTGTTTCATTATGAAAACAACCTATGCCCTAGTGCTTCAATCAGGAGACCTGTAGTCAGCTGCAAGAGGCCTGGAAAGTCTCCCTCCAACGCCGCCTTTTTGTCACTCTCTCCCCTTATTTCTGTAACAGTGGCAGATGCTGTGTTACTTGGTTTGCAAACTCTGTGACTACGTATTTCCACCATGACTTGTCAATAAACAGGGTCTCTTACAGTCCTTTCATACTTCTTGATCTGAATTTCCTTCTTATGATATTAAAGACCTATTGCTTTTTGCAAGTGCTTTTTTGGGGGCACTTTAGCTTATCTTTAAAACAGCATGACATTTATTCTTTTAAACCCAAACTGGATTTCATTACAAGAAAAAAACCCTGTTTTTGTATCTATATGAGGTGATGGATGTTAAGTTATTGTGGGAATAGTTTTGTAATATGTCAGTTAAGTCATGATACTGCACACCTTAAACTTCTCAGTGCTGCACTTCAGTTATATCTTAATAAAACCAAGAAAAAAAACACACAACATGAACTGATTGATCTTTAACCGCACTTAACCTCATTGCTAATCATCTATGATGCACGTGGTCCTGATGGTGTTACCATTTCTTGGTCTGCCTCTCTGTGTGACTTGTCACCCCCACAACCACCCTCCCCCCATGCCCAGCTGCTCTCCCTCAGGGACACACAGGGGAGCTGGTCCTATCAGGCACTGCACCCTGACCCTCACTCTGAAGCCAGCCCTCACTCTCTCCATCCTGCCCCCTTGCTCAGGCTGCCCCCTGAAGACTCGGCCTGCCCAACCCCATCTCCACCCACCCTGCCTTCTAGGCCTTCCTCATCCAACTAGGACACCACAGACCATCTTCATGTTTCCAACTTCCCAGTTCCTATCTTGTTTACTGAATCCTTTGTCAAACCCCACCCAGTCGTCCTCTTACTTTCCTGCCTCCAAGCAGGCGAAAGGCCCCAACCTAGCTGAAGGATCTACCTTTAAATTCCTAACTACGGGCTCCAGCCTGTTCACGTCCCCTCCCCCTGCCACAGGCCTACCTGCCCAAATATTGCTCCGTAGCTCTCTGCGAAGACCATGGCCCTCCCCACTGCATGTCAGACCCTGGCGCTGTCCCTGAACCATGGCCCTGCCTGTCCCTGGAGCTACAGCACACTCCCAAATTTCTCCGAAGTGTTGCCTCTGTCCTCTACTTCCTTCATTGCCCCCTGTTGTCATTGAAAGTGTCCTGGCAAGGTCCCTCTGACATCGGGGTGTCATCATTCATTGACCTCACATGCTTCCCCCTCTATTTTCCTGGCTTTTGTCTCCCTCCACTGGGTCTTCTTCTACCCACCTGGACATGGTGGAAATCCAGGAGCCTTGATGACCATCCAGCTCTTGATGGCTTGGCAGCCTTTCCCTGTGATCTGGACTTGTCTCTCAGCCCACTCCTGACTGTCTCAAAGCCAACAACTCCAAAATGGAAGTCTTGACTCCCACCCAGCCCCCAAATCAAAACCAAACAGGACCTCAGTTCTGCCTGCAAGCTTGGAGCTTTCATCATCTTGATAAAGGGTATCCCCCATGCAGGGCAGTGCTCTAGGGGGCTTGGCCGTGGTCTTGATCTCCACCCTCCTTGTCCCTCCTGGTCCTTAGCAAGTCTCCTCATGCTGCCTCAGAAGAGTTCCTTGAAGCAGGGTCAGACTACACCCTCCTCTCCTCAAAGCACTCTGGTGGCTGCCATCACTCAGAGAACCACCCATCGGCCCTCCCACCACTCCCCACTTCCTGAAGACTTCACACCTCTGGCTCCCTCCTTCCGCCTCAGCAAAGACCTGCTTAATTAATAATTTAAAATTTTCTTCTTGTCTTTTGCTACCTAGACTGTTTTCTATGTGTGTGTTTTTCCTGCAGTAATTTAGAAGATGCACACTCTACTTTTATCTTGCTAGCTATTACCTTTCAATTTTAAAACCTTTTAAAACTTGTTTCTTTAAGAATCAGCCAGAAACCAACCAATATTCATGGATCACGTCTATTCAAGAAGATTGGAGCATCCTACGCTAAATCATATATGCACCAAACATAATTTTTTTTCGTTAGTACTCATCTGAGGATATTTTTTTTCCCATTGACTTTTAGAGAGAGTAGAAAGAGAGAGAGAGAGAGGAGGGAGAGAAAGAGAAACATCGAAGTGAGAGAGGCACATTAGTTGCTTGACTTCCGCATGTGTCCCAACTATGGCTGGGGATCGAACCTGTAACCCAGGTACATGCCCTTGACTGGGAACCCAACCTGGAACCCTTTGATGTGTGGGCTGACACTCTAACCACTTAGCCATGCAGGCCAGGGCTATACCTAACAGATTTTATTGCGATAGAATTCAGGCTTCTTATCACTTGTTATCACTACTACCTTTTTAAAAATGTCTTCTTTTTCAAGAGCTGGCTTTGATTTTTCTATTAAGTTTCATAACCATGTTCAGGATGACTTAGACCTAACTGGTCCAGGGGAGCTGTTTGTTGTCATTGCTCTGGCCTGAGCCTTCCTTGTCTATATGCTCCTCATTCTCTTTCCTCCCCCAGCTGGTAGGGGCCTTCCCAGTGGTGAGGTACCAACTTGCATAGCAAGGCCAACAACCTTCTCTGCCTGGTATGATACCCTTAGCATGAGGGGACCTCAGTAGGTCTGTGGTAAACATGCACATGGTAGTCCCCAGAGGGCATTCCCTCCCAGATGGGGTTTCCTGGGTTGGAGGGTCTTACCCCCTACATGGCAGCCTGTTTCTAAGGTCTGTGGCCTACATATCCCCTCATTCCCAGCATAGACCGGTGGACTTGTTTCAGTTGGGAGGGAAGTTAGGGTGTATCTCAATGAGCTATTCCTAAATTCCTTCCAGAACATCCTGCCTACTGTCTATGTTGACTCTTTCCTCCTGTTCAGGATGGCCCACAACAGCAGCAAGAGGAGCTTGTGTACCTGGCTCAGAATGTTCTAGGCAGATCTTGGATTTTGTCTGCCTGAGGGGTGGTTGCAGAGAGCAAGCTAACCCTGTGGGCTACCGGGCGAGAATTAGGCTGGAGTGTGGAGGTCTCAATCCTCCAGGACCTAGCAGATGGGATCATCACCCGGGACCATGAAATTGGGCACTGCTCAGTGGACAACCCCCATCAGTCAGGGACCTGGAGGACCCAGGGTCCGTTTGGATATTCCATGGGAAGGGAGTGGAATGAAGGCATGTCTTATTAAGATGCAAGCAGGATAAGGGAACCCACAGGGGTGGGTGGGATTTGGGAACAACCCCTGGGAAAGCCTGTCTCTCTGCAGCCTCTGACTTCCTGTTGCGCCTCCCTTTGCTGAGAGCCAGGGAGAGGCTGCCAGTCCAGCCAGCCTCTGGTGCAGGGCAGAACAGAGGTGAAAGGGACTGGAAAGCAACCAGCGCTGAGTGTCATCCGGAAGGGAGAGAGCAGAGGCTACAACCTTCTCTGTCTTTTCAAAGCCAGTGTTCCTTCCCAATCCTGAGCCTATTTATTCAACTCTTGTGCATGCCGGGCCTTGTGCTGGGTCCTGTCAAATCGTGAGGGTGACTCAACCAGCAGCCTCCAGGAGGGTGCTAGGGGCCTGGTTATGGAGCGGAAACCAATGGGCTGTGTAGCAGGAGGCTTCCAGGCTGCCCACTCCTGCCCCACTTGCTCAGGAGGCAACAGTGATAGGAAGACAGAAAGTTTCTCAGTGCTGATGTTTGCATGCAGACATATTGTTCTTCCTTCTTTAGACCACCTTGCTGTGCCTCCACATTTGGTGTGGAAAAAGAGTTATTGTATTAGATGTCCACAAAACCCACAGCTACTTGACTTGATAGAGAAATGAGGGATTTTCAGGCGTAATCTTGACATTTCCTGCAGACCTAGAAGCTGGCCCTTTCCCACTTGGCCCTGGAGCTGGAATGTTGTGCAGAGGCCATGCTGTGGGTTTGGTGGAACCCTGCAGCAATGCTTTGGGTGTGGATGGGGCCAGGGTCTGGGGAAGCCTGCTACTTCCCAGAGCATGTGGTACTGAAGGTGGGGATCTCAAGGTCACCACTCCTGGCTCCACAGCTGCACACCCAAGACCATGCTGAGGCCGCGCCTGATAGATTAAACTCTCTGGGGCTGCTTGGCAGCTCCTAGGTCAGGCTGGGCTCAGCACCAGGCATGGGCCTGCTGAGGCAGCACTCAGTACCCAGATGGAGCATCTAACCGCAGGCTCATGTCATCCCTGTTCGTGGGATCAAATTGCTAAGGAAAGGGCATCACTTTAAATTAATTGGCTATTAGCTCTGGCTGCAGGCTACCAGGTCCCAGGCATTAACCTGAGAGCTCAGGATGCACCAAAAACAACAAAACAAAGACCACCTTGGAAGGCCAATTCCAGAGCATGTCCTGGCCTGGGTCCTATCAGGTCACGAGTGCCTTCTGGTTTACAGCCATGGAACATGGATGCCCCTTGTGTCCTGGGCTGTGGTCCTGCCAGACACCGGTGGTGAAGGAAAGCAGTTTTCCACGTATATCTTAGTCCAGGGACCTGAATCGTTGTAGTTAAAGGGGAAACCACTCTTCACATTGAGATGTCAGTTTTTACTTCAAGTCTGATTTCTGACGTGTAAACAAAACCTGACTTAGCACACTGGTATGCCACAAGAATTTTTAAAACATGAAATACCTTACTATTTAGTCAGGGGCACTGACCCCTTCCCCTGTAGATTGTCAAAAATGACAACAGCCAACATAACAATAGCCGATTGCTGTGAATGAATCAAAATTATACCTATTTTTTTTATCAGCTTAGCAATATATATATGCTGCAGAATTTTAATAATTAGTTTATTTGTGCCATAAGATGAAAAAGGTTGAAAATCACTGACTTAGAGGAAGGAATACATAGCATCCAGCCTCTTTTGTGAAGATTGGCACTTTTTGAGAAACCGTGAGTCTTTCGGCACAAAGCAACACAATATTGTGCCCCTTATTTTGGAAGAGCAGAGGGATGCAGGTCCAGACTGCCTCTCTGCATCCAGTCCCTGTAAACAAGGAGGGAGGCTGTGGTGAGCACTTAACTCTGTGTGTGAGTCAGAAGGCCCCTCACCTGTAAGGGTGAGGTCCTGGTGCCTGGAACTTCAGGAAGGACAGCCCAGGAGACCCCGTCGATGGAGCTCCTGACAACCTCTAGGAAGACAGGGACAGAGGTCAGGCAGTGTGGGGCCGATGTGACTCATTTAGACAGGGGAATTAAAGGCAAGCTATGGGGGACTGGGGATGGAGACTTGGAAGTGGGCACCTTGGAGGACCTGGCCGGAGCCTCAGGAGGCTGAGTGGGCAGGGGTCAGGGCTCTGGGTCAGGATGGGGGCTCAGGTTGGCCATCTTGTTGTTCTGTCTCAGATGGGCATTCCAGGAAGAGAGCATCACAGTGGATGAGCTGATCCCCCTCTTCCCAACATGGGCTCCTTAATAACAATCCTAGACTATTCCCAGAGGCAGGGCTGTCCCCAGGGTGTGCAGAGCCCCCGTCTGTATAAACAATCTGATTAATAATGTATTACAAGATCCGTGAGCCCACGTGGGGTATCATGGTGCTGGCTTACAGGAATGGGGAAACAAACCCATTTGTTTACTACCCATCGGATCAGTGCATGCAAAGATCCTTCTTAGCGTGCGTGCCCTGTCTTTTCCTGTTCAGGTCCAGGATCAGCTCTTCATGTTCTTTATTGTGACGTGTGCTAATCTTGGCTAATTTCATATTTATATCTCCTCCCTCCCCCCATAGGAAAAAGATAGCAATGCCGTTATGGCTCTCTGGAACCTGTTTATGTAGAGATGCTGTAGAGCTCCTGCCCTGCATTCCCGAATCTTATGTATTTAGTGCTGGTTATGGTGTATCTCCTGCCTCAGCTTTATCCATCTGCCAGGAATGCTGGCTTCCATGATTCTCTCAAAAGCTGTAACTGTGCTTTGTTGATGATGACCACGAGATCATGCAGATCTGTATGCAGAAAACCGTGGGCCACAGTTCATCTCTAGTGATGTTAGGTTGACTGTGTAGAACTGTTTGGTGTTAATGAAGAATCGCACGCCTTCCAGGTATATTGCTTTGCAGTCCTTAGACTGTACTCCTAGAACATGATCTTGCCCTGCCTTCACACTCCCACCGGCAGGCAGATGAGAGGAGTAGCTCCATTTGTGGACCAGCCTGGAGAAACATGACATCTAGCATTGCTTGGAGGCAAAAGAGAACAGAGCAACATTTCTGAGAGAACCTTCAGAGCTGAGGGGTACCCTTCGGTGGCCGGTAGCCTTGAGGGTATGGGTGGGGCCACTGCCCTGGGTGCATAGGACAAAGCAATCCTGCTCTCGTCCGCCCAGCACCCAGTGCTGTAGTCAGGGTGGCACTGCACTTGGAGCATGGGAGAACACGAGCCAACTCACAGGCGTACACATGCCCGTCAAGCTCAAGACCCAACTGTGGGCATCAGAGCCCAGGGCTTGAGCTCATTCTGTGTCAGATGTGAGTGAGTCACCAAAACCAAGGTGTCACCCTAGCTTTGGTGGCTTAGTTCCATGCATGTCCACAAAAAACATCCCTTTGGCCAGCGGGAGCGGCTTGCTTGCCCAGGACCCTAGAACAACCTCATAGCATGAGTCCTGGAGTCCTCGGGCATCTATTGGGCAGCAGTGCAGTGTAGAGAGTTGAAGAATGTCCAGAAGGCAGCAACAGGGCCCACATGGTCTGGTCAGGCCTGGCCTCTGCCTGAGAGTGCTGCCTTGGTGACACTGCTTTCCTTGGTGTTTCTGGAATTTTCTGGGCTCACTTCCTCCTCTGGCCTTCGTACTTGCTGCTGTGTCCCCTAGAACTCCTGTTCACTCAAGGCTGACCCTAGACATGGGACGCCCTCGAGAAACCCTGTTCATTGTGTTTGTTCCAGGAGGAGACAGCCAACACGTGCCCAGCAGGAAACTAGTGCACGGTGAAGAATAAACTGGCCAGTGGGTGCCAAGAGCAGCCTGGGGTGCAGTTTTAATCTTATATGTTTAAACTTTTTAACTTAAAAAAACTTTAGACCTAGAGTAAAGTTGTAAGAACAACATAAGAGATTGCCTGTACGCCCCTCACTCAGCTTCTGATGGTGTTAACATCCTGTGTAACTTGGAGCAGTGATTGACACCAGAAGAGTCACCTTAGACTCCAGACTGCATCTCCTGTCCTTTTTCTGATTCAGGATCCCATGCCGGCTCCGACATGGCATTTAATTGTTGTGTCTATCCGGTGTCCTCCAGTCAGAGAGAGCTCCTCAGTCTGTCTTTCCTGGCACATTTTTTGTAGAATGGCCTCCACGTATTTGCTCAGGTCAGGTGGAGGCTGTGTAGTGGGGCAGGCGTATCACAGAAGTGGTGTGCGCTCCACAGCAGGCCATGGTGAGGCTTTTGATGTGGAATTATCCTGCTCTTGGCCATGATCCTCATCACTTTGAGGGCCTCCCCTCATCTGTCGGGGTTCTTCCGTGTAAACCTACTGTTTTTCCCTTTCATAAATATGTCTTGGGGAGACACTTTCAGATTATGCAAGCAATCTGTTTCTTGTCATACTTTTGCCCACTGATTTTACATTCCATGGATGAGCCTTATCTGCTACAATTCTTACTGTGGTATTTATCTTGGCAGTTTTCACTCTCCATCATTTCTTCTACACTTATCAACTGAAACCCACCGTGAGGAAGAGCTGTTCCTACTGCCCCATTTATTATTCTACTAGAGGCCCGATGCACAAAATTCATGCAAGAGTAGGCCTTCCTTCCCCCGGCTGCTGGCACTGGCTTCCCTTTGGCACCTGGGACCTGGGCTTCCTTCTGGCTGCCAGCAGGCACCTGGGCCCGGGCTTCCTTCTGGCTGCCAGCAGGCACCCAGGACCCGAGCTTCCCGGGCTTCCCTCGCAGCCCTGGCTTTGTCCGGAAGGTCGTCTGGATGAGCATATTGCACATTATTAGTATATTATGCTTTTATTATTATAGTTTATGCATTTACTAGAGGCCCAGTGCACAAAATTTGTGCATTGGTAGGGTCCCTAGTGGCTGCTGACTGCCAGCCAGGGCCCCCCTCTCTTCCCCCAGCCTCCTGCCAGCACCGGGGCCTCTCTCCCTTCCCCAGCAGCGTGCTGCCACTGGGGCCTCCCACCCTTCCCTTGGCCGGCCCGTTCCCTGGTCGAACTACCAGAAGAACTCTGGTCGAGGGGACAATTTGCATACTATGCTTTTATTATATAGGATACCAATGCACATTCTGTATATTTATTTAATCTATGGGTTATAATCCCTTATTATCATTATTTACTATTTTGTTCAAATTATCCCAGATTTGGCAAGCAAGGACACGTTCAAGTTAAATGCTTTGCTTGAATGTTAATTAAAAGTTTATCTTTTATTGTGGTAAATGTATTTTACATAAAATTTACCATCTTAACCATTTCTGAGTGAACAGTTCAGTGGTATTAAATACATTCACATTGTTGTTCAACCATCACCAGTATCCATCCCCAGAACTCTTTTCATCTTGTAAAGCTGACACTCTGTACCCATTAAACACCAGTTCTCCCTCTTGCTCCCCCAGTCCCTGGGAACCTTCATTATACTTTCTGTCTTTATGAATTTGACTACTCTAGTGACCTCATATAAGTGGAATTATATAGTATTTCTCCTTTTGTGACTGACTTATTACTCTTAGCATAATGTCCTCAAGGCTCATCCATGTTGTAGCATATTGCAGAATTTTCTTTCTTTTTAAGGCTGAGTGATATTCCATTACGTGATATACCACATTTTGCTCATCCATTTATTCGCTGAGAGACACTTGGGTTACTTCCATGCTACTGTGAACATGAGTGTACAAATATCTCTCTGAGACCCTGCTTTCAGTTCCTTTGGGTATATACCCAGAAATGGAATTGCTGGGTCATATGGGAATTCTATTTTCAATTTTTGAGGAACCTCCACACTGTTTTCCAGAATGGCAGCTCCATTTCACATGGGGTGGTAAGGTAAGCTGCCTCGGGGGAGGAGGCATTGCTTGCAAGGGAGTCCTAAAGGAGAGAGGCAGCCCATGGTGGTGAGAGCCAGCATAGAAGCAGCCTCTCTCAGGGGTAGCCTGGGTGCATGGGGCTGGCAGCTGCCTGGCTTCCAGTCTCGACACTGTTGGTGAGCACACTGTATTGCCATGCATGGATGCCATGCTGTGCCTTGGATGTCTGTGGGGGCATTTGGATTATGAAGCGTGCTGGACATCTGCCTGATGTCACTTTTCTCACCCTGGGACTCTGGCACTGTCTCCCAGTGTGATGCCTGGTGACCCAGTCTCTTGTAGGAAGCCAGATTTGAAGAACCCTGGCTGGGGGAGCCGGGGAGGGGGGCAGGGGACCGGAATTCCCTGCAATGTCCAGTGACTATGGGCCCACTGAGCCTACTTTTATTCTGTGCTTTCAGTTATTGCTGGCCTTGCTGCTCGGGCTCCCTGTCTGGGCTCTGATGGCTCATACAGGGGCCCAGGGCTGTGTGGGCTGCCATCCCAGCTCTGGAATTAATAACCATTCCAAGGTCATCGGCGCTGGGGCCCAGCCCCTCACCCTGGATCAATGCTCGACAAGTGAGGACACAGCAGGGAGAGTGTCTGAAGGTCTGTGGAGCAGCCTGGCCAAGGCCCAGAGAACCTGGCCCTTAATGCTCTCGCTTCCCAAAAATAAACTAGACGAGATCCTTTGTCAGATGGTGTGGCCTGATTTTTGTTTAGGAAATCTGGATAAGAAGGGGCAGCAGAGGGCCTCGGGCCCTGGCATGGCTGCCTGCTGGGCAGAGGACAATCGGCGGTCAGCCTGCCCCGGATACTACAGAGGGCCCCAGAGATCCGAGCAAGAAAAGAAGCCAGATTTGAAAGAAACCAAAGTAAGGCAGGGCCGCTTAGGCCTGAGCTGCCAAGAGTGGGGACCCAGGGCGGTGAGGCCCATGGTAAGAGGTGAAAGCCAGGCTCCTTTGCCTTGAAACTTCCAGACCTGAGCCCAGCACCTGTCGACATGGAGCACCCTCCCCTATCCCCGCCCCCACCCATACTCCCCCAAGTCTTAACCTCCCAATAGTCATTCTGCCTTTGGTGAAACGAAGGCTTAGGGAGAGGAAGGCTGAGCCAGTGTTGCACAGGGAATCGCAGGACTTGCACGGGCATGGTCTGCGTGGTGGCCTGCACTTACCCCATCAGGATGTTTGTTTCTGCCATGCCTCTGAGGGACACATCCACTGGGCAGCACACCTTCCCTTCACAGCTGTCAGCGTGGCCTGGCATCCCCATTTTTTAAAAATATATTTTTATTGATTTCAGAGAAGAAGGGAGAGGAAGAGAGAGATGGAAACATCAATGATGAGAGAGAACATCGATTGACTGCCTACTGCATGCCCCCTACTGGGGATCGAGCCTGCAACCCAGGCATGTGCCCTTGACTGGAATCAAATCGGGGACCCTTCAGTCCACAGACCAACGCTCTATCTACTGAGCCAAACCAGCCAGGGCTCCGATGTCACTTTTCTCCCCAGGGCTCCGATGTCACTTTCTGCTGTGGCCTTGATTGTCCTTGCCCTGTCCCTATATTGAACAGGCCTGGGTTAAGGGTGTTCCAGGTCAAGTTGCTCCTCAGCTCCCTGGATAGCAATCCTACCCACCTGCCAGGCAACTGGGCCCTGGTTGAGCTGGTGTCTCCCCTCTGGCCTTCTGTGCTTTCCTGGAGGAACATCCCACGTGGGGAGCAGGACATGGCCTCCTGGGCATCCGGACCAGGCTTTGTTTCTGGACAGGGCACAGTACCCTGTTTCAGATGTGCTGCCCATGTAGAATTGCAACTCCTGTTTTCCAGCAGCTGTAGAGGCTCAGCCTTAGGATCCCCAGAAAATTCTAGGATGCTGTGGGCATGTGGGGAGCCCTTGGCAGGAGCCCTAGCTGATCTCGATTATATATCCAGTCTCTCCCCAGGAGGGAAGGAATGACATGAGCCTGGAGCAGCCGCCCATGGGGCTCTGGAGCGGGGCCTCATTGGTCCCCAGACAGGGGTTTTGGTTGGAAGGCAGGTTCTTATGCCTGCTCCTCATTGGCTGGCTGTGCAGCATTCTTATCTCCTGCACTCATTGTTGTCATGGGAGTGGGGATGCCCACTGTAGAAGGAGGGAGAATACAGAGTCCCACATGCCAGCCCTGGTGTGCTCCATTATTGGAGTCCCAAACTTTCTCCTGCCTAATTCCAGCCTGCTAAGGTACCCCTCCTTCCTCTTGCCCAGAGATGCTCTCTCCACAGCAGCCCCACCCAGTTCTACCATTCTGGGCCCAGGGACCACCTGGCACTCTGCTGTAGGCAGCTCCAAATCCAGGTGATGTGGACATACAGTGGCTGTTCTGGCCTGAACTATGCCTTCTCCATTTATATGTCCAAATCCTGTCTCTTAGTACCTCCAAATGGGACTGTATTTGGAGGTAGGTCTTCCCAGAGGTTAGCTTAAAATGAGGTCATAAGAGTGAGACGCTAATCCAATGTGACTGATGTCCTTATAAGAAGAGATTAAAACTTGGACATGTAAGAGGGGTAACCATGTGAGGACACAGAAGGTGGCCTCCCCAAGCTGAGGAGAGAGGCCTCAGCAGGAACCGACTCTGTCGATGGATCTCGAACCTCCGGCCTCCAGGACTGCAAGGAAATAACCGTGTATTGTTGAAGCCCCCAGTCTGTGGCACGTTGTTATGATGACTGAGTGGACTAGGACAGGCCTGGAGAAGGCGCTGGCCCAGCCTCGTGTGGGTGGATGTGTTGGCAGCTTCCTCTCAAAGCATCAAAGCCAGCAGAAGTGGGGTAAAGCTGTGTGAATGCTGAGGGAAGGCGTGGAGTCTCCAGGCCTGTGGGCCTCGCAGCAGGACACTGGCAACTTTGTCACTAGTGTGAGTCTCTTGCGGCTCTGGGGGGGCTAGGTGGCAGTGTCTATGAGACCTGGGGCTTTGTGGGAGCAGGTGACTGGTGACACCTTGACCCAAGGACCCTGACACCAATGACATTGATTATGGGGGTATTAGCCCCTTCATAATTGTCCTCAGCACCCCAAATAACACACATCTAGGGGAAAAGCATACACTGGCACTCCTAGATTAGTGCCCCTGCCACACCAGCCCCCTGGCCAAATTATACAGGTTCTGTCTGGACAGGCTAAGGTGGTGGAGCTCAGACACGCTGGCCTAGCCACATCAGATGATGGGAGGAAGGGCGGGGTGTGCATGGCCTCTGGCAGGCAGGGTGGCCTGCTGGGAATAGAGCACAAAGGTTTTGGGTTCCAGCTGGTGTGTGTGCTCTGCCGGCTGGGCTGCCCCAGGGCTGAGTGCCAGCCCAGGGAAGGGGCTGTCAGTAGGACCTTGAATGAGGAACCTGGACTTTATTCTCTGAGCTCCCCTCTACCTCACATCTCAAGGCTACAGTGTGCTGGCGCCCAGCTAGTGAGATATAGGAGCTCAGAAAGAAAAATGCCATTTTTTGCTATTTTGGCAAATGTTCCTGCAATCAGAGTCATTTTTCTTCTTTAGTGGAGAGCGCCCTGTTATTTATGTGAATGTTAATTTGTGACTGGGGACATTCACCAACGCGGTCTTTGTGCTGAGCAAGCCCTGGAAAATGTCAGCAGGCACATGTGATAGGAGTGAGTGTCAGTTTTTGTGACAGATGAGCAGGCTCGTCACGGCCCCAGGGTCTGGGCCTGACCTGCTGACCCCTCTGTCCTGGCTGAGAGGCTAGCTGTATTTCCCGGAGGGCTTCCCAGGGCTGGGGTGCTCAGGTGCTGAGCATAGGACAGTCTGGACTCAGGCTGAAGAGGCTAACTCCATCAAGAGCCACCCGGGTGCTGCCTGACTTAGTTGGGAGGGCTGTCAGCCCAGCCCGTACATAACCCGCAAGGCACACTTGTGGGAATCTGGTTTATTTCATTCTCCTCTCTTTATTCTTCTCTTTCTTCCCCTAACCCCTTTCCTGGTCTACTAGTCTTTTCTCCAAATTGTCTGTTTTGATATATTGCCCTTTGCAAAAATCTCAAATATACGGAAAACACTAATAGCGCAAAACTCACCCAAACGTTACCTCTATTAACTCTTTCTTATTGAATTTATTGGGGTGGCATAGTTTAATAAAATTATACAGGTTTCAGGTGTACAATTCTACAATACTCATCTGTATATTATATTGTGTGTTTACCACCCCAAGTCAAGTCTCCTTCCCTCACTATTTATCCCCCTTTACCATCTTCTACCTCCTTCCATGCAACCTCCCTCTGGCAATCACCATACTGTTGTCTGTGTCCAGGAGTCTTTCTTTTTTTATTTGCTTAATCCCTTCACCCTTCTTACCCAGCTCCCAAACCTCCTGCTCCCCACCCCCCCCAATAACTATCAGTCTATTCTCTGTATTTATGAGTCTGGCTCCACTTTGTTTATTAGTTTATTTTGTTCATCACAGTCTACATCTGAGTGAAATCATATGGTCTTTGTCTTTCTCTGACTGGTTCATTTAACATAATACTCTCCAGGTGGATAGCCATGCTGTCACAAAAGGTAAGATTTCCTTCTTTTTTACGACTGTATAGTATTCCATTGTGTAAATGTACCACCACTTTTTTATCTACTCATCTACTGATGGGGACTTGGGTTGCTTCCAGATCTTGCGTATTATAAATAACACTGCAATGAACATAGGGGTGCATATATTCTTTAGAATTGGTGTTTCAGGTTTCTTTGGATATATTCCCAGAAGTGGGATTGCTGGGTCAAATGGCAGTTCCATTTGTAATTTTTTAAGGTAACTCCATACTGCTTTCCACAGTGGCTGCACCAGTCTGCATTCCCACCAGCAGTGTACTAGGGTTCCCTTTTTTCCACATTCTCGCCAGCACTTATTGTTTGTTGATTTATTGGTGGTGGCCATTCTGACAGGTGTGAGGTGATATCTCATTGTGGTTTTAACTTGCATTGCTCTGATCATTAGTGAGGATGAGTATCTTTTCATATGTCTATTGGCCATCTGTATGTCCACTTTGGAGAAGTATCTATTCAGGTCCTTTATCCATTTCTTAATTGAATTGTTTGTTTTTTGATATTGAGTAAGTTACTTATACATTTTAGATATTAACCCCTTATCAGATGTATCATTGGCGAATATGTTCCCCCATTCAGTGAGTTGTCTTTTCACTTTGTTGATGGTTTCCTTTGCTCTGCAAAAACTTTTTAGTTTGATGAAGTCCCATTTTGTTTATTTTTTCTTTGTTTCCCTTGCCCAAGTAGATATATCAGAAAAAAACATTGCTATAAGAGCCTGGCTGGCATGGCTCAGTGGTTAAGCATCAACCTATGAACCAGGAGGTTATGGTTGCATTCCAGGTGAGGGCATATGCCAGGATTGTGGGCTTGATCCCCAGTGTGGGCCATGCAGGAGGCAGCCAATCAATTATTCTCTCATCATTGATGTTTCTATCTCTCTCTCTCCCTCTCCCTTCCTCTCTGAAATCAATAAAAATATATATATATTGCTACAAGGGATGTCCGAGCTTTTACTGCTTATGTTTTCTTCTAGGATTTTTATGGTTTCAAGTTTAACATTTAAGTCTTTAATCCGTTTTGAGTCTATTCTTACATATGGTGTAAGAAGGTGCTATAGTTTAATTATTTTGCACATAGCTGTCCAATATTCTCAACACCATTTATTGAAGAGACTGTCTTTATCCCATTATATATTTTTGTCTCCTTTGTCAATATTTTTATTTTTTTAAAATTTAATAAATCTTTATTGTTCATATTATTAAAATTGTTCCTATTTTTCCCCCCCATAGCTCCCCTCCACCAGGTTCCCACCCCACCCTCTGCCTTTACCTCCCCCACACTGTCTTCATCCATAGGTGTACGCTTTTTGTCCAGTCTCTTCCCACACCCCCCTCTCCCCTTTTCCCCGAGAATTGTCAGTCCACTCCCTTTCTATGCCCCTGATTCTATTATATTCACCAGTTTATTCTGTTCATCAGATTTTTTTATTCCCTTCGTTTTTAGATTTACTTATTAATAGATACATATTTGTTGTTCATAATTTTTATCTTTTTCTTCTTCTTCCTCTTCTTAAAGAATACCTTTCAGCATTTCATATAATTCTGGTTTGGTGGTGATGAACTCCTTTAGCTTTTTCTTGTCTGTGAAGCTCTTTATCTGACCTTCAATTCTGAATGATAGCTTTGCTGGGTAGAGTAATCTTGGTTGTAGTTTCTTGCTATTCATCACTTTGAATATTTCTTGCCACTCCCATCTGGCCTGCATAGTTTCTGTTGAGAAATCAGCTGACAATCATATGGGTGCTCCCTTGTAGGTAACTAACTGTTTTTTCTCTTGCTGCTTTTAATATTCTCTCTTTGTCTTTTGCTCTTGGCATTTTAATTATGATGTGTCTTGGTGTGGTCCTCTTTGGATTCCTTTTGTTTGGGGTTCTGTGCGCTTCCTGGACTTATAAGTCAATTTCTTTCACCAGGTGGGGGAAGTTTTCGTTCACTATTTCTTCAAATAGGTTTTCAGTATCTTGCTCTCTCTCTTCTTCTGGGACCCCCATAATTCTGATGTTGGTACACTTGAAGTTGTCCCAGAGGCTCCTTACACTATCTTCATATTTTTGGATTCTTTTTTCTTTTTGCTTTTCCGGAGGAGTGTTTTTTGCTTCTTTGTATTCCAAATCTTTGACTTGATTCTTGCAATCCTCTAGTCTGCTTTTAGGTCTCTGTATAATATTTTTTATTTCAGTCAGTGTATGCTTAATTTCTAGTTGGTCCTTTTTCATATCCTTGAGGGTCTCATTAAATTTATCGGCCTTTTCTAGGAAATTCTTGAAAAACCTTATAATGGTTTTGAACTCTATATCCAATCGCTTGTTTTCCTCCATTTCCTTCATTTGTGACCTGCCTCTTTGTCTCCGCATTTTAGCTGCTTCCCTGAGTTGATGGAGTGGCTTTGTGTGCTAGGTGTCCTATAGGGCCCAGTGGCTCAGCCTCCCCAGTTACCTGAGGTGGACACTCTTGGTGTGCCCCTTTGTGGGCTGTGTGTGCAGTCTTGTTGTAGTTAAGCCTAGATTGTTGTTAGTATCACTGCGGGGAGTTGACCTCCAGGCCAATTGGCTGTGAGGATCAGCAGTGTCTCCGCTGGGAGAGCTTCTGTGCTCAGCTCGGATGGGGCGGAGTCTCAGGGTGGAGCAGACATCCTTGGTTTCCCGTCAGCCCCGTCCTAAGAGGCCCCGTGTCTCAGTGTCCCACAGCAATGGCTGCACGCACCTCTGAAAGAAGGCTGCTCTCGAGTTTCGCCTGCTGCCAGACAGTCCAGTTTCTCCCTGAATGAGTCTGGGTACCCAAAAGTCTCACCCAGAACTGGATTTCAGTGCAGTCGGGAGGTTTTGTTTCCCTCCCGAACGAGAAAGCTAGCCGCGCACTTGCTGCCTGCCCTCTCCGCGCGCCCCGAGTAAGCCAGCCACGTATTCAGCCGCCCGCCCTTTCCGCACGCGGGTCTCCACACCTCTGTCCTCCACAGTTCCTCTGAGTCTCAGTGTCCTTTTCTCTTTCCTTCTAGTTGTAGAATTTCCACTCAGCCAGCTTTCCGGTGGTTCTGGACGATGTCCACTCTGTCTTCCAGTTGCAGTTTTGAAATTGTTGTGCGAGGCAGCAGTATAGGTGTTTACCTATGCCGCCATCTTGGTTTCTGTCCTTTGTCAATATTAATTGACTGTAAAGGCATGGGTTTGTTTCTGGGCTCTCTCCTCTGTTCTGTTGATCTATAAGTCTGTTTTTATGCCAATGCCATGCTGTTTTGATTACTGTGGCCTTGTAGTGTAGTTTGATATCAGGTAGCTTGATTTCTCCAACTTTGTTCTTCTTTCTCAAGATCACTGTTGCTATTCTGGATCTTTTGTGGTTCCATAGAAATTTTTGGAACATTTGTTCTAATTCTGTGAAATACTCCATTAGTATTTTAATAGGAATTACATTGAATCTATAGATTGCTTTGGGTAGTATTGAAATTTTAACAATATTTATTCTTCCCATTCATGAACATGGTCCATGCTTCCATTTATTTGTATCTTCTTCAATTTCTTATAATTTTCCAAGTACAGGTGTTTTACATCCTTGGTTAATTTACTCCCAGGTATTTTATTCTTTTTGAAACAATTGTGAATAGGAATGTTTTCTTATTTTCCCTTTGTGGTAGTTTATTATTGGCATATAAAAATGCAACTGATTTCTGGATATTTATTTTGTATCCTGCTACTTTACTGAATTCATTTATCAGTTCTTGTAGTAGCTTTTTGGTGGAATCTTTAGGGTTCTTTCTATATAGTATCATATCATCTGTAAATAATGACAGTTTTACTTCTTTATTTCCAACTTGCATGCCTTTTATTTCTTCTTGTCTGATTGCTGTGATTAGAACTTCCAGTACAATGTTGGATAAGAGTGGTGAAAGTGGCTATCCCTGTATTGTTTCTGATCTTAAGGGAAATGCTTATAGATTTTGCCCATTGAGTATGATGTTGGCTGTTGGCTTTATTACATTGAGGTGTGTCCCCTCTATTCCTACATTGCTGACAGTTTTTATCATAAATGGGTATTGGATTTTATCAAATGCTTTTTCTGCTTTATTGATATGAACATGTGGTTTTTATCCTCCATTGTGCTTATGTTATGTATCATGTTTATCTGTGAATATTGCACCAACCTTGCATGCCCAGAATAAAAGTCACTTGATCATGGTGTATGATATTTTTAATATATTGCTGGATCTGGTTTGCAAATATTTTGTTGAGGATTTTAGCATTTATGTTCATCAAGGATATTGGCTACAATTTTCTTCCTTGTAGTGTCTTTATCTGGTTTTGGATTTACGATAATGGTGGTCTTATAAAATGAGCTTGGGAGTCTTCCGTCCTCTTGAATTTTTTGTAATAGTTTGAGAAGGATAGGTGCTTGTTCTTTTTGTATGCTTGGTATAATTTACCTGTGAAGCCATCCAGCCCAGGATTTTTGTTTGTGGGAGTTTTTATTATTATTATTATTATTATTATTATTATTGTTTCAATTTTATTAGTTGTAATCAGTCTATTCAAGTTTTCTGATTCTTCCTGATTCATTTTCTAACATCCTAAGTTTCTAGGAATTTATTTATTTTGTCCAATTTGTTAGCATATTGTTTTTTGTAGTATTTTCTTGCAATCCTTTGTATTTCTTTAATGTCAGTTGTTACTTCTCTTTCATTTATGATTTCATTTATTTAGATCCTCTCTCTCTTTTTTCTTGACAAATCTGGTTAAAGGTGTTTGTCATCTTTATCTTTTCAAAGATCCAGCTCTTGGTTTTATTGATCTTTTGGGGGTGTTTTAGACTCTTTCATTTATTTCTGCTCTGATCTTTATTATTTTCTTCCTTCTATTCACCTTGGGCTTTGTTTCTCATTCTTTTTCCAGTTCCTTTAAGTGTAAAGTTATATTGTTTATTTGATATTTTTCTTGTTTCATGAGATAGGCCTGTGATACTATGAAATTCCCTCTTAGGACTGCTTTCACTGTATCCCATAGATTTTAGTTTGTTTTTTTCTAATTTTCATTTGTTTCAAGGTATCTTGTAATTTCTTTCTGATCTCAGTGTTAATCCATTCATTGTTTAGTAACATGTTATTTAACCTCCATGTCTTTGTGGGGTTTTTCTGTTTTGTTCTTGTTACTGAGTTCTAGTTTCATACCATTATAGTCAGAGAAGATGCTTGTTATAATTTCAATCTTCTTAAATTTATTGAGACTTGATTATGGTCTATCCTAGAAAATGTTTTATGTGCAATTGAAAGGAATGTATATTTGGTTGCTTTGGGGTAAAATGCTCTGAAGATATCAATTAAATCCATTTGATCTAGTGTGTCATTTAAGGCCACCATTTCCTTGTTAATTTTCTGTCTGGAAGATATATTTATTGTCAGTGGGGTGTTAAAATTGCCTACTGTGACTGTATTACTATCAATCTCTCCCTTTATGTGCACTAAAATTTGCTTTATATATTTAGGTGCTCCTTTGTTGGGTGCATAAATGTTTACAAGGATTATATTTTCTTGTTGGCTCTCTCCCTTTATCATTATATAGTGTCCTTTGTCTCCTACAATAGCTTTTGTTTTAAAGTTACTTTTATCTGATATAAGCATTGCTCCCACCTTTTCTTAAAATTTCCATTTGCATGAAATATTTTTTGTAGCCCTTTACTTTTAGTCTGTGTGTATGTTTCAATCTGAGGTGGATCACTTATAGACAGCATATCTTTGCATATTATTTCTTATCCATTCAGCTACCCATGTCTTTTGATTGGAATATTTAAGCCATTCACATTTAAAATGATTGTTGATAGGTACATATTTACTGCCATTTTATAATTTTAGTGATGTTCCTATTTTTTTCCCCCCTTATACTTCTTAAAGCAGGCCTTTAACATTTCTTGTCTGGGAAGCTCCTTATTTCTCCTTCAATTTTTTGAATGATAGCCTTGCTGGGTAAAGTAGTCTTGGTTGTAGGTCCCTGCTTTTCATCACTTTGAATATTTCATGCCATTCCCTTCTGCCTGAAATGTTTCTGTTGAGAAATGAGCTGACAGTTTTATGGAAGCTCCCATGTAGCTAATTAACTGCTTTTCCCTTACTGCTTTTAAGATTCTCTCTTTGTCTTTAACCTTCTCCATTTTAATTATGTTGTGTCTTGGTGTGAGCCTTTTTGGGCTCATTTTGTTTTGGGATTCTCTGCACTTCCTGGATTTGCGTGTGTTTTTCCTTTACCAGGTTAGGGAAGTTTTCGGCCACTATTTCTTTAGTTTCTTGAATCCTTGCCCTCTCTCTGTCTTCCCCTTCTGCTACCCCTATGATGCAGATATTGTTATGCTTCAGGTTGTCCCAAAGTTCCCTTAAACTATCTTCATTCTTTTTAATTCTTTTTTCTTTGTGCTGTTCTAATTGTGTGTGTGTGTGTGTGTGTATGTGTGTGTGTGTGTTTTACCTTGTCTTCCAAATCACTGATTCGATCCCCTGCTTCATGCAATGTACTTTAAATTCCTTCCAGTGTATTCTTCTTTTTTGGTTAATCCTCACCTGAGGATATTTTTCCCATTGTTTTTTCAGAGACTGTGGAAGGAAAGAAATGAGGGATGGAGAGAGAGAGAGAGAGAGAGAGAGAGAGAGAGAGAGAAGAAAGAAATGTGAGAGAGACACACATTGATTGGATTGATTGGTTGCCTCCCACACGCACCCCAATCAGGAGCGGGGAGGGAACCTGCAACCCAGATATGTGCCCTTGACCAGGAATTAAACCTGTGACCCTTTGGTGCATGGGCTGACACTCTAACCATGGAGCAACACCAGCCAGGGCCCTTCCAGTGTATTCTTGATGTCTAATATGGTATTCTTCATTTATGACTGGTTCGTTTTTACGGTTTTTATCTCCTTTTTCATTTTGTTTCACTAAGTTCCTTGAGCATCATTATAACCATTACTTTTAATTCTATATCTGATAAATTGATTATCTTCATTTCCTTTAGCTATTTTCTGGAAATTTCTCCTGTCTTTCATTTGGGGCCTACTTCTTTGTCTCCTTGTTTTGGCTGCTTCTTTGTGTTTGTTTCTATGAATTAAATAGATTGGCTCTGACTCCCACTCTTTGTGAGGTGGCCTTATGTAGTAGGTGTCCTGTGGTACCCAGTGGCATAGTCTCCTTGATCACCTGAGCTGAGTGCTCTGGGAATGTCCTTTGAGTGGGTTATGTGGGCCCTCCCGTTGTAAGTGAGTCTTGATTACTATTGGCCTGTTCATGCATGGGATCAACCTTCAGGCTGACTGTGAGGCTCAACTCTGACCACAGAGTGCTAGCTACTGTGCAGATGCTGACACATGAAGCAGAATTCCCTTCAGCAGGCTTTAGTGCCTGCTGAGATTTCCCTTTGTGTACACTGTTTGTGAAACTTATTGGACCCTGCTCTGATGTCTGAACCTGGCCACTGGGTGCGTTGGTTATCAGTCTCTTGGGAGGGACTCTAGTGCAGCCCAATGTCAGATACTCTCTGTGCCTGGCCCTCGGCAACCTGTTTGGAGCTACAAACGATCCACCGTTTGTGACTGCCTCTGCTGTGCTTGGGTGCACCTGGGCAGAACCAAGCTGCACACAAAGGCCAGCTTTAATTAGCCCTGGGCCTGGGTACAGGTCAGCAAAAGCCCAAGGCACCTTGAAATCTGCCTCTGCCTGCAAGCTACCGGTGAGGCTGTCACTGAAAGAGCCTCTAACAAAGTTGGGGTGATGGGGCTAGTGGATCTTCTGTGAGGGAGAGGTGCTGTTTAGGCTGGGCGTGTCCCTGCCGCAGAGCCACACAACTCAGACTGTCATGGTTTTGCCCCTGTTTGGCAAAGCCTCCAGGGCCTGGAGGTTGGGTCTTTTGGAAGCCTGGGGGCATTGTTCTATCAGATCTCCTGTGAGAGGGAAGTGCCAGCCAGGCTCACTAGAAAGTGGGGTAAATGGTCCCTGGTCCAAAAGATGTTTGGCCCAAAGCCAAACATCTCAGTCACTGACACATCTTGAGTTTTTCTAGACTTCTATGCCCTGGCCAAGGCAGCTGACTCCTCAGCATGGCATAAGCTCCCCAGGGTGATGCAAGAATGTGGGGCAATTGCTTCCCTCATGCAGCTGCCACATGGAGCGGAGTGTTCCACCCAATAAAGATGTTAACTGCAGTATCAGAGAATGACTCAGCACAGGGATCCTGGTGGCTGTCCCACCATCTTCCTCCCCAGATCCACAAACCCCTGTCTCTCCTCACACAATCCTAGTTCACTCCATCCTCCTTTCACCAGAGCCCAGGGTGAGTGACTGTGAATGAAATTTTATGTGTTGGCCCTTTAAGAGGGTGCCTTTGACCCCAGCAGACTCCATCTCTCCATGGTTGATAGAAACCCTACTGCTTTTCACAACTGGATGTTCTGTGGGCATCTCTTCCCGGCTCTGGTGCTCTGGACTGGGGAATCTGGCTTGGGTTTTAGGCCCCACGCTTCTCAGGGGAAACCTCCCACAGCTGAGATATCCGTCCAGAACCTCAGCCGCCACTTGTGGGAGCAGGGCCAGCCCTTTGCATCCCCTCACTTTTTCCAGTCTTGATGTGGCTACTTCTGTAAATCCTTGGTTATAAGACTCCTCTTCAACTAGTCTTCAGTTGTTTATTCAGGATGATTGCTCTTTAATTGGGTTGTAATTCCAGGTGAGGGTAGCTTTCTCCTACTCTGCCTCCATCTTGAAACCCTCTGTTAAAATTGTTTATTACAGAGGTTTCTAGATAAGCTGCATTTCATGTTACTAATAATGATACTGATAATAACGACCTAGTTTATTAGGCATGATTCCAGGTGCTTGAAAACATTTAAACCTCACAATAACTATACACTTGCTGTTCTCATCCTCATTTAACACAGGAACAGAGAGTCCACACAGCCGGTGCTCAGAGTGACAACAGAAGCAGAGTAACCGGGGGGCCATGCCATTAATGGCTAGGCTCTGTTGACATTTGGCACAGAGACATACATCACTTTACATCAGGCCATCATATTGGGGCTGGGCCTACCTTCCTTAGTAATGTTGTGGATGTTTGTTCCTTAAGTAATGGAAAGTCTTGTCTATAAAATTCTTCTGGACTTGCATAAATTTCAACATTTGTTTGCAAGTCATAGAGATAGTTGAAAACAATCTGACCACTTGTTTTTTGTTATATTTATTAGTTGTTACTTCTGTCATCTTATTTATGTTTGTTTTTATCCATTTTTGCTGTTTTCTAGTCTTCCATATTTACTATATGGTCTATCCTCCTCCACCTTCAGTTATATTACTTTTATTAGTTCTGGCTTTTATAAATTCAAACTATCGTTCCCATTGCAGGAAAAATCCTGCAATAGGGTTTCCTGCTGCACTCTACCCCACCCTGCCTGCTCTCCTCCCTTGTCCCCCGCCCCGCGATCTCCGCGAGCCCCCCTGCTTTTCTAACTTCTCCGCCAGCCGGCTCTCCTTCCTTCTCCCCTGGCCCCGCCTCCGCTCCTCCCTTCTCCCCCGGCCCCGCCTCCGCTCCTCCCTTCTCCCCTGGCCCCGCCTCCGCTCCTCCCTTCTCCCCTGGCCCCGCCTCCACTCCTCCCTTCTCCCCCGGCCCCGCCTGCTCAACTTCCTTCTCCCCCGGCCCCGCCTCCGCTCCTCCCTCCCCCGCCCCTTGCTTGCTTCTCTGCAGCTTTGCTCCCTTCTGCAGCTCTTGGCTTCTTTCTACGCTGTCGCGATATGCAAATTAGCCGCCATCTTTGTTGGGATAATTTGCATATTTGTCCTGATTGGTTGGTGGGCGTGGCTTGGCTGGTGGGCGTGGCTTGGGCATAGCGAAGGTGCGGTCAATTTGCATATTTGTCTATTATTAGATTAGATAGTATTCTTAAACTTATATCTATCAACTTTAGCCGCTTATCAATAACTGCTGTTCCTTCTATGGAGGATTAAGAAATGAATACAATTAAACTACTTATTTTGTTCTTCCTCTATCCTCTCTTTAATTTTTATTGACAATTTTTGCCCCAATTTATTAGAGTTGAGTTATGAATTATTTTTACATTGCATAGCTTTCCTTTCCAGAATATATGGTAAATGGCTTGGTTTGTAATTATAATGGAATGGATACAGAGGTCAATTCTGGTACTTTCAAATTTTTATTTCCCCACTTGTAGGGTCTTGGTTTCAAAATCAAGTCTGGGCTACATAAATGGCAGGTGAGGAATGATGGAGAGAGACATGAAGCAGAACTGAGGCAGGTGCTGTTGAAAGGATTCCCTTTAGCAGCAGAGCTGGATACCATGCCTCTCTGCTTCTCCACTCTCCAAGGCTTTCACTTGCTCAAGGTCACACACCTGGTGATGCAGTCTGGGCTCTCATTCTAACCTCTTGTTCCCTGAGGGTTGGCATAAAAGATAACTTAATATAGCACCAAACATTACATTAAAAACATTGGATCCTAAAAAAAAATCCCAGCTGGCTTATTGACAAAAATCGACAAGCTGATCCTAAAGTTTATATGGAAATACAAGAGACCCGTAATAGACAAAGCAATGTTGAAAAAAGAAGAACCAAATTAGAGAACTCACACCTTCTGATTTCAAGGCTTAGTCCAAAGGTACAGAAATCATACTGTGTGTACTGACAGAAGGACAGACAGATAGATCAATGAAACAGAACTAAGGATCCAGAAATAAGTCCTTACACTGATTTTTGACAAGAGTGCTAAAACAATTCAATAAAGGAAAGAACAGTCTTTTCAACAAATGGTGATGGACAACTGGATATCCACATATAAAAGAATGATGTTGGACCCTTTCCTCACATCAGATAAAATATTAACTCAATGTGGATGATAGATCTGAATATAAGTACTAAAACTGTAACACTATTTAAAAATATAGGGGTTACCTTGGGTTAGGCAAAGCCTTAGATATGACACCAAAAGTACAAATGGCAAAAATAAAAATAGAAAGTTTTTTATAACATCAAAGAACACCATCAAGAAAGTGAAAAAGCAGCCTACAGAATGAGACAAATTGTTTGCAATTCAAATATCTAATAAGGACTTATATCTAGAATACACAAAGAACTCTTACAACTCAGTAAAAATGAAAATAATGTAATTAAAAGTGAGCAATGAGTTTGAATAGTCATTTTTCCAAAGAAGAGAAATGATAAATGAGCATGTGAAAAGATGCTCAACATCCTTAGTCATCAGAGAAATTAAAACAAAACAACAATGCAATACCACTCGACATGCATGAAGATGGCTAGAAGAAAAAAGACAATTGTTGGTGAGGATGTGGAGAAATTGCAACTCTCACACACAATATTGGTGGGAACGTAAAATGGTGCAGCTACTCTGGGAAACAGTCTGGCATTGAGTTACCATAGGACCCAGCAAGTTTACTCCTAGGGAGGTACACAATAGAAATGAAGACATATATATCCACACACAAAAATGTGCATGAATCTTCAAAGCAGCATTATTCATAAGAGCCAAAATATAGAAACAACCCAAATGTCTATTAAGCAGAGAATGGATAAATTAAAAGTGGTATATCTGTTCAATGAAATATTATTTGATAATAAAAAAGGAATTTGGGTACTAACATATTCTACAACATAAGCATCTTGAAAACACTTTACTAGGTGAGTGAAATCAGGCATAAAAGATTACATACTGTATGATTCTATCTATGAAATGTCCAGAATAAGCAAATCCATGGAGACAGAAAGATGATTGGTGGTTTCCAAAGGCTGGTATGTATGTAGGCGATTGGGAGGAAATGGGGAGGACTGCTAATGTCTATAGGTTTCATTTTGGGGTGATGATGTTTTAAGGTTGATTGTGGTGATGAGTGAACTGTACACTGTGAGTGGATGAATTGTATGATATGTGAATTATAGCTCAGATAAGCTATTATCCATTTTAAAAAAACACATGAATCTCATAGTGAGAAAACTATTTTCCTTTTGATTCTATTTTAAATTTTCTGACTGAGTCAAGGTGTCTCAATTTGATACTAATAGATCTTTAATACCTGTGTAATTTTTTGTAGCAGAGAGGTTAGGAATCAGGAGCAGGGTCTTAGCAGACAGGAGTATCCAGCCAGAATTTTCCAAAACAACATATGGCAAAATTGTGATGGTGGTGAAGAAGTGCTGGAGTTGGTTGCCCCATGCTGGATCTCCTGGGGGCCGGTGTCGGGAGTTACAGGGGTTGGGCAGGACTATATTCCTAAGCCTTCTCCTGTCTGCTGAAACATCTGAGCTATCAGCTTAACTTCTTTGTGCCTTAGAGTCTGGAGATGGAGAATTCTGCCATGTAGAATTTTGAGGGAATTTGAATTTGAAGCCCCATACATCACACCTAGCTAACAATGGGGACTCAAACCTGGGGCTTCCTCGGGTGCCACAGGTCTCTTAGGAATGAAGTCCAGAGGCTATAGGATGATGTGCCAAGGGAGCTGGGTGCAGAGAGTGGACTACTGTGGCTCCAAGGAGACCTTGACCTTTATTTTGCAGGTAGAGGTGATGATCTAGGAGAGGAGCAGGTTTCTTGCTTGTAGTTTGCTCTCATTGATCCTATTAGAGTTACAGAAGGATAACTGGTCACCTGCCTAACTCCTCACTTTGCAGGTGAGGGAACTGGGGGCTGCAAAGGGAACAGGACTGGCCCAAGACCAGAATTTGAAACCAGGCCTTTTGGCTCTGCATCAAAGCTTGTTCCCTCTGAGGTCTCTTTCTCCACCCTGCTCATCAAAGTGGGGTCCAGCTTTCTTTAGCACATGGCTGGGCATGGCACCCAGCACTGGGGGCACATGTCCATTGGATTGGGGCATCATAGTTTCAAGCCTCAGAAACTGACTCTGGACAGCTTAGGGCAAAAGGGGGACTTTTTGAAGCAAAGGACCTGAAAGGCCTGAAACCAGGCCCAAGCAGGGGCAGGGCCTGAGAGGTGAACTTATGGGGGCCCTATGGTGCTCAGGGACAACCCTGTCTGTGGTCCCTCAGTTCTGGCCACAGCCTCTCCTCTGATCTGGAAGGACAAGCTTTGCATACCAGTGGGAGAGGCAGCTCCCCAAGAAAAAGGATGGGGGTGGATGGCACATGGGGACAACCTGTGTCCACCTGAATGAGGCAGAGATCAAGGGAGACAGGGACTCTGCCATAAGGTGTCCATATAGAGACCCCTCCAGAGGAGAGTATTCTGGAAAGCATGGAGCAGAAGTGGATAGAGATGCAGGGGAGAGAATAGATGCTTCCTAACCCACAAGATTGTTCTTATTTGCTGGTGGCCAGTTTCCCCACTGAAGGTTGATGTTCCTTTTGGAAAAGTGGGAAAAGCAACATGCAAAACATACTCTCTGATGCTGAGCTGTGAAGGAGCCCTGCTGGTTAGGACAGAATGGCTTCAATCTGAAGAGACTTCAGTTCTTACACCTGTGACTTAAGCGGTTGGGTCAGGCCCCTCCCTGTAAAACTTCCCGGGTTGCCTTGGTCTCCCTAGGCTGTTGGGAGATGCTCTTAAGTGGCAGACCTGGTTTTGGCAATGCACCCACTAAACCAGCGGTCGCCAACCTTACGGACCTCACGGACCTGCAGTGGTCTGCGGACCACCAGTTGGCAACCACTGTACTAGACCATCATTAGTCCAGGCCAGGGCAGGCTGATGCCTTCGCCCTGTAGTCCAAAGGAATCTTGTGGATCCTTTTCCAAAAGAAAGAAGGGATGGCTTTCTCTTCTGATCCCAGGCACTTCAGGAGCCACAGGCTTTGGTGCAGACATGGCCAAGTCCAAGAACCACACCACACACAACGAGTCCCAAAAATGGCACAGAAATGACATCAAGAAATCCAGATCACAAAGATACAAATCTCTTAAGGGGGTAGACCCCAAGTTCCTGAGAAACACAACAAGAAAGGCCTAAAAAAGGTGCTGGCCAACAACGCCAAGGCCGTGAGAGCATGTACTGAGGCTGTCTAGGCCCACGCAGAGCCCAAGGAGGTCAAGTCCAACATCCCAAGGGGTGGCAGCCACAAACTTGACCAACTTCCCTACATCTCTCACTCCAAGCTTGGGAAATGTGCTGATGCCCACGTCGCCAAGGATGTCAGGCTCTGCGGGACCAAGTCCAAGGCCCAGGCTGCACTGCAGCTCCGGGGCTCGGGCTAAACCTCAGCCTCAGGCTCCCAAAGGTGCCCAGGCCCCCATGAAAGCTCTAGAGTAGAGGCCTTTGTCTGCTGACGTGAGGACGGAAGGACTGGTGTGACCCTGGGCTGCTGTCTGCATGGGGCTGGTGTCCTCCTGTGCTATTTGTACAAATAAACCTGAGGCAGGATCTGTTAAAAAAAAAAAAAAAAAAAAAGGATGAAGGGATACATTGCTCTCAGAGCAAAATAGCTCAAGGAACTGGAATTTTACCAGATGCCAGCATGTTTGGGGATTCCTGTGGCAAGTGCACGTGTGTGTTTCCGAGCAAGGTCAAGTTTGGAGACAGTGAGCTAATGCAGATGCACGCTGCTGTCCTCTGTCAAAGTCCGGATCCTTCTGTTTTTGGATCCGCTTCCTGTTTTCTTTTTGTTCTGATTGTTACCACTGCTACCTTGACAGGCACCTCACAGTCTTAGTGCCAGAGGTTGCAAAAATGACAACACTGAGTGACAGATCTGGTGCGGGTTACGAACTAGTGGGAGGCTGCCTATGGCTTCCGTGGAAGGAGCCAGTGAGCTCAGCAAACTGGGCACCCACAGATGGGGACAGAATGCTCACTTGCTTTCCTGTGACACCCCAACTCTGAGTTACTTTAAAATTCAAAGTAACAGAGAATAGCTGTTAAGCCTTTGGATTTTTAAATAAATTTTTAACTTTTTATTTCTACTTCTAATGACTATTTCGTCCTAAACCAAACAGCAAAAGGACAGGGCACCACAGAAGAGAGGTAGATAG
Source organism: Cnephaeus nilssonii (assembly GCF_951640355.1). NCBI lineage: Eukaryota > Metazoa > Chordata > Mammalia > Chiroptera > Vespertilionidae > Cnephaeus > Cnephaeus nilssonii. The sequence continues at coordinate 9,791,538 of NC_137076.1, forward strand.
GTATCTTATAATTCACCAAGATCTGAAACTGGTGATTTGATCTGATGACCAGAGAACTAGCGGGTTCTGAGCCCCTGAAGTGGCATCTGAAGATCAGGGACAACCTCTCTGTCCTCTCTGAGCCTCTCTTCTTGTGGGGTTGGGCAGACAGTCACAGAGTCCCCCTCCACAGAGCACCAGGCTGTTCAACACTCTTAATTGAATCCCTTTAGAACAGTATTCTTCAGGGATTTCTTTAATATTTATAGAGTTGGGAAAGGAAACTGGTTCTTATTAATAAAAATTATATGCACAACCAGATACACATGCCGCTGGCAGCAGGAAAGTAAGATTCCTAGAAAAAAAATCAGCAAAACATAGCCCACAATCTATGCCTTGTTTTCTTGTCAAAAAAAATTTTTTTTTCCAGATTTTTAGACAGATTATTCCTGGGATGCTTACTAAAATAATTGAAAATCAGGAAACAACATGAACCCCGCTTTCCATGTAGAGAGCTCCTCACCAAGCACAGCTCTGGTCTTTCTAAAGCTCCTGAGTGGGGTCACCAAGTTTGCAGAGTAGAAGAGCCCGTCCCTCAGCAAGGATCAACAATTAGGCAGCTACCCATGAACAAAAAGAGCTCTGGAGAGCTCAGGAGTCCAGCAATGCAGTGGAACAGAATACCTGAGAATAACCTCACAAACAGGAAGGAAGAACAACTCCATTTAGCCAGCATCATCCCAGCCCCCAGACGGATGCTGCTCAACATCAAGAGGGAGCTCCCTGCCCAGAAAGAGTTCTCCTCAATGAGAAAGGAGGAGAGTGGGGTGAGTTACCAGCTTTCCCAGACTTTTGGGGCACCACTCAAAGGACCTACTTCAGTTTCACTCCACTCAGGAATAGGCAAAGCTGAGATGTATAGAGATGGTTGGGAACAAGGAACAAGGGCATGGGCCACCAGTATCAGACACACAGAGGAGCCCAGCAGCTTTCACTGCTAAAGACCCCAATGACCATCACAGCCACCACAATCCTAAAGATTTCATTGCTGAGGTTTTCTCCTCATAGATTTTCATATTCACAGACACCAGATGCTTGAATTCCTCTCCCTCCATCCCTTGTCCTCACTTCCTGGCCTCTGTGACTGTGTGAGTACATAATACTAGCTTAGACCCCTGTGGCTGAATCCTACCACTCTGCACATGCTCAGAGCTAGCTTCTCCAGCTGTGCACAGGTGCCACCAACCTGACTCCTGTTATCAGCCTCCATTGCCATGTGCATGCCTGTTGTGAGACCTTGCCCCCCCTGGGAGTACACACTGACAGCCACGGCCCTGTGACCACTTGTGTACCCACAGTTAGTCCGAATTCTGACTGCTGACCCTTTTCCTCCTCACTACATCAGTATCAGCAACCAGTCCCTGCCACTACACAGGCACCTGCAGCAAGTGTGTTACACCACTAGGTCTGGCCACCACTACTGCTTGCCTTGGTACTAGCCACTGGATCTGGAGATACCACTAAAGGCCCAAACAGCCCTTGTAGCCACTGTGGAACTCCTATAGCAACCTACAAGGACCATGGAGTTATTAATAGCATAGACCCTACCAGCCTGAGCCAATGAACCATCATGTTTCTCCTCAACCCAGACCCAGAGCTGCCACACCCCCCACACTTGGTACCCTACACCACTAGATCCAGGTCACAGCATGCACTCCACCGGCAGGTGAGGGTCTTTCCTTCCTGAAGTTAGGAAATGTGCAGACATCTACACAAGGCTACCAGGATCATGAAGAATCAGGGGAACTTGACACCACTAAAGGAACACAGTAAACTTTCAGAACAACTCCAAAGAAGTGGAAATACATTAATTGCCTGACAAAGAATTCAGAATAATTATTCCAATGATGCCAAGAGAGCTACAATTTAACAAAATCAGGAAAAGTATAAAATGTTCAACAGAGATAGAAAATAAAAAAGAACCAACCAAAATTTGGAGCTAAGTACATGGTCAAATTCAGAATATTCAAATATTATAACATAGTGTGTTAACCACTTAACTCTAGTATACAAGTTAAAGACAAAAGTATAAAAATAGGTATTGCTACAATAATATGTTAATGGCTACACAAAATAAAAAAAATGTGATTGTGCCCGGCCGGTGTTGCTCAGTGGTTGAGCATCAACCCAGGAACCAAGAGGTCACTATTTGATTCCTGGTCAGGGCACATGCCTAGGTTGTGGTCTCCATCCCCAGTGGGGGATGTGCAAGAGGCATCTGATCGATGATGTTTTTTTCTCATTGATGTTTCTCTCTATCTCTCTCTCTTCCTCTCTCTCTAAAAATCAACAAAAACATATTTTTTCAAAAGATATGATTGTGACATCAAAAACATAAAATGTGTGAGAATAAAAGAATAGAGTTTTTGTATGAGATCATAGTTAAGTTGTTATCAACTTAAAACAAATTGTTATATCTATAATATATTTCAAGTTAGCCTCAAGTTACCACAAAACAAAATTCTATAGTAGATACATACAAGATAAAGAGAAGGGGATTGTATTATGCCACTGTAGAAAATCATCAAGAGAAAAATAAAGCAACAAAGGAACTATCAAATAGTCATAAAACAACACAATGGCATAAGTAAGTCCTTACCAATGCAATTGCTTTAAATGTAAATGGGTTAAATTTTTCAGTCAAAGGTGTAGAATGACTGAATGAATAAAAACACAAGCTCTAACTATATGCTGCATATAAGAGATTCACTTCAGCTTTAAGGATAGACATGGACTCAAAGTGAAGGGGTGGAAAAAGTATTCCACCTAAATGGGAAACAAAAGAGAATAGGGGTAGCTAAACTTATGTCAGACAAAATTAACTTTAAGTCAAAATCTGTAGCAAGAGACCATAAAGTCATTATGCAATCATAAAGAGGTCAATTAATAAAGAGATTAATAGCAATTGTAGATATATATGCACCCAACATCAGAGCACCTAAATACATTAATCAAATACTAACAGATCTGAAGAGAGAAACAAATAAGAATACAATAACAGTGAGAGACTTCAGTGCCCCACTTTTAATAGTAGATAGATCATTCAGACAGATAATCAATAAGGAAACATTGGATTTGAATTGAGCTTTAGTCCAAATTACCCTAAAAGAGTATTCCATCCAATAGCAGCAGAATACACATTCTCCTCAAGTATATATGGTAAGTCAAAAAACAAATAGTAGCAAATGTAACAGAATAAAATCACACCAGTTATCTTCTTTTACTACAATGGTATGAAATTAGAAATCAATAGCAGAAGGAAAAACAAAAAATTCACAAATATGTGGAAATTAACACACTCCTGAACAACCTATAGGTCAAAGAAGAAATCAAAAGGGAAATAAAAAATATCTTAAAACAAACTAAAATTGAAACAGTACACCAAAACTTATGTGATACTGCAAAAGCAATTCTAACAAGGAAATTTATAGTGATAAATGTCTACAATAAAAAAGAGAGGTTTCAAATAAACTATATATATATATATATATATATATATATATATATATATATATATACCTCAAGAAGCTAGAAAAAGAATAGATTATGCACAAAATTAGAAGATGGAGGGAGATAACAAAGATCAGAGCAGAAATAAATGAAATAGAAACCAGAAAGACAAAAGATCAATGAAATTAAGAGCTGGGTATTTTTTTTTAAGGTAACAAAATTGACAAATCTTTTAGTAGACTTACCAAGAAAGGAAGAGAGAGGAATCAAATAAAATTATAAATCAAAGAGGAGATACTACACTTGATATCACAGAAAGGATCATAAGAAACTACTATAACAATTATACACTAACAAATTGGACAACCTAGAAGAAATAGATAAATTCTTGAATCATACAACCTATCAAGACTAAATCTTGAAGAAATAGAAAAGCTGAATAGACCAATAACAAGTAAGGGAATTAAATCAGTAATCAGTCTCCTAACAAAGGAAAGCCCAGGTGCAGATGGCTTTACTAGTGAATTTTACCAAACATTTAAAGAAGAATTAACTCCTGTCCTCCTCAAACTCTTCCAAATAATTGAAGAGGAGGGAACCCTTCCAAACTCTTTCTACAAGGCCAGCATTACTCTGATACCAAAGCCAGATAAGGATACAAGACATGAAAACTAAGGCCCACATCCTTGATGAATATAGATGCAAATATTCCAATAAAAATGATCAAATCTAATTCAACAGTACATAAAAGAGATCATACACTATGATCAAGAGGGATTTACCCTTTGGATCCAAGGGTGAGTCAACACATGCAAATTGATAAATGTGACACATTACATTAATAGATTGAAAGATAAAAATCATATGATAATCTCAATAGATGCAGAAAAGTATTTGATAAAATTCAACTCCCTTACATGATAATAACTCTCAACAAATTGGATATAGAAAGAACACACCTCATCATAATGAAGGCCATACATGATAATCCCACAGCTAACATCATACTTAATGGTGAAAGGTTGAAAGCTTTTCCCCTAAGATCAGGAACAAGCCAAGTGTGTCCACCCTCACCACTCTTATTCAACACTAGAGGCCTGGTGCATGAATTTGTGCACAGGTGGGGTCAGGCTGGCCTGCACTGATCTATTGGGGCCGACCTGGCTGGGCTGGCTGAGGGGAGGGGCCACGGGCAGTTGGCCAGCTGGCCTCACCCCTGATGGGGGGCGGGGCTAATCAGGGCGGGGCCAGCCAGAGGAAAGAACCACGGGTAGTTGGCCAGCTGGTCAAACCCCCAGATGAGGGGACAATTTGCATATTAACCTTTTATTATATATGATAGTATTGGAAGTCCTAGCCAGAACAATCAGGCAAAAAAAAAAGAAATGAAAGGCATCAGAATTGGAAAGGAAGAAGTAAAATTGTCTCTTTCCTGATGACAGATCTGGTATATAAAAAGTCCAAAAGACTCCAAAATCAACATACAAAAATCAGTTACATTTCTATAAACTATCTGAAAAAGAAATAAAGAAAACAAGCTCATTTATGATAGCATCTAAAATACTGAAATGCATAGCAATTAATTTATCCAAGGAATTGAAATATCTATACACTAAAAACTATAAGATATTGGTGAAAGAAATTAAAGAAGGCACAAATAAGTGGAAAGATATACTTTGTTTATGGAATAGAAGAGGTAATGTTATTCAAATATTCATACTACCCAAAGCCATCTATAGACTCAATGCAATCCAAAAGAATAAAAAACAATCCTAACATATTTAAGACCATGAATAGACTAAGCAATCTTGAGAAAGAACAAATCTGGAGACATCACACATTCTAATTTTAATTATATTACAAAGCTATACTAATCAAAACAGTATGCTACTAAAATAAAAACAGACATTTACTGAATCAGAATTGAGAGCCTAGAAATAAACCCATGCACATATGTGGTCAACGTGTATTTTATAAGGGAGCCAAGAATACTTAAAGAGGAAAGGGTAGCTTTGGGAAGGGACAGGAGTGGGGAGGAGGGGCATCAATGGGGAAATAAAGGGGTCATCTGTAATACTTTCAACAATAAAGATAAATTTTTAAAAATATTTGGTGTTGGGTAAACTGAACATTCACATGCAGAAGAATGAAATGGGACCCCTATTCTACACATCTCATGAAAGTTAACTTGAAATGGATTAAGGTCTTAAAATAAGATCTGAAACCATAAAACCAATTGCAAAGGCAACAACAACAAAAATCAACAAATGGGACTATATTAAATTTAAAAATATCTGCACAGCAAAAGAAATAAAAGACAACCTATAGATTGGAAGAAATAGTTTCAAGACATATATTGGGTAAGGAGTTAATATTCAAAACCTTTAAGGAACTCATTCAACTCAATAGCTGATAAAACAAATAATCAAATTTAGAATGGGCAAAGGATATGAATAGACATTTTTTCCAAAGACCTATAAATGGTCAAGTACCTGAAAGAATGCTCAGTGTCACTGATCATCAGGGAAATGCAAATCAAAACCACAATGAGATGTCAGTTCACACCTGTTAGAATGGCCATTATCATAAAGGTAACAAGTGTTGGCAAGGATGTGGAGACAAGCGAACCCTTGTGCACTGTTGGTGGAAATGTGAATTGGTTAAGTCACTATGGAAAATAGTATGGAGGTTCCTTTAAAAATTAAAAATAGAGCTACCAGCCCTGACCTGTTTGGCTCAGTGAATAGAGCATCGGCCTGGGGACTGAAGGGTCCTGGATTCGATTCCAGTCAAGAGCATGTACCTTGGTTGCAGGCACATCCCCAGTAGGGGGTGTGCAGGAGGCAGCTGATCGATGTTTCTCTCTCATCGATGTTTCTAACTCTGTATCCATCTTCCTTCCTCTCTGTAAAAAATCAATAAAATATATTTTTTTAAAAATAGAGCTACCATATGACCCAGCAGTCCTCCTCCTGGGTATATATCCAAAGAAAATGAAAGAGATCAAGGAGATACCTGCATTCTCATGTTCATTGTAGCATTTTTCACAATGGACATGGAAACAACCTGCATGTCCATCTATGGACAACTAATTGATAAAGAAATATGGTACATATGTACAATGGAATATTATTCAGACTTTACTAGTATAAAAAAGGAAATCCTATCATTTGTGACAACATGGATGAAACTGAGGAACATTACACTAAGTGAAATAAGCCAGACACAGAAAGACAAATATAACATGACCTCACTTATCCTATATAATAAAAGCCTAATATGCTAAGTGTCCTGTCAACTGGTCGGCCATTCAACCAATCAAAGTATTATATGCTAATGATATGCTAAGGCCACTCAACCTCTCGCTATGACGTGCACTGACCACCAGGGGGCAGACGCTCAGACCAGTAAGTTAGCTTGCTGCTGGGGTCCGGCCAATTGGGACTGGGCAAGAAGGGCTGGACTTGCCCTGGAGCCCTCCCACGGTCCCTCTCCAGCTGGCCAACCTCCCGCATCCCTCCCCGGCCCTGATCATGCACCAGTGGGGTCCCTCAGCCTGGCCTGCACCCTCTCGCAATCCAGGACCCCTCAGGGGATGTTGGAGAGCCGATTTCAGCCTGATCCCACAGGCCAGGCCGAGGGACCCCACTGGTGCACAAATTCGTGCACCGGGCCTCTAGTATATATATAAAATATAAAACAGTCAAACTCATAGAAGCAAAGTAGAATGGTGATTGCCGGAGGCTGGGGGAGGGGGACATGGGAAGTAATGGTCAAAGTGTACAAAATTTCAGTTATGCAAGATAAATAAGTTCTGGAAATCCACTACACAGCATAGTGCCCATAGCTAACAACACTCTATTGTATGCTTAAAATTAACTGCAAGAATTAATTTTATGTTCTGTTCTTAACATAAAATAATGACCCTGGCCAGTGTTGCTCAGTGGTTAGAACGTTGGCCCTCACAGCAAAAGGTCGAAGGTTTGATTCCTGCTCAAGGGCTTGCAGGTTTGATCCCCCAATCCTGGTTGGGGTGTGTGCAGGATGCAACCAATCTCTCTCTCTCTGCCTACCTCCCTGCCTTCCTTCCACTCTCTAAAAAGCAATGGAAAAAATATCCTTGGGTGAAGTTTTTTTTTTAATGGTAATAATAAAGGGGATGGGAGTAAACTTTGAGAGGTAATGGACATGCTTATGGTCTTGATTGTGGTGATGGTTTCACAAGTGTATACTGATTCCCATACTCATGGAGTTACATACATTAAACATGTGCAGCTTTTCACATGTGGATAACACCTCAATAAAGTAGTTTTTAAACAGCAAAACACACCCCTGAATGAGTCTTAAGTATGTGATCTAAAGGAAATATATCTGCAGGTTGACACAGTGGGGGGCCCAATGTGAAACCACTGGTTTATAGATACTGGACCAAAAAATCAAAGTGTGGGAGCTGGACAATGGGGCTGTGACCAAGCATGGTCAAGGGGAGGGCAGGGCCATATGGAGGTGGTGGTTGGGGGGTTCTGAGCCAGTTATTGAGGGGAGAATCAGAGTTTACCTGATGGCCAAGCTGAGGGCTAGGTCAATTCAGGGGCAGGGAGGCCCGGCTGTGCACCCCATGTAGGAAGGCCAGGCTGTCCCAGAGTCTGGAGTGACATGTGTGAGCTGGGGGCAGGGAAGGCAGGCAGAGAGCCTTGGATGTCGGAGTGCAGTGCAGCCTGAATCCTGATGGAGACGGGTCCAGAAAGAAGCACCAGGGTGGTCTTATAAACAGGCAGCAGTTCAGTTGCTGTGGAGTCTGGGCTGGTGACAGATGTGGATAAAAGGATATACAGTGGGGTGCAGGGGCACAGGCTCCATCTATGGTACCCCCTGCCAGGCAACGTGAAGCCCACGGTGGTCTGAGCCTGCATTTTCCAAGGAAAGCTGGAATTCCAGTTTTGAAACAAGAAATCTGATCATTTCGAGTATTGGGTTCACAACTTTGGAAACACTGTTTGGGGTAAACTGAGCAGTTCTGTGGGCAGAGTCAGCCCTGACGGACAGTTTTTATCTTTGCCTTGGACTTGGGGCTCCTGAGGGTGGGGTGGCACTGGTTTATATTTGGTAAATCTTGGTGTCCCCCTGGGGCCACACAGAGGCTCATAGTGTACTTCAGTTCCTTCAGGCTATTTTGGACAGTTTGGCCTTACAAGCCCCGGGTTGGAAGATGGGGGTGGGAATGACGTCGACAGAGTCCCTTCCCCAGCCAGGGCTCAGCACAGTCCAGTGGCTCTGGCCTTAGTGACTAGAAGTGAAGACTCTGGGCAAATGGTGCCCCTACGGCCCGTCCATGGCCTTCCCAGCCCAGCACCTCGCTCTGCCAGGTGGGAGATTCTGCCCTCTGGGACCCTCCTCGCTGCTCCCCCACCTTGTCTGTTGTGCTCTGGGAATCTGAACCATCTCATCTTTGCCCTGCAGGCTGGCCTGATTCGAATGGAGGAGGAGGAGTTCTTTATCGAGCCCCTGGAGAAGGGGCTGGCAGCGAAGGAGGCTGAGCAGGGTCGTGTGCATGTGATATATCGCCGGCCATCCAACTCCAGGCTCCCTTCTCTCGGGGTGCCACAGGCCCTGGACACAGGTAAGGCTGCTGCGGGTGGGCAGGCTGTGTGGTAAGCCCTGGATGTCCACCCTGAGGGACCCAGGCACCCCTTCCTCAAGCCAGGTCCCAGGCTCAGGCTGAGCCCTGCACAGTGGGGGAGTATAGGGGCAGGGCCCTCTGCTCTGGGTGTATGTGGGCCACCACCTGCAGGTCTGGGGCCTCCACAGAGGACAGTAAAAGCTGCCTCAGAGTCCTCCTTTTTCTGCCCAAGGGCATGCCTGTGTCAAGAAGCAAAGGAGGCCCAAGTCCTGAACCCATGTCTGTGACCCTGTGCCTGCTGCCCCCAAACAGCCTCTGTCCCCCGCCTGTTTGCTGTCCACTTTCCCTGCCAGGGTGGCTGCTCCTCCTGGCTGGTTTCAGAGAAAGCCCTGAGTGCTCTGCAAGGAGAGGGAAGTGCACCACGAAGGCCCTCCCAGCAGCCTCACCAGCCTGTGCAGATGTACATGGTTTTGTCTTTTTCAACATAGAACCTTCTGGGCCCAGGAGTGTGGAAGGAGCTGTGGGGCAGGCATGTTGACAGGAGGCCAGACTCACTGACCAGCCCAAACCTTTCCAGCATTTTCAGGATCTCAGGTCATGGATTACAGTGAGGCCAGGCCTCAGCCTGAGGTCCTAGATCCCTGGCTAGTGGCAGGTGGCAGCAGGCACAGAGGCCTGGGTCTTGGGTCAGGCACATCTGCATGTTAAAGTGAGCCTCAGAGGCCCCGCCGGGCTAGCCCACCTGGGCTGTGATTTGCAGAGACTCTCCTCACCCCGAGCAGTCCTGGCTCATTTATCTTAGATCTGTGACTTCCCAGCTTGACAGATAAATTGGGTGCAGCCCGGCAGGGCACCATTCTAATTTCAAGAAGTGGTGTCACATATCTTTGCAAAGGAATTGCTCCCTCGGGAAGCCTAGCACTGTCTGGAGCCGATCAATACTCTGGGGGTCCCTTGGTCCCGGTGATAAATCGCTGTCTGCCTGGGCTGTGAACAGCAGGGCCTCGCTGCCCACTTCCCCCAGCCTCAGCCCCTCCTGCCTCTTTCCCGCCCTTGAGCTTCTCTGCAGGGGGAGGAATGAAGAATAACCCCGCAGGGTGTGGCTGGGAGAGATAATGGGGCAGGAGAAGTACCTCAGACCAGGGACCACCAAGACCTTGGCCTTGTTCCTTGACGGCTTGCTGCTCTCTGGCAAGTTTGGGCCTCTGTCTTGTCACCTGTCCCATGGGGCTAGAAAAGCCTGTATCTCAAAGAGCTGAGGGCCTGGAACTTTGTGCTTTGGACCTGGAGCTTCTGGGCTGGCCTCTACTGGTGGTGCCTAGAGTCTGGCTCATGCTGGGTGAGGGGCTGCCAGGTACCTTAGGTGAATTTCCAATCCCACATTCCATGTGGTGCTTGTCGTCCTGACCATGACAGCCCTCCACCGTGGCCTGGCTGGCCTTGCATTATTAGCTGTGCTTCTGTTGGTCTTTGGGCATCTTCTGTTAAATCTTCCCCTGTCCACCTACTTTGGTGAGAGCTTGGAATTCAGAACTTAAGAAATTTCAAACTCAGAATAAGCCCAGAAACCACTGGCTTTGAAGATGCTGGGAAAGGCCAATTACACCATTTGGAGACTGAGGCTGTGCTGGAAGGGGGCAGGGGGAGCCTGTCCCAGGCTGAGCTCTGGGCCTCAGCCCTGGGCTATGGGTGTGTAGGCTGTAGGCCACAGGTCTAGGGCCAACTCCCCTTTCCTTTATGTCCCTGCCCAATGTCAGCATGACCTTGTGTGGGTGACTTGGTTGACAGAAAGCATATTTTTCGCTGAATGTGCTTAATTGTTCACACTTGGCCTAGAGCTGAGGCCTATTCACTGGTTGGAGGGGGTCAGATCACATTATGTTGGGCTGGGCTAAGGGCCCGGGGTGACATCAGATGGTTTGGACCCGCTCACCATCAGCCTGGGCCCAGTTAGGGCCCACAGTACAGCGGGGACAAATGGAAAAGCAGTGACTTTGGCTGGGTACATCTGCTCCTTCCCCTTTCCTGCAAGAGAATATGGAGTCCAGGACCTCTGTGTATGTGCACGGTAGGGGATCCTTTCTCCTGGTGAATTCTGATGGGGATCCTGACATCAATGTAGCTTTGCCTAAAGCAAGCAGGAAGCTTCCAACCTCCCCCCGCCCCTCCCCATTCCCCTTAGCTACTACTGGAAGCACATTTGAACCCTGCCCCCAGCCATTTCTCTATGGGCAGTGGGTGTGATGGGTCCCTGGGCCTGCTGGTCTGGCTGGAGGTGGGGCGGGGTGGGTGTTTCCCATGGCTCCTCCAGCATGCCGAGATACATTGCCCTGTTTTCCCTGAGCAGCCAGCAGGCTTCCTGGAGTGTCTCAAGGCCTCACTAATAGTCTCCATCACCTGAGGTTAGTTGCAGGGTTTCAGATTGCCCACAGAAACAGGTGGGGAAAGAAGGTTTTAACATGTCTTCAAGGACTTGGCCAACGCCGAGTGTGCACTTCGCAGCTTAGTGCCACCAGGGTCGTTCTTGGGTCCTGAAAGGGAGGGTATAGGACTCAGTGATGGCGAACCTATGACACGCGTGTCAGCACTGACACGCGTAGCCATTTCTGATGACACGCAGCCGCATGCCGAGGATGAAACATTTGCTGCTCCTGAGGATGAAACATTTGCGACTAGAGTCTTGGAGTTAGTTTTTTCCTCAGAGTGACACACTACCCGAGTTATGCTCAGTTTTTTGGCGAAGTTTGACACACCAAGCTCAAAAGGTTGCCCATCACTGCCAGGGGGCTGAGGGAAGGGGAAAGGACTCCTCCCTCCTCACTGGCCTTGCAGGTGTGGCAAAGCTGCTCTGCTGCACTCGGCTGAGTCCGGGAGCCTAGCCAGGGCAGAAGGGCAGAACTCGGAGGCCAGGGAGCTAGGGTGGCCTTTAGCGGAGGGGCCTCTCTCAGGCACCGGAAGTCCCATTCTCTGTCCCCCCAGAGCCAGCCCTGTGCCCCCAGGGCAGTATGTTGGGGATAGGGGTGCTGTATAGCATTGGCATCTCTGGTGTGTGTGTGTGTGTGTGTGTGTGTGTGTGTGTGTGTGTGTGTGTTTGCACCTGCCCACATACTTGCACAGGGGTCCACTCCAAGTTCTGCGCTCCTGCCTGAGCCCTGCCCCAGTTGCCATCTGTCAACCCATTGTTTGGGGTTGTTGAGGGGAAGCCATGGGCTGGTAGGAGGGAAGAGAAGCCCTAGCCTATTGATCCTGGCATATCCCTGCCCTCCTAGTCTCAGCCTACTTCAACATACCACCACCAACCAGGTGGTTTCAAACAGCAGCAGTTTATTCTCTCGCAGCTCTGAAGGGCAGAAGTTTGAAATGAATGTTACTGGGCTGAAATCAAGGTGTTGGCAGGGCCACGCTCCTTCCAGGGGCCCTGTGGAGGAATCCATGCCTCGCCATCCCCAGCTCCTGGTGGCGGCTGGCTTCCCTTGGCTTGTGGCCACATCACTCTGATCTCTGTCTCTGTGGCCACATTGCCTCCTCCTCTTCTGTGTGTGTGTGAGTCTCCCTGCTGTCAGAGTGCATGTGATTGCATCCACCCAGATCATACAGGGCGATATCCCCATCACAAGATCCATAATCTAATTATATCTGCAAAGTCTTTTTTTTTGTCATATATGGTAATATTCATAGGTCCCAAGAATTGGGACCTTGTCGCCGAAACCGGTTTGGCTCAGTGGATAGAGCGTCGGCCTGCGGACTGAAAGGTCCCAGGTTCGATTCCGGTCAAGGGCATGTACCTTGGTTGCGAGCATATCCCTGGTAGGGGGTGTGCAAGAGGCAGCTGGTCGATGTTTCTCTCTCATCGATGTTTCTACCTCTCTATCTCTCTCCTTTCCTCTCTGTAAAAATATATTAAAAAAAAAAAAAAGAATTGGGACCTTGTATGTTGGAGGGCCACCATTCAGCTTATACAGGGAGTGAATCAGTGCTCCCCTGTAGGGTGGCTATGCAGTGAAGGGGTGCACATCTGTCAGGGGTGATGCTTGAGGCCTCGCTCACTTCTCGGGATAATGCTCAGGCATAGCCCAGGCAGGCCCCTTGGCCTTCTGCCTCTGCTGGACCCTCATCCAGGCTGTGGGGCCCAGAGAGGCTGGGCTGGGCTGGGCTGTGACTGGGTTGTGCTGTGGTTAGGCTGATCCCAAGGCCATGTGCACAGAGTAGACTGTTGCCTCCAAATGCCTGGCTGTCACGCGGGAGGGGCTTTGAACTTGGGGAGGGAAAGATCCCTGGGTTCTGTGCTGGGCACGTGGTCTCTCTGTCAGGCACACAGTGACTTTTCGGAAAGTCCTGCCATCCCAAGACAAGGGCTGCAAGTTCAGAAGCCTGCAGGGCCCAGCAGGCAGTGCCAATGAGGATGGCTCCAGGGGCCAAAAAATAATAATAATAATAATTACACCACCCTTGGCCTGGCTTTTGTTTCTCTGCTTTTGACATAGATGTGGACACAGAGTCTGTCTCTGCTAAAAGAGGAGCAGCAACAGGAATGCAGCAGCACGTGGCCTCTGCCTGGCCTCACCAGGGTGCAGGGCAGAGCAAAGACCCTTACTGGGCTTCTGATGGTGACCTGGAGGGAGTGTGGGCGTGGGGCAGTGATCCTCTTACTGCCAAGAGAATCTAGACATTAAAATTTTATGTGAACTCTCCAGATTTTCAAATGTTGATTCAAATTTCTGAAAGGCACCCTATGGGCCCACTAAAAACAGCCCCATTGGCCACCTGTGCTTGTGAGATACAGCAGCCAAGTGTCCTCTGGACCCTCTGGGGTTGCTCTTCTGGGCCTTGGAACAGAGCTGGGGCTGTCAGCTCCTGCTGGGCAGGTGGCTCTGGGTCCCTAGAACTGCCTCTGGGCCACTGTGCCCTCCCACTCCACCTTACCCTGAGCCCTGGCTGAAGGAAGAGCAGTCAGGCAGCTCAGTGCCCGTGACCTTGGCTGACTCCTCCTGGAAGCAGCCAGTGCCAAGCCTCTGCCCACTGCCATCAGGCTGTGGCATCCTCCCCGGTGGGCAGAGTTGGTATGTCACCTACCCTGAGGAGTGCCTTCCCTGCCACTGCCAAGGAAAGCCTGAGAGAGAGGGAGAAAAAGAGAGAGAGAGAGAGAGAGAGAGAGAGAGAGAGAGAACAGCGTTAGCACTAGAGTCTTCACCCTGCGGCCCCCAGTTCTTCCTCCCCTGCTCACCTGCTGCAGGTTTGCCAGGTTTCTGAGGTGCTGCCTTGGGAGTGAAGCTTGTGGTAGGTGAGCAAGGCCAGGAACCAGATGACTGCAGCTACTGCTGGTGGCTCCCAGCGGCTACCTTCTTGAATGTTAGAGCTGAGAAGGGACGGCCTCCTGCAGGCAGTGGGCAGCCTCCAAGAGAAAGGGGTCTGGTGGCTAGTGCTGCATGACAGCCAGCTGCTCTGGTCCGGGCTGGAGGCAGGGAGGCAGGGAGGCAGGGAGGCAGGGAGGCCGGAGCAGTGGCGGGAGAGAGTGGACCCCTGTAAGGACAGACAGATCTTCAGGCTTCCGAGATGCAGTGATGTAATGAGTGACGGAGGGAGCCCTGCCAAGGCCTGGTAGGGGTGAGGGGTCAATCATGGGGTAGGTGGGGAGCAGGCCAGGTCAGGGAGGCTCTTGGCCCTGAAGCAGTTGATGTCAGTTTGTTGGCCCCTGTAACAAGTTGCCACAAACTTAGTGGCTTTAAACAACTCAGGTTTGTTCTTTTAGAGTTCTGGAGGTTGGACGTCCAAAATGGATCTTAAGGGGCTAAACTTAAGGTATCAGCAGGGCTGGTTTCCCCTGGAGGCTCAAGGGAAGCATCCCTTCCTCACCTCTCTCAGCTTCTGGTAGCTGCCCGAGTCCCTTGGCTCATGGCCACGTCACTCTGACCTCTGCTTTGTGTTCACGTGACTCCTCTTCCTCCCCAGTCGAGCCTCCTTCTGGATCCTTCTTACAAGGATCCTTAGGATTACATTTGCCCTTCTGGGATAATCAGTGTAATTTTCCATCCCAGCATTCTTAACTTACTCACCGCTGCAAAGTTGCTTTTGCCTTGTAAGATAACACAGGTCCTGGGGATGAGGCCGTGGACGTGCTGGGACCATGAGTCAGCCTGCCCCTTATCTAATGGTTGAAGCCTGAGGTCCTGGAGGAGGGGAGAGAGAAGGCCTAGCCAGCGTCTCAGAGCAGGGACGTCTCTCTGTGTCCTTAGCCCAGGCATTTCTGAGCCTCTCACTGGAGCTCTGGGGCCTGGCCTGGCCCACCCGGGTGGTGACTGGGGCCCTTGCACCAGATTTGGCCAGTGCCCTGCCCTGCCCAGCCCAGCTGGCAGCTGCCAGCTCCCTGAGTTTCAGCTAAAGGCCTGGGTGCCTCAGGGTTTGATTCCCTGGGCCCTCGCAGCTCCTCCTGCTCATTCCTCCTGGTGCCTGCAGCTTGGGACCAGAGGAATCCCGTGGAGAAGCACTTGTGAAACCCGAGGCTGCTGGCTGGCTCCAGGCGTGTTTCACACTGTGCGCACCCTTGGCAGGGGCCTCCCTGCTCCGCCACTCTTTGGCCGGCCACCTAGACAGCGGTTGGAGATGCCAGTGCGGTGACGTGGGCTCATTTGGGAGGGTCCCCTGCCCATTCTCTGAGGCCCAGCGTTATCGGGTCAGACTTGGCGTGGCTCTCTCTTCTACAGACAGTGAACTGATGCTCTGTCTTTCCTTCCCTTGGACTTGTGCTGTGAATGTCCCCCAAAGAGCTTTTTTCATGCAGTACCCACAGATGTCTTCAGGTAACATGCGGTACTTTGGTGCTTCTGGCGTTTCATTAGCAAGAGCAGTGTGCCTGGTTGCCTTGTTGGCCCTGGGCTCCAAGGACTGCTCCTTGGGGGTCCCCAGCACAACAGACTGGGATGTTTCTGGGAGAGATATGCAGCAAACAGGGGCAGCTTAACACATCTGTGGCATTTGTGCCTCACATGTGTCAGCTGGCCTGTCAGGGTAGGAGCAGCTGGGCCTGTATATCCATGGGGACCCCATGAACCCTGCCTCCACACCCCAGGCGCCCCCTGCATGCCGTGTCTACATGATGGATCAGAAGGGCAGGTGTCCCACAGCCGGTCCCCGCACAGAGGCCTCCTGAGGATGCAGAGGGTCCTGATGGCAGGTGAGCAGTGCAGGGTCCCAGCCTCGGAGGAATGGAGCTGCAGAGACAGCTCAGAGGACGTCTGAAGGGGACAAAAGGCTCTTCTTCAGAAGCAGAAACTGGATTCAGGCCTGGGGCTCAGACTCTGCCAATTTGCGCTAGGTGGAGGCCCCGTCTCCTCTCAGAATCTTCTGCAGGTCAGCAAACACTTCAGCTAGATCCAAGCCTGGAGCGTTTTCTATGAAAATTTCCAATTTTCCTTGACCCATTTTTCTTTGAAATTAATACCAAGCAGCGCTGTGCACTTGGCCCTGCAGGAACGCTCAGCTGGGTAAAGGTGCCACATTAAGTGGAAATGTTGGTGTCTGCTCCCTCTTTCTCTGGCTCTCAGGCTTTTTCTCTCCCTCCATCTCTCTCTCTCTCTCTCTCTCTCTCTCTCTCTCTCTCTCTCTCTCTCTCTCTCAGGCTTTTTCTCTCCCTCCATCTCTCTCTCTCTCTCTCTCTCTCTCTCTCTCTCTCTCTCTCTCTCACACACACACACACACACACACACACATACGAGCATGCACACATTCTGAGCATGCACACATTCTGAGTTGGTGTGTCTCTCTCAGAGCTCTGGACGTGTCCGCATTGGCCTGGGCTCAATCCTGGACTGCGGGTTGGCCCTGGGCAAAGCCTCAGGGAATGTGCCTGGATGTGATGAGAGAACCCGGCATTGGGGTCCAGCTGAAGTGCCTCTCAAGCGATGTCCCAGCAGGGAGACAGTGCACTTGAGACCAGATCAGGGCTCAGGGGAGAGCTTGCAGGACAGCAGGGATCTGAGGAGTCTGGAGTTGGGACCTGGCGGAGGAGGTGGCCTGGGCACTGGTCCTGTGTAGGGGGAGGGGGGGTGCTGATCTGAGCTGGAAGGGACCAGGTGCCTGGTGATGCGCCCCAATAATGGGGGAGTAATACAAATAACCACTGTATGCTGAGATGGGACACAGGCTCAGACTGAGCACCTTTCTTCTCTCATTCATTTGTTCCATCATTCATTTATTCAACACATTCTTACTACGTGTCCACCCTTGCCTTGGGCTGGATTGGGGTGGGGATACAACAGAAAATGAGCCAGATGGAATCTTTCTGAGCTCACTGGCACCTGGGGGAGACACATGAGCAGATGCTGCAGAGAGGGGTAAATACATGAACAAAGCAAAGTCTGGGAAAAGGGTGGAGTGAGAAATCAGGTAAAGGGGGAGCTGCTTCAGGTTGGAAATGACATGAATCTAGCTGGTGGGAAGGCCCAGCCCTGGGAAATGTGCTCCAGGTCGAGGGGACGGCCGCTGGGCCGGAGAGGTAGGAGACTCTAGTTCACATGGAGTTGTTGTGTGAGGCAGGGTCTTGTTCTCCCAGCAGTGCGAGGACTCTCGGTGGAAGGAGTAGAAGCAGGGAGGCCATGAAGGACCCTAGTGGTCCTGGTAGATGGGTTCGTATGTATTTGGAGGTGGAGCTCACAGGACATGGGTGTGAGGGAAGGGATCAAGGATGGCTCCTGGCTTTTGAAAGGCCTGAGCACCTGGGAAGATGGTGGATGGCTGTGACGAAGACTGAGGGGAGGATGCTGGTGGAGGCCAGGTAGCCTGACCAAGTACAGAAGCCAGAATTGGGGTCTTTCTTCTGGCTTCAGAGCTCAGCCCCTCCCCTGTTCCTTGCTGCCCTGGCTCAGAGGACAGGGTTTCCCAGGAGAGATTGTGTCGGCCACAGCAAGCCCATTTGGCGTCCAGACTCTTGGGGTGGAGGGCACAGACTTCAGACATGGCCTCCCAGGTGAACAGGCTCTGGGGTGCACTGCAGTTCCTCTCGCCCTGAGAGACAGAGGCCCTGCTCTGTGAGTCAGAGTCTCCGGGGACAGTATGAAGTGCAGTGTGACATCCAGGGTCCCTGCAGACGTGCATGTGTCCGTGCCTCTCTGACAGGCGAGGTCCTCCTTCCCCAGTCCACACTTGGGGGAGGGGCCCAAACCTGGTAGAATGGATGGAAACTTGTGATAGCATGCAGGGTGTGGGCTGTCCGCCTCTAGTGCAGCCTCTCTTGGAATTTGGGTTTGGGGACCTCCTGGCAGGAGGCCTTGGGTTCTTCTTCTGGTGTTGACCTTGCAGGCCTTGGCCTGAGCCGGCCCAGACACCCTGGAACCTCATGTCTGAGCAGCTGCAAGGGAGCACTTCCTGAGAGAATAGGAGATCGGTGGGATCCCAGCGCAGGACAAACAGCTCTGGGCCAGAGCCAGACCAGCTTTGCACTGGAGCTCCCAGAGTCTTCAAATCCTCACCAGCAAGGGGGTTTGCCGGCTGATATTGGGCTGCTCCTGCAGTGGAGCATTGCTGCTTTTTGCTTTAATTTGTGCTTCTTTGATTGCTGAGGAGAATAAATGATCTGCCAGGATTTGATTATTTTATATATCTCCTCTCCCCATTTAAGTCCTTTGCCCATTCATCTCCTGGTGTCTCATATATTGAGATAAGCCCTTTATCTGCTTTAGATATTGACTTTCTGTCACGTTTCATACCTGCCTTTCCCCAGGCTATAGTTCCCCTTTCCTTTTCAGTTTTGTTCATTTTTGTTGCATAAAGGCCAGCCTTTCTGTAGCCCAGTCTGTGGATGATTCTTCTCCTGCCCCTGGAGCTGCGCAGGGACAGCACGGTTACTGAGGGTCTACACGAGGACGGTACTCTGCCTCCGTGTGTCCTTCAATCAGCCTGCGGAGAATCTTGGCCCCAGAGCACTGCTGCTCAGGCAGTTCTGAGAGTGCAGGGAAGAGAGAGCAGCGCTGGAGGAGAGCTCACCCCCGCAGGCACTCCCCAGAGCGTGGCAGGCACACCACCCTTGAGTTCTTGTAGGGACCCCATGGACATGGTTGGTGCTATCATTGTGCCCACTTTACAGATGAGGAAACTGAAGTGCAGATGGGCACACAGCCAGTAAGTTGTAGAGCCACCACGGAAGCCATCAACCCCTGTTGAGGCAGGAAGGAGCAAGCTAGAACACAGGGGTGCACAGCCTCCTGTGCAGAGCCTACTGTCCATGCCCAGAGCCTGGGCTAACGAGGCTAGCAGTCTTAGATCCTCCTATAGGCTGCCGGTCCGTAGAACACATGGGGCCTCCTAAGCATTGAGGTTCTGCTTACTAGATTCAGAAATTGAGGCCCAGCAAGGGTGTGAGGAAGAGTTTAAGTCACTCAGCACATCAGCCGTGGAGAAAATCTTTTGCTATGGAATTGCCAGCATTGGTACAGTGCCTGGCCGCAGCTGGCACTTACTAGTAAATATCCATGAAAAGAAAGAATGAATGCTGCTTACCCAGGAAGCGTAGCCAGATGGACCTCCTTCCTGGAGAAGCAATTGTTTCTGGTAGGTGTTGGAGGGCTTACCACCGAAACCCACTTCTATTGTTGCAACAGCTCCTACACTGCTGGCTGCAATTCTTGGGTTTCGTGCAGGCGGGACACGGGACGTTGCTGGGGCCTTTACAGCTAAAGTGGGGGACAGTCTTCCCGGAAACCAGGGAAGACCAGCCTAACTGCTCCCAATGCCCTCTCACTACGGTTCACTGAGCATTATCTATGAATATCAAGTGCCCTTGAAAACCATACCCTTGGTTCACTTAGCTCTTGTTTTACCAAACCCTTCACCAGATGTTCGCCGATTGCCTACACAGATCCCTGCACGGGGCCAAGCTTTGTGACCCCGGAAACAAGACAGACATAGCACCCCCAACCTTGTATAGCTCATGGTAACTGTAGGCCCACAAGTATCTGCAGTTAGAATGGTGGAAAATGCTACTAAGTAGGCACAGTAACTGGAGGTCGAAGTTGAGATCTGAACTATGGATTGCAGTTCATTTGGAGAGAGGACGAGCTGGGAGCAGCAGGGGGGAGAATCCTGAGGGGAATAGACTTGGTCTGTTTGGGGGTCCTGCAGGAGGGGCCCAAGGGGCAGATCAAAGTGGGTGCGGTGGGCTCAGTCTTAGGACTGGGCCAGCACCCTGCTGTAAGTAGAGAAGCAGTAGTGTGGCCTGGTTTTCGTGGAGGAGGTGGAGAGGGTCAGAGGCAGGGATACAGGATGAGGGCGCTGGCATGTCCAAGACCAGGTGGCCATCTGCAGATTCTTAGCAGAGAAAAATGCTACCTGGGGCTTGGAGCCTTTCTTTGAACAACTTCAGGGACTCTGGGGTGTGTCACAGGGGCTGGTATCATCCTCTTTATTCTCAGTACTTTGACAGTTAATGAGCCAGGGCTGGGCTGGGATGGCCAAACTTGTGGGGACAAGTGGGCTAAGCAGGTGATTGAGTCACCTTAGCCGAACAGAGTTGGGGCACCAGGCCAGTCTGATCAGGTGATGTCCAGCAAGGTGAAGGACCAAGATCCCAAGACCACAGGCTCAAGCACACAGTGGGCTGTAAGGGGTGGGACTCAGGGGGCTGAGTGACCAAAGTTCAGTACAGGTAGTTTGATTTGAGGGTTCCAGGGGACAGAGGCAATGATGGCCTGATTGACCTTGCCCACCCAACCCAGATCCACAGTTGTGGGTGGCCACAGGCTGGAGGGTGTGCATAAGCAGGCCTGGGCCCAGTGTCCAGGCTCAGGAGGGACCCCTGATGGGTTAGAGCCCCCAAGGATGGGAGCTTGTATCCGTGTAACCTTGCCCGGAGCCTGATGGTCAGGTATCCATGGAGGGCAGTGAGGGGCACTCTGCAAGGTGTCTGATGCCAGCATCTGTGGGATGCAGGCCAACATGGGGTCAGTGGCAGGAAGGCTTCTGATTTCTCAAGAGAAGCTGGAAATTGTTATTTTAAGTAAAACCTCTTCATTTTCAAATGTTGGTAGCTAATTCAATTTTTTCAAAAACCACATATGGGCCAAGCAGACCCTGGGTGGCAGTGGGGGTGAGAGAGTCACAGGTGGCTCCACTGCCCAGGAGCAGCACAACGGCCAGACGGGCCTCTGGATGTGGCCAGCACTGCCCGGAGTGGAAATGTACTTCAGAGGAATTTTTATTTTCATTTCGGGAATATCACAGAGAGCTTCCCAGCAGCTCCGTTTTTGTGAGGAGAGATCTGTGGTCATCGTGTTTTTCTTGGAAGCCAGTGGGGAAGCGCATCTGTAGAGCATTAGCAGGACGGGGTGGGGGGAGGCTCTTTCCAGGCCTCCACACACAGCCTGGGTGGGGTGGCTTTTTGGGTGGGATTAGCCCCCAGGCCCCTGGAAATGGCCCCCTGACCACAAGCCACTGGGATGGCCCCACCTCATTGGCCAGGCCGGACAGGCTGAGTTGTGCAGACCCTGTGGCTGTTGCGTCTGGCACCAGGTGCCAGGGCCTTGAGGCTCTGCTTCCCTGGCATGCCCTGCCATTTTCAGAGTCCCTGCGGCTTAGGGAGCAAATGATCCAATGTAGGTGCAAGAGGAACTGGTCAGATGGCTGAGCTCCTTTTTCTCAGTGACGCCTCAGGAGCTACGTACATTCTTGGCCTTCATCATCAGTGGGACAAGATGGGGCACGTCTTGCTCTGAGACATGGGCTGGGAGGGGCACAGGGTCTTCACATGCCGAGAAGAGGCCAGCCCTGCAGGACCCATCTGGGGCCACTTCAGAAAACTCCGTTTGGGCACTTAGTGATGGAGACTCCAGGCTCGCATCTCCCTCTCTTGGGGTCCTTGGTGCCTGGAAAGTGTGGGTGCTCCCTAAGGACTAGGTGGCCCAGGAAAGGGCAAGGGAGCTGGGGTCTCTGCATGAGCCTGGCTTGCTGGTCTCTGCTCTGGCCTCAGTTTCCCCATTTGTAAAAGTGAGGGTGTTGCACTAAAGCCAGGCCTCACCTGGTGGCTCCCAGGCTGTGTCCCCACAACCACCCCACACATGTTTTATTTGACTTGCACCATGTCTTCCAAAACTGTGAATTTACAATTAAGAATCACAAGGTTTCACATTAAAATTTCAATTTTCAGTTTCTCAGAAATATCAGAAGGCCCAGCAGCTTTGGGCCTGTTCCTGCAAGCAGTATTTAGTGGGAGGTACCACGCCTCTTCTAGATGGGCATCCACAGGCCCTCTCCTCACTGTTTCTCATCTGGCCACCCACTCACTCTGCTCCTGCTGGCCCCGCTTGGCTGTGGAGGGAGACTCTGGGCCAAAGATGACCTCCAGGAGATAGTTACTAATGTTCTCTGCCTCTGTTTCTGTCTCTCTCACATGTGCACACACACATGTACACATGCATATGTGTGTACAGAGCAGGCATATTTACATCTTCCTGGAATGAGCTCTGGGATCCTGAGGCATTTCCCCTAGCTGAGCAAAGCTCTGAACAGGCCTTTGGTAAGTCCTGCCTATGGGCCTTGGTTCACAGACCTTCTGACACTGTGGTCTTTATCGGTAGGTCCCAGGACCCTTCCCCTTTGGAAACCTGTTGTCCAAATGAGGGGTCACAAGACCAGACACCTGAGACCTGGGTGAGAGGCACTTGTGCTCCCACCTGCAGGGGTCTCGGGGCCACAGTGCTTTGGGGAAGAAGACAGCTTCAGAGAGCACTCACCATGATGGGTACAGACCAAGCTGTGGGGGAGGCTGGGGGACAGTGGGGAAAAAAACTGGTGGACACCTTGCCAAAGCCCAGGTGCAGGGTAGAGGCAGCACCCAGAACCCAGATTGACTGATGGAATAGGAGCCAGTTCCCAGATGTGCCGCATCTGTGCAAAGGGGCTCAGTGGGGCTGGTGCCTGGCAGGTGGAAAATGAGTGTGCTCGTTCATTCCACGGCTGCACTCTGCACCCAGGCCCTGACGGCCTGGCCCCACATCTCCTCCTACAGAACCCTACAGATGCTGATGATAGGACTGATGGAGCCTGGTCTCTTATGTAATCAGCATTTGTATCAAGTGTGTCTCCCGCAGTGGCTGAGGACCAATCCTGGGGGAACATGGTGGTTTTCCTACCTGCTGCCCCTCAAAAGGAGGTGGGGTAAGCTCCAGTGCCAAAGTCTTGGGAGCTGGCTTTTCCTCAGGCCTTGCTGATGCATCTTTGAGCCAGACACTAACTGGCTCTCAGGAGATGAAACAGACATGGTGGGGATCCAGAGGCTGAATAGTGGGAAGGGTCTGACCTCACTGGTGAAGGGACAGAGGGAAGATGGTGGCTAAGATTGCCGTAAATCCAGTCCATTGCCCTGAATATATTTCTCTGTGTTCTTGACCCTATCACCCTCCCTCCAGCTTCAGTCTCACTCCCTGACACCCTCCTGGAGGCTTTCACAGGTGTCAGGAGTACTCTAACCTTGGGTCAGAAACCTCAAGTTCAATCCAAGCCCTGATTCTGAGCCATTGAGTCGTCCCCTGCTCCCTCCTCAGGCTATGGTGGTGGCCTGCCTTGCTGCTCTGAGTTGCTGTGGATTCCAAATTCAGGGAGAGAGGGGTCTGCAGGGCTGGTATAGAGTGGGTACCAGCCAGCTCAATTCAAGTTTTAATCCCCTCCCTTACAGATGAGCTTCTGTCCTGCTTCAGTGACTGGCCTTAGTTTACAATCCCTGAAGGGAAGTGTGTTGCACAGAAACCTGGGCTGTTACGTTCAGCCCTCCTTCACTCTCTCAAGCTGGTCTGTGGACAAGTCTGACCAATTCTACCCCTAAATTACCTAGAGAAGGCATTGCCACCATCCTCGTCCCTGACTTTGTTGCCTGGCTCAGTTGCCATGTACGTGATGGATTCACTGTCCAGTGTCAGGGTCCATTCATTAACTCATTCATTATTTCATTCATTCATCCATCCATCCAACAAGTGTTTGCAAGGCTTGTGCTGGGTGTTGAGCATGCACATTGTGGTCTCCGCCACTGAGGAATCCTGGTTGCGGGGAGGTACAGATAAGGGGACGGACAGTGACACATGCTGCTAACACCCTAGAGAGGACTGAGGCAGCTGACATTGCCCTGGTCAAGATGAGCTCCAGGAGGCTCATCAGAGTGGGGCTGCCAGATCCCAAGGCTGAGTGGCCGTGGGGGGACTCCAGGGACAAGGCCAGAGTGTACTGGCTCCAAGCACACATTCTGAGGTCTTGGCTTCTCCCTCACTCTTTGTGCCTCTGTTTCCTCATCAGAAAAATGGAGGTAAGGAATTTCCACCTGGTAGGGTTGTGGGGAGGATTAGGCCTCATCAGACTTACGAAGAGCCCACTGTGGGCCTGGCGTGTGCTAAGTAGCACAGTGGTGTCCTGAGCACAAGTGTGGAAAGCCCACCTTCAGCCACCGCTACGAGGCAGTCAGGCTCCTTCCCACAGGTTGCTGCCCACACCACTTCTCCAGCAGGTGTTTGTGGGGCTACTGTTGGTGCCCATCTCAGGTGGTCTCAGGGTGGGGCAGTTGTGGACCAAACTAGTGTGCCCTCCTGCCTTGCCAGGTCCAGCGTGAGGAGCAAGTACAGCATGGGTGATAGGGCCTGAGGTAGCGGGGCAGTCAGGACCTGGGGGGACCTTGGGGGTCATCAACTTAGCCTGGTGCTCCAAGACAGGCAACCTGGATAGAGTGGTACTGGGTGGTCCTGAGAGAAAGGGGTACAGAGCCACCTCTCAGAGCCTACCGTGTACTGGGACTTGCATGAGCGGAGTGGAAGATCCGAATTGCTAGCCAGAGGCCTTGTCGGACCCCGTGATATGTTGCTTTTCCACACACTATTGCAGAACAAATTGAGCTAGTACCTAAGAGGATTTATAGCTCTGTGAGAAATTGGAACCGCTGGTAGCTCTCCCTTAGGGCCTCCTTGGGTGGATGCCAAGGGGCCCTGGGTAGGGGCCATGCATTCCTTCCCAGTCCCACCATCTCCACTGACCCCCCAGCCTGAGATCCTTCATTGTTTTGCTCTGTTGCCTTTCTTTTAGCCGGAATATATTTCTCTGTGTTCTTGACGCTATCACCAGCTGATACAAGACAGCCAGGCAGAGAGGGCCTTTGAGAGGGAAAATGTGCGTGACCTGATAGCATAGAGTATTCTTAGTGTTTAATTTGCAACCTCTCACTGGCATCACTCATTTGTCTCCCCATGGCTCCTATAAGCATTTGAGTTGCTACCCTTGGCCTATTTTTTTTTTTACATATAGTTCATTTAAAATAAGATTTGCCATTTTAACCATTTAAAAATGTATTCACAATGCTGTTGCAACCATCAGTACATTTTAGTCCTGGAGCACTTTCATCCTCTCAAACAGAAACTTTGTACCTTTAGCAGTCACTCCCATTCTCCCTCCCCAGCCTCTGGCAGCCTCTAATCTACTTCCTGTCTCCATGGATCTGCCTGTTCTGGATATTTAAAAGAAATGGAATCTTACAGTATGTGGTCTTCTGGATCTGGCTTTACCCCTGATCTTGTAAAGTAATCTTTCTTGCTGGGGTGCAGACTCACGGTTCCCCATACAGTTCCCCCATGCCCATGCCACCCCACCTTGTCCTCTGAGACTCTCTCCTGCGCTCTCACTCTGTGGGGCTCTGGCCTTGTGGTGCATGCCTGTGCCACTGACCATTCTTCAGACTCCTGGCAGGGGCCACGGGCTGGCCTCCTGGCCTCCTCTTCTGACTTGTCTATGACCATGGCCACTTCTCTACTGGCTTTCTGTCCCCTCCAGAAACAGGGATGAAGGGGCTTTCATTCATGTCTTCATCTCACATGCTTAAATTAGGCAGCAACTTGCTTTTGTGAAGCCCAGGGGCATAATACAATAAATAAGGAGCAGTGGGGACTGTGCTACAAAACATCCAGCACATTCTCCCACCAAAGGGGTACTCTTCACTTCTGAAATGAGCTCAGTGTTGACTGAGGTGGCACTTGAAGGCTCCCCAAGGTGGCATGCTAGCCTGGGTGTTGACCAATTCTGGAGGAGCTCTAAACTCAAAATGTGGACTATGAGAAGTAACACATGCCTCCACCTTACCCCCACTCCAAAGAGGAAAAAGCGAAACCATGAGAACCACCTGCAGAAACTGACCTAGTGCTTATGTGCAGATCTGGAACTGGTGTGGCCGTGCGTGTCTGTGTGAGCACATGTGTGCACATGTCCATGGGCAACAGCTGGGGCCAGGCTGGCCAGCAGAGGCATGAGAAGATGTGTTAGAGAAAAGGGGATGCGATTGTTTATAAGAAAAGTTAGAAAGAGAACAGTGAAACCAACATTGAAATAATAGAGTAAGATGGGAGAGAGAAAATCCAGCTATGTGCTATCTCCAGATATACAACAAAAGTGTAAAGACAAGAGAAGGTTGAAAGGAAAAGTATGGAAACAGAAATACCAGGCAGCCAAAGGCAGCCGCTGTTTGTATCAGTCTCAAACTCAATAGACTCCAGGTCTTGCCAGGGAAAGATGGATCACCATCTAATGAGAGCAGGTCATTTTCCCAGATGACAGAGCAGTTCCAAAAAGTTCCATTCACTCAATAAAGCAGCCTCCGTGTATTTGATGTAAACTTTGTTAGAAATAGAGAAACTGGCAAATCTATCATCATTTTGGGAAGATTTCAGCTATTCTTTTTCAATTCGTGTTGGATTAAGTAGACAAAAAATCAGCAAGAAAGGGAAGTTCAGAATAACATAAATAACGGGCTTGATGTAATAGATGTAGAAAAATTTTGTGTTTGACAATTAGAGGTCCCTCATTCTTCTCAAGCACGTATGTGATGCTCATGAAAAAAATGTATCAATTTAGTGCAAGTTTCACAAAAATTAAAAGAATAGTTATGATGCAGATCCTATTCCTGCACCATCATGCCTTTAAGTTAGAAATTAATAATACCCAAAATAAATATCCCCATTTTTTGGAAATTTAAAAAAACTTTTAAGTAATTTATAAAAGGAAACTTTAAAAATACTTAAAAGTGAATGATAACAAAATCACTAAATACCAAAACTTGGGTGGGAATTTATATTAGAAAAGAAAAAGACTGCATAGTAAAGAAATAAATGTCTAGTTTAAGAAGTCAGAAAAAGCAAAATTCCCCAAAGGGTGTAAAAGAAAAAAAAAAGATAATAAAAATAAGATCAGAAATCAATGAAACTGAAAACCTCTCAGTTCTGATCACTGTTGCTCTTAAGATTTTCAAGAGAAGTCAGAAATTTGTAATTTCACAAAGAATTTTTGCATGAAAAAAAAAATGTGATGTGGGAAACAAAATGTGTGTCGGCTGACTCTGGCCTGTGCTTGTCTTTAAGGAGCTATGCCTTCTCTTAACAGCCGACGGAGTGCTCACCTCCCATGTAACTGGGGTGACAGGAGGGGAATGGCCGCTTTGCTCCCAGTGCCTCCTCTGGGAGGCGACTTCTCTCTGAGCACCCGCATATGTGTTTTTGTGTGGACATGTGTTTTCATTACTCTGGTGTATGCAGCTAGAAGAATCGCTGGGTCACATGGTAACTCTATGTTTAACCTTTTGAAGTAGTACCACACTGTCCTGAGCATGGTGTCCACTACCCCTGGCTAGTTACCATCACGGAACAGTCCCAGGTCTGTGACTGTCTTGTGTGCAGCTCGCTGTGAGTTCTCACACTCCATCCTCAGGCTCCAGGGCAACAGCCAAGAAGGCCTGCTGCTTGTCGTCGTGAGCAAGAACTGGCCTCTTGCTATGTGTGTGGCGGGGTGGGGGAGAGTCCTGCTGGTTTCTGTCTCTCAACTGAGGACTCCATGTTCTTAGGCCCCTGCCTTTGGTTTTATCCAGAAAGTGAAGAGGTAGTAGAAGGGGGGTTGAGCTTTTGCTGGAGTGCAACCCTCCTTGACAGAAATACAATTCCTGTGGCTTTTCTGGGGTAGCAAGCTCAAACCCCCTCTGGCCGCTGAGCTTTTGCACAGCTTTACGTTCAGTGTCATGTGGATGTCATTCTCACATACAAACGTTCTCACAAGGACCTAGAGAGGTGGAAAGAGCCCCATTGATGGATCAAAAGTGGAAAGCCCAAAGATGGCACAATTAGAAAGTGAAGGAGCTGAGACTCAAACTCTGGCCTGTCTGATGCAGGATGTGGGCTCTTCCTGCTACTTGAGCTTCAGGTGCTTCCTAAGCCCCCATGGAATGAACAAGAGGACAAGCTGACGAGGTCTTTGCTCCTGCCCCTGGGGGAGCAGTCAGCCAGGACCCGGCTGGCAGAGGCTACCTCGGAGGGCAGAATGGAGGGCACTCAGGGGCTGATTTTTGTGGCTGTTGGCCACAATAGAGTTAGTGGGGCAAGGATGAGTATACTTGTCTCTCACCAGGGGACTCACTCCCCTTCTTTGTGCGAACACCACTAACCCAGTGGCCTCCCAGGGTCCAGCACTCTGCAACACTGGCAGCCACAAAGCAGGACCAAGAGGCCCTGTTAACTGGTGCTTAAAGTGTGGCGTCCATGTGGGTTACCACCAATGTCACCTGGGAACTGGCCTGACTGGGAATGGCTCTGAGAAGTCTGAGGTCAAGGTCGGGTCATTTTTTTCTTTTTCTTTATAATAGATTGATTGCGATATCAGTCATATGCTGTAATTTACCAATTCTAAGTACACAATTCTAGTTTTATAATATAGTCACAGAGTTGGGCAACCATCATCACAATCAACTCTGAACATTTTCATTGGCTCAAAGAGAAACCTCGTGCTCATGAGCACTCATTCCTCATTCCCCTCAAGAGGTTTACTGCTTCCTTTCCAGTTTGATGACTTTTATTTCCTTTCCTTGCCTAATTGCTCTGGCTAGAAATTCCAATATTATGTTGAACAGCACTGGCAAAAGCAGGCTTCCTTGTCTTGTGCGTGATCTTGGAGGAAAAGCTTTCTGTCATTTACCATTGAATATGACTTTACTGTAGGTTTTCCAGAAAAACCTTTTATCATGTTGAGGAAGTTCTCTTCTATTCCTAGTCTACTGAGAGTTTTTATCAAGAAGGGTGTTGGATTTTGCCAAATGCTTTTTCTGTATCAGTTGAGATGATCACGTGGTTTATTTTCCTTCATTCTGTTAATGTGGTGTATTATATTGATTGATTTTCAAAGGTTGGCCCATCTGGAATACATCTTACTTGTTCATTGTGTATAGGCTTTTAATCTGCTGCTGAATTTGGTTTGCTAGTATATTGTTGAGAATTTTTGTGTCTACATTTATAAGCAGTATTGATCTATAGTTTTCTTAATGTGCCTGTGTCTAGCTTTGGTATCAGGGTAATGTTAGCCTCATAGAATGAGCTAAGAAGTGTCCTCTCCTCTTTACATTTTTGGAAGAGTTTGAGAAGAATAGATGTGTATGGTAGAATTTACTAGTGAAGGCATCTAGTCCTTGGTTTTTCTTTATTTGGAGATTTTGATTATTGATTTAGTCTCTTTACTTGTTGTAGGTCTGTTCAAATGTTCTATTAATCCTTGACTAAATTTTGGAAGTTTGTCTGTTTCCAGGATTTTTTTTTTCTTTTCATCTAGATGATCTAATTTGTTAGCATCCAATTGTTCATAGTATTATCCTATAGTCCTTTTTTATTTCTGTAAACGCAATCCTAATTTCCCCACTTTTGTTTCTGATTTTAGTAATTTGAGCCTCCTTTCTTTTTATCTTGGTCAGTCTAGCTCAGTGTTTGTCCATTTCGTTGATCTTATAAAGAACCAACTTTTGGTTTTGTTGACTCTCCCTGTTTTCTTTTCTCTATTTTGTTTATCTGCTCTAATCTCTATTATATCCTTTCTTCTGCTAGCTTTGGGTATTATTTCTCTTCTTCTAGATTCCAAATATGTAAGTTGGGTTATTGATTTGAGAGCTTTCTTCTTTTAATGTAGGGGTTAGCAGCTATAAATTTTTCTTTGAGCCCTGCTTTTGCTACATCCCATAGCTTTGAGTATGCTGTGTTTTAGCTTTCATTTCTTCCAAGAAATTTTCTTATTTTCCTTGTAATTTCTTCTTTGACCTATTGATTATTTAAGGCTATGTTGTTTAGTGTTCACAAATTCACATATGAATTTCCTAGATTCCACCAAAAACTACTAGAACTGATAAAAGTATCAGGATACCAAATAAATATCCAGAAATCAGTTGCATTTATATACACCAATAATGAACCACCAGAAAGTATAAGACAACAATCTAATTTACAATTGCATCAAAAATAAATAAATAAAATACTAATCTGGCTGGTGTTGCTCAGTGGCTAGAATGTTGGCCCATGCACCGAAGGTTCACAGGTCCAATTCCTGGTCAAGGGCACCTACCTGGGTTGCAGGTTTGATCCCAGGCCCCAGTCAGATTGCAAGCTGAAGGCAACCAGTTGATGTATCTCTCTCACATCGATGTCTCTCTTCTCTCTCTCTCTCTCTCTCTCTCTCTCTCTCTCTCTCCCTCTTTCTCTTCTCCCTCCATCCCCCCAATCCCCTGCCCTCTCTCCCACTGCCTCTAAAAATCATTGGAAAAAAATATCCTCAGGTGAGGATTAACAAAAAAATAAATGTATTTATTTAAATAAATAAATAAATAAATAAATAAATACATTTATTTATTTATTTACACACACACACACACACACACACACACACACCTAGGAATAAATTAAACCAAGGAGATAAAAGACCTGTACTTAGAAAATGTTAGGATATTAAAGAAAGAAATGATAGAAAATACAAATAAATGAAATTATATACTGTACTCATGGATGCGAAGAATTAACATTGTTAAAATGTCCATACTACCCAATGCAATCTATAGATTCAATGCAATTTCTATCAAAATAGCAATGGCATACTTCACAGAACTAGAACAAATAATCCAAAAATTTATATGGAACCACAAAAGACCCCAAATAGCCACAGCAATCTTGATAAAGAATAACAAAGTTGGAAATATGACACTACCTAATATCAAACTATACTACAAGGCTCTAGCAATAAAAAAAATGCATGGTATTGGCATAAAAGTGGACATATAGGTCAGTGGAACAGAATAGAGAGCCCAGAATAAATCCACAGGATATAATCAATTAATATTTAACAAAGGAAGCAAAAATATACAATGGGGTAAAGACAGTCTATAAATGGTGTTGGGATAATTGGACAGATAACTGCAATAAAATAAAACTAGACCACATTTTTACACCATATACCAGAATAAACTCAAAATGGTTTAATGACTTAAATGTAAGACTCAAAACCATAAAAATCATAGAAGAAATAATAGGCAGTAAAATCTCAGACATTCCTCTTAGTAATATATTTTTCTGATTTATCTTCTTGGGCAAGGGAAACAAAGGAAAAAATAAACAAATGAGACTACATCAAACTAAAAAAGTTTTTGCACAGCAAAGGAAACCATCAACAAGAAGAAAAGATAATCTACTAAATGGGAGAACATATTCACTAATGATATATTTGATAAAGGTTTAATATCCAAAATTTTATAAAGAACTCATAAAACTCAACACCAAAAAATACAACAATCCAATTTAAAAATGGACAAAGGACCTAAATAGACACTTCTTCAAAGAAGACATATAGATAGCCAATAGATATGTGAGAAGTTGCTCAACATCACTGAATATCAGAGAAATGCAAAGCAAACCACAATGAGATATCAACTCATACCCATCAGAATGGCTATCATCAATAAATCAACAAACAACCAGTGTTGGTGAGGATGTGGAGAAAAGGGAACCATCATGTACTCTTGGTACGAATGCATATTGGTGCAACCACTGTGGAAAACATTATGAGGTACCTCAAAAATTAAAAAAATGGCCTTGGCTAGAGTGGCTAAGTGGTTAGAGCATGAGCCAGCACACTGAAGGGTCCCAGGTTCAATTCCTGGTCAAGGGCACGTACCTAGATTGCAGGTTCAATCCCAGGACCCAGATGGGGTTCATGCAGGAGGCAACCAATTGATGTGTCTGTCTCACATCGATGTTTCTCTCTTTTTCTTCCCCTCCCTCTTTCCCTCCACTCTCTCTAAAAAAAAAAAAAAATTAATGAAAAAATATATCCTTCAGTGAGGATTAACAAAGCAAAGTAAAAATGTAACTGCCTTAGGACCCAGTGATTTCACTTCAGAATATATATCTGAAGGAACTCAGAACACTAATACAAAAGAATATATGCACCTCTGTATTTATCGCAGCATTATTTACAACTAGTGGCTCGGTGCACGAAATTCATGCATTGGGCTGGTGTCCCTCAGCCTGGCCTGCACCCTCTCCAATCTGGGACCCCACGGGGGATGTCTGACTGCCGGTTTAGGTCCGATCCCTAAACCGGCAGTCGGACATCCTTCTCGCAATCCGGGACACTGGCTCCTAACCGCTCACCTGCCTGCCTGCCTGATCACCCCTAACCACTCTGCCTGCCAGCCTGATCTCCCACAACTGCCCACCCCACCAGCCTTTTTACCCCCAACTGTCCCCCCTCACCAGCCTGATTGCCCCCAACTGCCCCCCCTGCCAGCCTGCTTGCTCCAACTGCCCCCCTCGCCAGCCTGATCACCCCCAATGGCCCCCCACTGCCGGCCTGCTTACCCCCAACTGCCCCCCCCCCCGCCAGCCTGTTGGCTCCCAACTGACCCCCCCCCCGCCAGCCTGATCGCCCCCAACTGCCCTCCCTTCCTGGCCTGATCACCCCTAACCACCTCTGCCTTGGCCCCGCCACCATGGCTTTGTCCAGAAGGACATCCGGAAGGTCTCCCGAAAGTTTCCCAGTCTAATTAGCATATTACTCTTTTATTAGTATAGATAGCCAAGATATGGAAGCAATCCAAGCGCCCATCAGCAAAAGAATAGATAAAGCTGTGGTACACATATACAATGGAATATTACTTGGTCACAAAAACGAATGTAATCTTACCATTTGTGACAGAGTGGATGGACCTAGAGGGTATTATTGCTAAGTGAAAGAAGTCCATCAGAGAAAGACAACTACCATATGATTTCACTTACTTATGGAATCTAAAGAACAATATAAATGAACAAAGGAAATGGAAACAAGTTCATAGATAGAGAACAGACTGATGGTTGCCATAGGAGAGGGGGTTGGTGGACGGGGTGAAAAAGGTGAAGGTATTAAGAAGTACAGATTGGTAGTTACAAAATAGCCATGGTGATGTAAAAGTACAACACTGGAAATATCCTATCTAATAAAAGAGTAATATGCAAATTAACCATCACTCCATCACAAATATGGCAACACCCATAGCCACAAGATGGCAGCACCCAGTCCCCTCAGCCCCGCCTCTGGAGTGTCCAGGCCTGTCAGCCTGTTGGCCTGAGCGGCGAGGCTGGATCCACCGCCAGAGGGCTTGGGGACTTCCTTAGCAAGGCGGTGGCGGTGGGGAAGCCCCCAGGCCTGGCAGAGCACACTGCAGGGCATGGGGGCTTCATTCGCATGGCAGCAGCAGGCAGAGATCGGACAGCAGGGCATGGGGGCTTCATTTGCACCGCGGCAGCTAAGCCCCCAGGCCCAGCAGACAGAGAGCGGACATCAGGGCATGGGGGCTTCGTCTCCATGGCTGTGACAAAGCGCCCAGGCCCCCCAGAGAGCAGAGAACCACAAGGAGTGGGCCTAAGCCATCAGTAGGACATCCCCTGAGAGCTCCTGGATTGGAGAGGGTGCAGGTTGGGCTGAGGGACCCCCGTGCATGAATTTCATGCACTGGGCTTCTAGTAGACAATAAATATTGTAATAACTATGTATGGTTCCAGGTGGGTACAGAAAATATTGGGGGGGAGAAGGGCGTGTTGTAAAGCATGTGATTGTCTAACCACTATGCTGTACACCTGAAACTGATACAAAATAATATTGAATGTAAACTGTAATTGAAAAAAAAAATTAAGATTGTCATTTAGTTTCCACATGTTTATAAATATTCCAGCTTTTTTCTGATATTGATTTCTAGTTTTAGTCTATTGTGATTAGAGAGGTTACTTCCTTTAATTTCAGACTTTCAGACTTTATTGAGACTTGTTTCTAGCCTAATATATGGTCTACCTTGGAGAACGTTCCATTGCACATGAGAAAAATGTACATTCTGTTGTTTTGGGGTGGGGTGTCCTATATATGTCTGTTAAATCTAATTACTTTAGAGTGGTATTCAAGTTCTCTGTTTCCTTTTTTATTTCTTGGCTGGTTGATCTATCTATTATGGAAAGTGGAGTATTGAAGTTTCCCACTATTATTTTAGAACTCTATTTCTCCCTTCAATTCTGTTTTTGCTTTATATATTTTGGGACTCTCTCATAGGTGCATATATGTTTATAATTGTTATATCTTCTTAATGACTCTTCAATGTAAAATGTTCCTCTTTGTTATAATTTTTTTTAGTTAAATTCTCTTTTGTCTGATATTAGTATAACTATTACAGATCTCTTTTGCTTATTCTTTGCACAGAATTTCTTTTTATATCCTTTTACTTTCAACCCAGTTGTGTTTGGTGATTTAAATTGGGTTTCTTATAGACAGTATAGAGTTATATCATGCGTTTTTTAAAAATCCATTCTGCCAATTTCTGCTTTTCAATTTAATCCATTTACATTTAAAGTAATTATTGATAAGAAAGAACTTACTTCTGCCACTTGCTATTTGTTTTCTATGTCATATCTTTTTTTCCTCAATTCCTCCAATACTGCCTTCTTTTGTGTTTGTTTTTTTCCTAATGTATTGTTTTGATTATTTTCTTATCCCTTTATCTGTATATTTTAAGTCATTAGGTCTTACCTCTTCTGGTGGTCTTGTCAGGAAAGGGGCACAGA
Organism: Cnephaeus nilssonii; assembly: GCF_951640355.1. Lineage (NCBI taxonomy): Eukaryota > Metazoa > Chordata > Mammalia > Chiroptera > Vespertilionidae > Cnephaeus > Cnephaeus nilssonii. The sequence continues at coordinate 9,826,530 of NC_137076.1, forward strand.
ACTAGGAGGTGGACTCTCCTGGCAGAGCTGGATGAACCTCCCAGAGGACAACCTTAATGAGCTCAGCCCGTCAGGAGAGGTTCGGGAAAATTTGATGGAAGGCATTAGCTTGAGTCTTGATTTCACTGACGGGTTTAGCCTCATGGATGAGGTAAACCCAGGCCCTTTGTGGAAGCTGGTGGAGAACAGTGGTGTCCTTTGGCTGAGAAAAACTGCAGTGTGAGAAGAGAGGAGTGAACTTTCCAGAGCCGAGGCCAGGCCCCTGCAGGCGGGGCTGAGCAATGAAGTCACGTCTCTGGGTCAGCCAAGACAGTGTGCAAACACCTGGAAACCCCGCAGGACAGGTGGACACTGCCCTGTCTCAGGCAGCCTTTCTATGTGACCCCGATCTGAGGTGGACAGGGATGTCTGTGCAGCCCCCATGCATAGGCCAGAGGCTCTACCCCAGGTGTAGCCAAGTCGGATAGGGAAGGAGAGATAGCTGCATCTGTACCAAAACATTTCCTTTTTTGGCTTTAGTAGATTTTGTCTCCATCTCTTATAATTTGAAGTACCCTGACAGATACAGGGTCCTCTACCTTTGTCACTGCTGTGGCCCTACAATAAGTTTTAAAATGGCCTGCCCCTGCCTGGCCAGAGTGGCTTGGTTGTTTGAGCATCATCCCATGTACCAAAAGGTTGCCAGTTTGATTCTGGATCAGGGGCACATGCCATGGGTTGTGGGTTCAATCCCCAGTCAGGAAGCATATGTAAGGCAACTGATTGCTGTTTCTCTCACCTCTCTCTCTCTCTCTCTCTCTCTCTCTCTCTCTCTCTCTCTCTCTCTTTCTTTCTCTAAGCATGTCCTCAGGTGAGGATTAAAAAATTAAAAAATAAATAAAATGACCTGTCCCAAGAGTTTCACTTCTGGAATGGTGGCATGAGGAACCTCATCGGCCCTTTCTCCAGCAGAACAACCATAACTAGTGAAAGTAATTGAGAGAAAACCAGCAATACTAATTCAGTCTCTGGAAATTGTCCAAAGGGCATACAGCAAATGAAGAAGCATAATTTATTCAAAAATAAAATCTACTAAATCTTGGTTTTTCAAAAAGCAAGATCAACAACAGTTTGAGGCACTTAAACCATAACTTGCTCCCCTACCCCCACCCCATTCCTACCAGTTCAAAGAGGGGTGGGTGTGGCCAAGAAAATGGGGCCTCCCTCTCCAATCAAGGGACACAGGATCTCTCTGGGATAGGCTTACTGCCAGCACGCATCCTCTCCAACTCCAGGTTACAGAGGGGAAACTCCTGATGGCTGAGAAGTCAATGGTCCCTTCCTCCACCCAGCCCCCAGGCATAGGGCAGAGACTCTACCCCAGGTGCAAAGGTGAGATTACGGGGGTCCCAATCATGCTCACTCCAGACTATTTACAGAAAAGGGGTTCCATGCTAGGAAAGGCAAGCCAAAAAGATCAAAGTCTCCCGTCCCTGCCCAGGCCTTACGGCAGTGGCTCAGAGATTTTTCCTATGGAGAGAAGCAATCCCTAAGAACAGAGAATGATGAAACATTTCCCAAAAGACTGATTTTTTGAGACAGGCTGTGGACAAGTTCAAGCCTGAGCATGCTCTCAAAAACAATAAAGGTTTCGATGGTAAGCATTTACCAAGAGGCTGGTGGCTCTCTGAGAGCAACAAGCTAAAGCTAGGCCAGCTGATTTACTAGACAGAGCCAGGAAAATAAGACAGTTATGAAGTGTCCTCCTCTGGGTAAACAAATCTCAGACTGGCCTCAAAAATTATCTTTGCAGGAATTCAGTTGAATCAGACTACGTAGCAATTTATGCTCCATGGCATTGTTAAAAATAAAAGAGCTATCAGCCGTGAATTAGTAGAGCTTTAACAGCTGGGTATGATACCAAAGAAGCAGACAGCTAACAGATCAGGGTGACTGTGCACATGCCCAAGGCTGTGCCCTCTGAAGATGAGTATCAGAGGCTTCATACTGCGGGGGAAATAAGCTTCACTGTAGTGGTTTAGCCAGGTGACAGCGGCTCAGGCTCTTCCATGTGCATAGCCAAGGGCTTGAGTTACCACTGTCTCCTCTCTTTCTCTCAGACTGCATGCAGACTGTCAGAATATCTGCCGGCTTCACTTTCAAAACCCACCAGAACCTGACCAACGTTCACCACTTTCACTGGTCCTACCTTGGGCCAAGCCCCCTCCTCTGCTTGGATGGCTGCAGTAGCCTCTTTAGGATCTCCCTGCACCCCAGTCTAGCCTCAGCGCAGCAACAGGGACAGCTTAATTGAGATTGAATTCACACATCATACAATTCACCCTTTTAAGTGTGCAATTCAGTCGCTTTTGGAATATTCAAAGTGGCTTTGAAATATCCACAGAGTTGCAACTATGAGCACCATCAATTTAAAATACTCCATCATACCCAGAAGACCTCACACTCCTTAAGTGTCAACCTCATTCCTCCTGCTCCCATCCCTAGGCAACAGCCAGTTTTCTCCTGTCTGTGTGTTTGCCCATTCTGAGCATTTTGTGTCAATGGAATCTGACACTGTGTGGTCCTCATTCATGATTCTTTAATGTCTTCAGTGAAATCATGTCTATCCTCTGCTCAGAACCCCACAGTGGACACCACTGCACTCAGCCTAAGAGGCAGCATCCCGACAGCCTGGAGACCCTACCTGGCCCTTTACCTGCTGCCTGCTGTTTCTGCCTAATCACTCCGGCCTCCTGGTTCTGCATGGGCCCTTTCTGCTACCTGATGCTCTCTCCTCATCTGCTCTCTCCAGGACCCCCTCCTCCATCTCACTCAAGTCTTTGCTCATATGTTTCCTTTCAGCAAGATCTTCAGTAGCGGGGGGGGGGGGGGGGGGGGGGGGGCGGGGGGGAGCGGGTGGCCCCATGCACAGTAGCAGGTAAAAGCCAGGACTCGGCTCCAGAAAGAAGTGCCAGCTGTTCGCCTGCTGCTTGTTTAGAGAACAGCCGCAGCTCCCCTTCTGCTTCAGAAGGCACCTCCCTGCCCCAGAGACGATGAAACTGCTTGTGTTTCTCCGAGCCACTGAGCAGCTTGGTTGTTTCCAGAACCCACAGCTTCGCCAAGGACTGTCTGTTGTGGGATGTTCAAGGCTTTCATTGGGAAGCAGCTCCAAGTTTTGGTTAAGTAACCATCTTTTGTCATCGACACTCTCATGACAGCAGCCACCTTTGTTAACACCTTGCAGGATGAGGTGCACTGGGCTCTTGTGTCCTGGTGCATTCAGGTATGAGGCAAAACCAGGGGACACCCCTGCTCTGAGATGCCTCCTTTCCTTGACATTTTGCAGATCAAACCAGACCCACAGGACACGGGGAGAGGCCCAGAAGCCCCTTATCAGGTTCCATCTTCTTGAAGTCCATCAGCAGGACATGCATGCAACTCAGATGCTCTAATGGGGTGGCTTGTGATTGTCCATTGCTGGGCCTCACACAGCAGGACCCACACTGCCCTACTCTTGTGAGGCAACACTTCACTGACATAACTGGGTACAGATGTAGGAAGACTTTCTCCAAGGTAACTGACGGGTCTCAAGAAGGGAACGCCTTTTGTCAGAGGTCTTTGAAGGCCCTTCTATTGTTCCCACTGACACCTCATGCTTTGTCTCTATATTTCTTGTTGGGGTCACAGGGCCTAGAGGTTGGTTTTGGTTAGACCCTCTTTTTGTCCCTGGGGGCCAGCTGGACCCATCAGGCATGATGTCCCTCTTCCCTGAGTCCAATGAAATAACGTTTGCTCTTCCTGTGCTCAAAGAGGGGCAGCGTGTGTGGTTCCTGGGTGTGGAGTCCAGGGTGTGGAGGGAGGGATGACTGATGAGTGTCAGAGGCTCCAGACCCACACAGAGAGGAGATGCCTGTCTTCTACCCTGGGGCAGCCCCTCCCCAACCAGGGGCTCCACAACAGTGGGCAGAGGGCTGGGCAGGATGCAGTCACTGACAGTCAACATCTTTCAGCAAGCAGGGCTGTGGCAGGGGACTGTGCAGCTGAGCCCTGTTTCAGGGCTAGGGCAGCTGAAACAGGAGGGCATCTGGGGCCGAGACTAAGCCCAGTGAACACAGGGGTGACAGAAGGCAGGGTGAAGCTAAAAGATGTCTAAGCCAGATGAGGGGGAAACGTATGCCCTGGAGTTTGGTGTGTGGTGGGTGGGGGGCGCCTGTTGGAGCAACCCTGGTCAAGGGTTGCCCCTGAGACCCACTAAAAGCTCTGTGTTTGGCTCATGCGGAGGCCTCCCAGCAGAGAGGACCAAATTGGTGGGTGTCTGTATAGGATACTATCTTTGGTCTGGGAAGAGGCTCTCTCCTTCCCACCTGCCACCTCACTCCCTTTCCTCTCCCATGAACCCTTTCTCTGGCCCCATCCAGATGCCTGGGGCCAGAATGGGAACAAGGCCCTCTCCCCGTTATCTAGAACTTTTCTGTAGCACCAACTAGAACCTGAGACAAAGGGGTCATGTGAGTGTTTGTTTTTTATCTGTGCCTGAAAATATGTTTTACTGGTTTTAGAGAAAGGGGAAGGGAGAGTGAGAGAGAGACAGCAATGTATGAGAGAAAAATTGATCAGTTGCCTCCCTCACATGCCCCTACTGGGGATAGAACCCACAACCTAGGTATGTGCCCTGACGGAATGGAACCAGCAACCTATCCGTGCATAGAATGATGCTCCAACCAACTGAGCCATACCGGCCAGGCCAGTGTGTGTCTTCAAGCCTCCCCAGCTTACTCTCTTTGGGGTCCACCTGATTTCTGCTTCATCTGGCCTGTTGAAGTTGGCAGAACTCAGATTTACATGGATAAATGGGCGTGTGGTTCCAAAGGTGCAAAGGACGCTATCTGAGCATTTTGTGGTATCCCTGGACAGAGAATTGGCTTGCTCTTTGGTTATTCCTTCCTCCCATCATCATAAGCCTTCACTGAGATCCTCCTCTCTGCCAGGACTGTTGGCCTAGAGATGAATCCAAAAACATGCTTTTCCTTTGGAAACTCGTGTATTTACAATTCTATAAAATGTATTTTAACAGAAGAAGGTATAGTGTGCTATGAAAGTCACACCTAACGATGTGACAGGGCAGCCAGAATTTCTGCAGAATAAGGGTCAAGCCCTGTAGTGCCTGGGCCTGGGATGGTGATATCCCTGGGTGCCTGTGGCGTTGGGGGGGGGGGAGGGGGTTTGCCCTGTGTCAGGGTGGTCCTCTGCTAGTAGATAGCATGAGTAGAGTCTGGCTGCCCTATACAAGGGCAAAGTCACTGGGAGGAGAGTAGGACATCCACAGAGCTTGTGGGAAGGCAGAGGCCGGTCTGGGGAAGGACCTGGAAGCCAGGTCTCTGGGGGTTCTGGCAGCAGGAAGGGCTGGACAGCTGTGAATGGGTATTGGTGACCCCATAGCCTTTTCCTCTTCTGACTGACTGCCTGGCTCAAGACTTGAGTTTGGTGAGGGAGGGGCTGATTAGCTAGAGGAGGGAGGGCTATGTATACATCTATCTTTGGGGTCCCTACAGGTGCCTTAGGCCCAACTTGCCTCAACATGCCCCACTGGCCTCCCCTCCTCCAAGGGTCACAACCAAGGTCCCCCTATTGCAAGGGGCTTCCTGGGTAGAGGGCGGCCCAGCTCAGCTTCCACTCCCTGCATCACATCACAACTATGATGCTGCTCTTCAGCCCTCTGCTTGTCACTTGCTGCATTGGGCCCACCCGCCACCCCATCCCACCTCCTCAAAGAAACTGGGGCTGCTGGAGGGACACACTAGGCCAGGCTGTTGCCACGTCCTCAGGCTGAGACCTGGCCCCTTCACACACTCAGGTGTCTAACGGCTCTTCCCCTCTGCCCTCCTCAGCGCTCTGCATCACACCCTGCTTACATTACTCACCACACCCAGATAGATTCCTACCCACACGTGCCCTGACCAATATATTTTCATGTTTATAACCTAATACAGGTATTTCTTTTATTAAGGGGGAAATCAAGCATCTTTTCATATATTAGTTGTTTGATTTTTCTTTTCTGAGAACTGTCCATTATACCAGGTGCCCCATTTTTCTTTCTGATTGCCGGGTTGTTTCTTGTTGATTTGAAGGAGGCTTTACATATTGACGGCGTCAACCATCTGTGTAACTGCACAGATGTTGGGTGAGCCCTTGGCAGCGTGTGGGGCTGAGCAGAGACCCCTGAGAGAGAAGAAGCCTGGAGCACACTGAGTGTGGTGGAGTGGATAACCAGCAGGCATTCACTGGGGTCTCATGGGAGCTGGCTTCAGAAGAAAGGGGGTCGGTACACAGTGGGCATGAGCCTCGGCCAGGAAAGGTTCAGCCATTGTGGGGCTGCAGGCTACGAGGCAGCTCCCCCTTGTTCCTGAGAACCTGCCGTTCCACAGGCTCCCCCACAGGTCGGAGGAGGGCGTCGGGACCCTGGGCAGACGGGGTGTGGCACTGAGGCAGACTGACCCAGGAGCTCACCTTTGGCTCGTTCCCTCGGGAAGCACTGTGCTTACATTATTTAAAAATTGCTTTCTGGTCTCTAAAGATCAGAGACCTCACATGCAATCCAGATGTCAGACTTCTTTCCAAAGATGAGGCCCTGCCACATGGGCCTGTCCACCCTCCACGTCACAGCTGCCCACCTTGGGCTCCAGCTCTCCCTCGTGGCCCCTAGAACCCAACACACTTCCCTATGACTTTTCTTATGGGAGCAAACTATTTCTAAGTTAAGAGTAAAAAATAAAAGATAAGCCAAGAGGAGCCCATGTTTCAGGGAAAAATGAGAGAGCATATTCCTTTTTGAAAATGCAGACCATTTTTCTGTGTTCAGTAGTAAACAAGGTGTGTTTGGGTCAAAGAAAGAAAGGGGGGTCATCGTGAGACACACCCTGTCTAACCACACACCAGCCCTGCAGGCACTGAATCCTGTGGCTGGCATAGCAGGGAACCCAAGGATCAGGGTTACCCCCATGAGGGTCACTTTAGCATGATGTATAGCCTGTGGCTTGGGCCAGCAGCGTGTTGTCAGGCGGTGTCTGCAGATTGCCAGGATGTGCTGGGAGCCATGGCAACGGCTCTCCCAGGAGGAGGGAGAAGGTCAGTAGCAGAAAGAAGCACCCACCGCACGCCAGGCTGGCACGGATGTGCAGTACCCCCCTGCCCCACCCTCACAGCCTCCTGGGCTTGGCTGCCCACTCCTCCACCCTTGAGACAACGGTCTGGAAGGAAGCGCATGCACCTTCACACGCTGCCCAGGACTGTTCGTGCCCAGCAAGTGTTCCCTGTGGCTGCTCCCACACCTGCAGCCGCTCCCTCCCAGCCTCGGTTTGCTCATAAGTACCATAAGGATAACAGCGGTGTCCATACATCCCGGGGGCGGTTTTGTCACCAGTTTACTGATTTATTTTCGCCAAGGCCCACACAGGTGTCTCTGGCACCTGGAGAGGCTTAAAAGGGGGCTCCGTCTTTCATGAATTCACTGCTGAGTGTGTGTGTGAATAAGCATGCATGCATGTATATGAGCATGTGTTTGGGTGGGGGAACTTGTGTATATGTCTGTGTGTAAGCATGTGTGTGCTTGTACATGTATGTTTGTGCATGCAGGGAGTGTGTGTGTCGGGGGGACAAATGAGAGCAAATCAGCAAATGTGACGGTGCTATAATGGAGATTGTGCTGTAAGGGCTTTGGCAGAGAGTAGGTACTGGACAACGTGACTAAGGGAAGAACAAAGGTTTTGGGAACCCAGGAAGGAGTCACAACCTTGGCCTGGTGAAGGTCTGGGGGACGCAGGTGGTCAGGAGGAAGGTTGGACTAAACCTTAAAGGAGGAGCAGGGTTTGCCAGGCAGACAGCAGTAGCCAGGCGGGGCACCCTGAGTAGTATTTCCTGCCTCGGGAAGCTGCCTGTGTGAGCATCAGGGGTGGGACAAGTCAGCAGGCAAGGTGGGCAGCGAGCAAGGCTGGGGCGTGCAGAGCCTTCCCGCCCCACTTGGCGCTGCGGGAGCTGGGAGCAGCAGTCCCCGCAGTCCTCGAGGTGCCTCTGAGTGAGTCCTGCTGTATGATCCACAGCACTCATCGCGCTGCTGGCCTGGCACCCTTGCAGGGCCAGGCAGGAGCACTGTAGTCCAGGAGCTGAGGAGCAGAGACCTGACCAGGGTGTATCTGCTTCTAACCAGGAATGAAGCCCAGGCCTTTGCCAGGAGAGTATGATGTGAAGCTTCTAGTCTCTGCCCGATCAGCTACCCGTCCTGTCCCCTGGAGCCCTTGCAGTGTCCAGGGCAGCCAGGGGCCTGCGGACCTGGCCCTGCACCATCCTTTCTGCAAGGGCTGCCCTTGGTGGCCAAGGGATCCAGGTGTGGGGTGCATTTAGCCCGTGTGATGTGGCCTCATGGATTAAATTTATAAGAATTCAGCATTTGCTCTGATTTTTCATTTCCTCCCTTCTCAAAATGGAGCTGATCCCATTAAACCCCAGCAGCACCAAGGTCTGACAGGAGGCTCCGTGCTGTGTGGGGAGCACAGTGTATCTGCCTGGCGGCTCCAGTCTCTCGGGAGCAGGGGGTTCCCTCACTTCCTCCTCAGTGACTGCAGGCGTGGTCTTCCTAAGGCAGGAAACATCATGGAGAGGGATTGTGAGGTCCATCAGGGCTAATCAGTGCTCCCCGCCCTCCCTCCCCTCCCTCCCCTCCCTCCCCCCAGCTTCTGAAGCCACTGAGCTCACACCAGAAGATAAGCCGTGCTTTCAGGACTGGTGGCTATGGCCATGGCCTCCCAGCACTGCCCCCATCTGCACCGTGGGCTTTACCCCTGGGAGAGGTGGGTCTGAGAGGAGAAGCTCAGCACACACTCCTGTGCCTGACAGGAAGGACGCGGGAGGGTCAGCGTGTTTCTGACACTTGCCAGGTGCCTGGGCCGGCAGGACTCAGGTAAGAGGCCCTGGGAAGGGATAAGCATGTGGAGCTGTTCTCTGGGCTCATCTAAGGTGCCTGCCCCTCCAGATGTCTCCCCAGAAGCAGTGGGGCATAGGAGAGTCCCAGGTGCGTCCCCAACTGTCAGTCAAAAGACTCCAGTGCCCCAGGGTCACCCCTCTGCCCTTCTGACCCCAGGCATGGGGGATAGGGACAGTCCTGGTCACTTCTGCTCCTTGGTCTGGCTTTGGACAGGGATAGACACAAAGACCAGTAGGCAATGGGCCATCTGTCCTGGCAGAGCTCTCTGCCCCTCAGACCTTTGGGATCTTTCTATCCTCCTGCAAGGTCCACAGCACGGTTTGAGGTGGAGAGGCCCATGCATGTGTACCCCCAGAGCATGCATGTGCTTGCAGAGGCCATGCGAAGGTCACCCCATCCCTGGAGCTATGCAGGGCACCGTGGTGCACAGTGGCCCTGAAAATGGACCCTTGGGGTCCCCCTCCTATAGTGCAGCACACACGCCATTTAGAGCATCTGAAAAGTCCAGTTTATAGCAAGCCACCAACAATACATGTCGAGAGGCCTTTCAGGGTGCCAAGGAGCTCAGGCTTCTTAATGCTGCCACGAACTCTCCCTGCTTCTCCTCTCCACCCTTGCCCTGGCTTGTCGGAGACTCAGGGGCTCGGGTGCCTTAGGCACTGCTGGGTTCCAGAGGCAGACACCTTACTGCTGCGCCTGGCTGCTGGGAGGTCCTGGGCAGAGCGTGACCTTCTGGGGCTCATCTCTCCATCTGCATAAGAGTCCATTCCTGTTCCCTAGGAACTCTGTAAAGCCCCACGCCCCATGTTGCCACGGTCATCTTTATTGTCAACAGAGGGTGCTTTTTCCTCTCTTGCTGAGAATGAGGAGGTCTAGAATTCTCCCTCCAGGGAAGGTGGCTTGGTGGGACAGTGTGGCCCATGCTACAGTGTCACTCTGAGTCCCAGCATCAGCCCAGAGGAGCCATGTGTCCTGGCTCTAGCACCTCTGTGTCCAGGCTCTGGGAGGGGTCAGGGAGGATGCAGAAAGTTTGCGGGGAGCTGGGGACAGTCCAGCTCTAGGCTGGGGTTGGGAACGCAGGCAGACTGCTAAGCATCTGTGCATCTCTGCATGGCCTGGCAAGGGATGGCCTTGTGCAGGGCTGAGCAGCATCCCATACCTCCTGCACTTATTAGCATCGGGTCCCTCCCAAAGCACAGGACCCATATCCTGCAGTGCCCTTGCCCACCTGGTATGCTACACTGATCAACATCTGAGAACATGAAGGGCCAATAGGGGAAACCGAGGCTGGCAACTGGAGAGAAATACTTGGAATGTGAATTCATAGGATCTGGTTTCTGGTGGAGCTTGATCTAGGGCAAAGGCAGAGAGGATGGGGGCCAGGTTCAGAGACCCTTATGGTGAGGGACATGCCGACTTTGTGGTTTGGGAAGAATCAGGCCCTGCTCCTAGGGTGGGCCTACATGGACACAGATGCCAGGCCCCAAGATGGACGGTGCAGCTGTAGGTTTAGGCTTGAGCAGAGGAGACATTCAGTCCTTAATTCTGACTGTGGGATGCCTGAGGGCCTTCCACACCAACTCAGTGGGGATCAATGCCCAGGAGGCTGCTGGATGTCCAAATCTAGGGCTCCAGTGTGTGTTCAGGGTTGGTATTGGGGATCCTGGCCTGGCATGCAGGTACCCGCTGTGTATGGACGTTGGCTGTCATCACCCAGCGGCAGCTTCCCTCTTCTCCCACCTCCAAATGAAATCTTAGGGAATCCTACCTTCTGTTGGGACCATTAGGTGTCTGTGTTTTGTTCTGAAGTTCACAGTAAATATTTGCATTAAACAATCTGCCAGTCTCACATTGTATCCAGCCATCTGGCTGCTGCGTGCTGGGGAGCAGCAGTGAGGAGGTAACTGGGGACCAGCACACCTTCCCTGCTGATGGCCACAGAGGTGCCTTGGAGGCTGCCTGGCCTCGGTGACCTGCCCTGCATTGGCTACGAGTTTGGCTGGGCCAGACTCACCTGTGCACTCTGCTCTGCCCTCCCCACCCCCAAGGGATCTGGTTGCTGAAGGAACTCTTCCTGGGGGAAGGTGGTCTTCAGAAGCCAGCGGAGGAGGGTATAAGGGTAGGGGAGAGTGGACAGGTGGGGAGAAGTCTAGGCCATTTGGCTGCTGTCGGAGGGCAGGGCAGCAGGGTAGGCTGTTGGGATGCTGTGTAAGGGCTGCAGACCACGGACTCCAAGCCCTGTTGCATGGAGCCCAGGAGGGGCCATGAGAGCCCTGGTCATTCAGCACGGCCCAGCTGCCTTGGGCCCAATGTCAGTGGCCTCAACACCTGCTGGGCCACAGTGGCATCACATAGTTCCCCTTACTTTCCAGGGATGTGTCTGGGGTGGGGAGAACATCAGAGCCTGAAGTGCTGGCAAGATAAGCAGGCTTGGGAATCAAGGTAATATGGCCTTCCAGCTCCTGTCTGAGATTCAGTACAACTGTTACATCTGTGGCCCAAAGAGCCCTCTCCCCATTCCCTCACTCCACTCCCACACTGGATGAGCTATATCTGCCTGTGTTGAAAAAAAAGTAATTCCAATTCTATAATAAAGTTATAAAGGGCTAAATGAAATAAACCTAATGAGCTTCTTTTAATAAAGCTCACCAAAGGGGCCTGTGGTGATGGCCCCCGCGGGGCTGAGTCTGCTTTCTGTTTCCCAGAGCCTAAGAGCCTGCCTGCCTCCAAAAAGGGCTTCTGCCGTGTCCTGATTATGCTTTTACATAAACATATTTTATCTTAATGATCATCTTTAGGGGAATTTGCAGTCACAGAGGGATTGTCTCCTGGTCGTTAACAAATGGAGGGATGGCGTTCCTCCAGATTACCTCCCCAGGCTGGGGGTGCAGCATGCTCCTCAAGGCTTCTGGCGCCTAAGACTTAGGTCTCCCTGGAGCGTCTGTTAAATGGATGATACCCCTCGGGTCTGGCCTTTTACTTTGCAGGGGCCTGCAGAGGCTGTGGGAGAGCTTGGCTGGTGCTCTATCCTCATGGCCTCTGTCTAGTTCCCTAAGTCTCACGCTCCCTTCTGCACAGGGTGGTTGTAGGGATTTAAGCTGTTAGATCTGAGCATGGGGGAGGGGAGGGCTATGTGTGGTCATCCACATGCTTGATGGCAGGGGCGGCAGCAGATCACAGGTCTTGCAGAATGAAACACTAGCAGGGAGTAGTTACGGGGGCTTGTAGGGGGACAGAAGGTGCACTGGCCTTGGAGTCCAAAGCCTGCCCAACATGAAGATCATAAAAAAGCACTGATGTGATTTAATTTCCATCATCCCAGGCCCCCAATGTACCTAGAATTTGTTTTTGCGTAAGATGTGAGATAGGATTTGATCATTCCCTTCTCCATCTAAGCAGTTGACCAACACCATTAAAAGAAGAAACCACTTGCCATGGCCAGGGTGGCTCAGTTGGTTGGATCATCATCCTGTGCATCAACGTGTCATGAGTTTGATTACCAGTCAGGGCACATACCCAGGTTGGGGGTTCCATCCCCAGTAGATCCCTAATTGGGGCATGTATGGAAGGAAACTGATAGATGTTTCTCTCTCTCTCCCCCCTCCCTTCCTCTCCCTCTCTAAAATCAATAAAAACATATCCTTGGGTGAGTATTACAAATAATAGAAGAAACCACTTAATCTCTACCACCCACTTTCTCTCCTCCCCTTTCTCCTGCAGTGAATAACCATTTTGAGGTCCAAGTGTATCCTTTTGTCAGTGTATATTTTTGCAAAACCAGTGTTGCTTCTTGAGTGTGTGTTTTTAATTGGCATAACCTGTGCTGCATTTTATATCTCATTATGTTTCTTACTTTTTGCACTCGGCACTCTGTTTTTAAGATCCATTCATCTATGTGTGGGTCACCCTTCTAACCTCTTCCTAGCACTGGGTGGCATGCACCCACCGAATTTAGCCTCTCCGCTCCCCTACTGATGACACCCAGGTTACCTCCAGCTCCCTCAACCTATCCAAGCCATACTACCACAAGCAGCAGCTGCTTAGGGACCTGTACGAGCACGCCCGTCTACACACCCCATCCAGAGGAGTGGAAATGGCTCACAAAGCAAGGTCGGTTCGAGGAGGGGACTAGGAGAGCTTATAGACACCCTATGTCTTTAGGACCTCGATCCAAAAGTGGAAATGCTGGGCTATCATGTGCTCTTGCACATAATTAAGTACTGTCAGCTCACCCCAATGTCCATACCTGCTCCACTTCTACTATTTGCCAAATCACCCGGTTTTGAATTGCTACCTTATCATTTACCAACTTTATTTACTACTTTATTATTTGATCAGCTATTTAAAATTTACATATAAATTAATATCAGAGGACATTAATATTAAAACAGAGGGCAAGCACACACCAGCAGTGCAAGGAGAGGGCAGCGCTGTCCCCGCTGGACAGAGGCTACAGGAGGAGGTGAGCGGAGTTGTGGTCCGCTTCCACTTCTCTGGGAGGTGACAAGCCACTTCTGGGGAAATCGTGAGCAAGGTCATGAGTGAGTCTTGGGGAACACGTTTCTGCACCATCGGGCACATAGCCATGTGGACCAGGCACTTGACATGCAGCAGGAGGGCTGTCAGAGGGAGTGGGCTGCTCTGTACTCCCTGCTCCTGCACCTACCCTGGCCCATCTCCAGCTCCCAAGGAGAATTGAGAACTTTTGTGAGTGACATGTGTGTCCTCAGCACAGCACAAGGAGAGAGACTCTCGTCAGCACGTGGTCACAAGCCAAGTACTGCTGAGAATCTGGGCCAGGTTCTCCTGGGCATCTGTCCTCAGGCTGAGAAGCTGACCCGATGGACGTGGGGGTTGTGGCGGTGATAGTCTGTCTCTGGGGCGACATTGCTGCAGTGTGGTCAGTTGCCCTCCAATCTGGTGCAGGGCTGAAATCCTGGGTTCACCTTTCACCCTCCGCCAAGGGATCCTCCTCCACTCCTGTTGGTCTCCTGCTTTCTGTCTCTCTGTTCTACTTTCTTGGTTGCCTCTTTTGTTTTGAAGGAGTACATCCTTCGGTAGCTTCTTCAGAAGCAGTGCTAGACAGGTAAAACTTTTGAGAACTTATATGTCTGGCAATATCTTTATTCCACTTTCATACTTGACTGAGACTTTGTTTGGATATAGCATTCCAGTTGAGAAAGTTTTCCTTTAGAATTTTGAGGTCTTTGCTCTATTGTTTTGCTGCTTTGGGGGAGTCTGAAGCATGCTGACTCTAATCCTTTGTGACCTGTTCAGTAACTGCCTCCCTCGGCCCCATCTTATTCTCTGTGAAAGTCTATAGAATCTTCTCTGTGTTTTGAAATTTCAAGATGATGTGCCATGGTGTGGGTCTGTTTTTATCGACTGTGTAGGGTACTAACTGGGCCCTTTCAGTCTGGGAACACTTTCCAGTTGTGTGAAACTTTTCTGAATTATTTTATTAATTCCTTCCTTTCTGTTTTTTTCCTTCCTGTCTTTATAGAGCTTCTATTAAATGAATGATACACCTCGGATCTGATCTTCTAATTTTCTTATCTTCTTTCCTGATTGTTCATGTCTTTGTCTTACTTTTTACTTTCTGGGGTTTTTTCAGCTTTATCATCCCAGTGCTTCCACTGAGTTTACCATTTCTGCTGAAGCTCTTTTAGTTTCCAAAAAGCCTTTTAATTGTCCTCCTCCTGTTCTTGCTTAATGGATGTAATACTTTCAGAGCTTACTAATGACAGATTTCTCCACCTTCCTGTGCACTCTATTTCTTCCGTTTTCCTCTTTTTGGCTATTTTGCTTTAACTTGCTCTCCATCTGCCAAGCCTGGGGCTCCCCCCTGAAAGTGGGTGATGCTTGATGGGCTGCTCATGCCTAATGTTGGGCAGCAGAAGAGGTGACTCTTGTAGGTTGGGGGAACCGTGGACACTGATACTGCCTTTCGGTCTTTGGTTAGTCAGATTCACTAGACCAAGACCCTTCCCACTGTCCTGAGGGGTAAAGGCCTAAGGACCAGCATTGCAGGGGTCGAATGGTGGAAGCAGGCTGGTGTCTCAGCCTTCTTCAGTCCTCCTGTTTGTAGCATTGTACCTATGCTCTCAACTACAGCTGGTGCCTGCAGCCCAGAGACTCCCCCCTCCCAACTTTTCAAGAGAGAATGAGCTTCCAGAACATGCAGTGTTATTATTGCAGCTATCACTGGGGCACAGGATAGAGGTTGGGGGGCGCGGGCGGGGATAGCTATCAACTAGTCCTACTTATGCCAATCTGCCCTTCACTCCCACTTGCAGAAGAACTTGGTGCTTTTTTGAGGATTCTACTGTGTAGAATCCTGGCTCTCTTCATGGCCAGGTTGGGGTCCACTTTTCTCAGATATATGAAGTCTATGACCACATGGTCATGTGCTGTCCAACCTCTAACAGTTCTGTCATTTTCTTCTCTTGCTTTCCATGTACTTGTAGACTTGTGATTTAAAAAAAAGAATCCCTTTACTAAAGGTGTCATGGGGTGCCAAGAGGGAGCTGAATTGGATGTTTGTGTTCAATCTGCCATTTGTACTCAGAAGCGTCTCTTTTGCTTAAACTTTGTTTTTGGACTTTGCATTCAATTCCATTGCCCTGTCTTCCATGGCACGGTGCCACTAGTTTCTAATTAATGTTATTTTGTAATATGTTCTGTTTGCAAGGTAAGTACCCCCTCATCACTGTCCTTTTTCAATATATCTCTGGCTATTGTATTAAATGTCATCCTCCTGTTGAATTTTGGAATTACTTTGTTCTAGGATTCAGCAAGTCTTTGATGAAGATTGTGTTAAATGTATAGATTAATTTGGAGGAGAATCCGCTTGTGATCCAGCAGAGTGTGTGTTTTTTGGAGAGTTTTAGCCTGTGCTATGTTACGTTTTGTATGGTCTTTGTACTTCCATTCTTTTTGTTTCTTTCTAGATATTTTGTGGGCTTTGTTGCTATAATTGATAAGCCCTTTTTTCCATTCTGTTTCCTAGATGGTTGTTGCTATATATGTGAAAGGTATTGTACCAGGAAATGTTGGGTGTACGATGAGAAATGTCGATTCCTTGTGGCTTTAGT
The DNA here is from genome assembly GCF_951640355.1 of Cnephaeus nilssonii. Classification (NCBI taxonomy): domain Eukaryota; kingdom Metazoa; phylum Chordata; class Mammalia; order Chiroptera; family Vespertilionidae; genus Cnephaeus; species Cnephaeus nilssonii. The sequence goes on from NC_137076.1 coordinate 9,842,580, forward strand.
AAAACTCTCCCATAAAACCTGAGCTTTTTTTTTTTTTTTCTACTTTTGCAATTTCTTCTGAGGTTTATTCAGGTTTTGTACTTGAGCCAATGATTAGAACTTATATTTTCTATTTATTTAGTCTAGGCTTGTTAGAAGTCTGTTTTTAATTTTTGTTATTTAGGGTTTGAGGGCCTTCCTTTTTTCCTCTGATTTTGTCCTGGTGGTGACTGAAGACACAATTCTTAAGTTTTCTTTTTGTCCTAATGTGTAGAAGAACTTGGGGCTTTTTTCCATGTGTACTTGAAAAGGGCACGTTTTCTGATTGTTAGGCTTAAACATTAATTCGTTTTAGTAATTCAAATCCTCTCCAGCCCCACCTCACCTTTCATCTAATTGATCCGTTGTTTTCTGGAATAGATGTATTAAAATGCGCATAGAACTCTAGCATGTCTATTTCTCCTTGTATCAGACTGGCGCTCTACCAGGTGCATTGTTTCGTACCGTTTACATCTTCTCAATGAATTATTTATCAGCTGGTCCCTTTAATACCTTGGATTATATTTTATCACATAAATGTTGTTACACCTGGTTTCTTTTTATTGGCAGTTACATGGTACCTCTCATCACACCATTTGTGTTAACTCCTCCTGCATCATTTTCTTTTAGTTATGTCTGTGAGTGACTTTTTAAAATATATATACTTATTGATTTCAGAGAGGAAAGGAGAGGGAAAGAGAGATAGAAACATCAATGATGAGAGAGCATCGTGAATCGGCTGCCTCCTGCACACCCCACACTGGGGATCTAGCCCACAACCTGGGCATGTGCCCCTGACTGGAATCGAACCCGGACCCTTCAGTCCACAGGCCTACACTCTATCCATTGAGCCAAACCAGCCAGGGCTTTAGATATGTCTGTGAGTGACTTACAGCTGGCTTTTGTGCTGGCTTCTGCTCCTCTACCAGTCACCTCAGGTTAGCTTCTGCTCCCCAACCCAGTGGCCCTGCTCACCTACCTCTCCTTCCAGCCCAGCTCTCAGCTCCCAAGGGGACAACCTGACTCTCCCTGCGTTTTCTCCTATTGCCTCTTTGCCTGGCTCCTCACAGCCCTGCAGTTAATTACCTGTGGGGCACTGTGGAAACTGAGGCAGGCAAGACCCCATCCAAAGTGGGAAAGACAGCCTGGGGGGCGTGGCTCAGTGGTTGAGCATCAACCTATGAACCAGGAAGTCATAGTTCAATTCCTAGTCAGGGCACATGCCCGGGTTGCAGGCTCAATCCCCAGTGGGGGGGGTGCAGGAGGCAGCCGATCAATGATTCTCTCTCATCACTGATGTTTCTATCCCTCTCTCCCTCTCCCTTCCTCTCTGAAATCAATTTAAAAATATATTTTAAAAAAAAAGAAACGGGGACTGCCTCCTGAGACATGAAGAAAGTAGTCCCAGCTGCCTTCCAGGAAAGTCTCTCAAAACAGGGAATGCCAGGAAATTAAATCCCTGTGGTTACCCAGTGGAAAGGCAGGGGAGCCTCTGCTCAGGGGCAAGTCTTCTCCATCTGCCACGAACGGCTGGAAGGAGGACTGGTGACTTCTCCTCATGGCTGGGGGCTATGCGCAGGGACAGCAGGAGATGGGCAACACAGACAGCTCGTTGTCTGGGCCTGGGCCTAGGCCTGGGCCAGTAATGAGGGCTGGAGCCAAAGGGCTGGGTGAGCACATGCCACCTGCTTAGCAGGCTGCCTGTGAGCAGCAGGAGCTCCGGGGAGAAGGGGAGAGTGGATGAGGGCCCTCCCCGGGCCCCCAGGGACCAGGAGGTGCAGAGGCCTTTAGGCCAGGTAGGCTATCAGTACAGGTAGGCGGCCTCGAAGGACAGAGTTGGTGTCAGGGAATCCCGTGGTCTCCCACCCAGGGCTGGGCAGGAGCCTGCCTCTGGCTCGAGGTCCTCGCAGCAGGACTCAGCTTGAGGGACAGGCCTCCTAGGATCGGGCTGTGGTTGGGGTCTCTGCATGGCTTAGGCTTCAGGACCAATCCCACGATAGGGAAACTGAAGAGGCATCCAAGATTGACAGCTGATGGGTTCCATCAGAGCTCACGTGGCCGGACGCTTGGCAGACACTAATCACCTTGGGGCTGCTCCCTATACCCTTCTGGGCCTGCACACCACTAGGGCTTCCAGGGGCTGGGTGGCAGGGGGGGCGGTGTTGTCACTTGCCAGGAGGCCTGAGGGGCCCTGTCTTCCTCTCCTGGTCATTACCATGACCTTCACTTTGGGGCATCTCTACAGGGGCTGGGCCTTTGGGGATTGGGGTGTTCTAGAACATTAGGTTCAATTTACCCCCAAAATAATCATGACTAAAATAATAATTATAACATCTAATGAATATTTAGAAAGCATTGTTTTTGATGGACCTGTAACATAATTAAAAACCATGCTTGTTTGGCAAAAGCAGCTATAAGGTCTGGCCCAGACAGCTCTGCCCCAGTGGCAGCCCCATTGCACGCCCGCCCCCACCCCCCGCCCCCAGCAGTCACTGACCTATATGTGACTCCTTGGGTTAGGGGGCCAGGAGGGCAGCAGGCCAGGTGGCCTAGAGACATGGTCCTGTGTGTCCTGTCTCCAGGTGTGATCATCTCTCCACAGCCTAGTGTTGACATGATAACCACCCACCTGTCCCATGATCCCATCTTGTAATTCCCCAGAGAAACTGGCTATTCTAGATTTTGTTCAACAATAAATTTCCCAATTTTTAAAGACTGTCAACCAAGTAAGGTATTTTTAAAATACCGCGTGGCCCTAACAAGTGCCTTCCTGGGCTGGTTTTGCCCAGGGACCACCCGTCAGTGACCCCTGGCTCCGCAGGGGCAGATGACAACATCCAGCCTTTTCCCCAGGGGAGCGTTGCATGGATTATTACTATTTTTGTGCTTCCCAAGGTGGTTCTGAAGGTGAGCTGTCCCTGCTTGTTAGAAATGCAAAGAAATAAATGTGTAAAAATAGAATAGCAATTCCTCAAACCCCCATCAGATTTAAGTCACCGATCTGTCCTCTGGGAGCAACAAGGATGTTCCTGATTCGTCTCCAAGAAGCCCAGCCGGGCACTGGCTCTGCAGGGGGATGCTGCACGCCTGCCTCCCCAGAGCTGCCCTGGCCGCGTGCATGTGTGTGTGCATATATCCAGTGCGCAGGGGACTGCAGGGCGGGGAGGGGGGACACAAGAACCCCAGGACATACAGGAATGCAAGATGCTACTCAGTCCTGACCTGACTGATTCCTCTTCTCTGTTGCTCCACACGCTGCTCCTGTACCTCCTTCAACACACTTTTTCTTAGAGCGCCGTGGAGTCCACTTTCTCTGCTTGGTCTCTGTGCTGTGACCTAGTTGCAGGTTTGTGCCTCAAAGCTAACAGACAGCAGGTGTAAAGGAGAAAGCTCCTGGCTGAGAGTCAGCCATGCAGGGGGTTCCATCAGCCCTCCTGTCTATAAAATGGGGACAGTTATGCACCCCAAAAATGCCTGTTGCCTGTACTGCGTGAGTGATGTCTGTGCAGGGCTGAGTGGTGGAGCAGGACCCACCCAGCGGCAGGCTGCCCGACCTGTCCATGAGTGGCCATACTGCTTTCAGAAGCCCTGTCACGCAGCACTGTGACGTGCGGAGAGTCCTGTCCCCGCATGGAGGAGGCAGCAGACAAAAGGCTTTGGGGCCAAGTGAGAAGACTTTTCTGGAAGACTCTTTAAGAGGGGTGCTATTCAGGGGTACTGAAAGCTGAGCTGGGCTCTCAGCACCACCTTCACCTTGGCCACAGGGCCTGGACACCACCCCCTGGGTTGGTGATGTCATGATGACCTGAGGTTCAAGGTCCCTCCAAAGGCAGGAGTCTCTGAAAACCCTTCCCTCACACTCAGGGAATGCCAAGGAGAAGCAGGACTCTGGGGTCAGGGAACAGTCCAGGGCGGATCCGAGCCCAGTGGGAAAGGTGAAGGGAACTGAGCTGGCAGCTACAGCTGTTCAGATGCCGAAATAACATCCTGGGGCCCTGGGCCTCTCAGCTGAGGCCCCTGAGGCCCTACTCCCCCAGCCCGGGCCCAGTGTCAAACCTGTGGGGGCTGGAGGCAAGACCCTGGCCCAGAAGACTGTGAGGGAGCTGTCATGAGAAGGTCTTGTCCTGGTCCCTGCACAGCTCATTCAGGCAACCACCCATCTCCTTGGCTTGGGACCAGCCATAAACTGTTCGCCTGGGGAAGGGTGCTTATGGGAGGTCTTGACCATGGAGTGGGATGGGTGGACCTGGCCCAGAGTGAGGGGCCTTGCTTCAATGGAGGACTGAGCAGGCAGTTCTTAAAGGGAGGCCTGAAAAGACACTGTGGGACATACACGACCTGGGCTGGACCTCAGTTTCTCCAGGGGTGGCCTTGCCCAGCCAGTGTGGCTCAATGGTTGAGGGTTAGCCCATGAACCAGGAGGTCACTAGTTCGATTCCCGGTTGGGCACATGCCCGGGTTGTGGGCTCAATCCCTAGTAGGGGGTGTGCAGGAGGCAGCTCATCAATGAATCTCTCTCATCATTGATGTTCCTAGCCCTCTCCTTCTCATCTTCCTCTCTCTAAAATCAATAAAAACATATTAAAAAATAACAAGGGTGGCCACACTTGGGAGACCAGTCCTTTGGCACCTGGACAACCCTTCTCAAGTGTTGAGTGTGTACTTAATCTTCTGGCTCTGCCACCCTGAACCTACTCCTGGCTGGGCAGCCCAGCTTCCTGGCCTCTCTGTTTGTCACCGGGTGCCAGACCAGGGCTCTGCAATGGCCGAGGAGTTGATCTGTATACTGCTGGGTTTGAGCTGACTTGGCACATCATATTGCCATCTCTGAAACTCAGTTTGTGATTTTGTAAAATGGGACAAGAATGTAAGTTTGCAACAAGGTGATGGCCAAGCTGGTGCCGGGCAGGTGCCGAGTTTGTCCTGCTGCTGCTGTGTCCCTGGTGAGCCCGGCTGCAGCTGCGCACTGTGCCCTCTGTCTTTCCAGGGGCCTCCCTTGGCAGCCTGGACAGCCTCAGCCGTACCCTGGGCATCCTGGAGGAACGGATCAACAGCTCAAGGCGCAGGGCACGCAGACATGCTGCCGATGACGACTACAACATCGAGGTCCTGCTGGGTGTGGATGACTCTGTGGTCCAGTTCCACGGGAAGGAGCACGTGCAGAAGTACCTGCTCACACTCATGAACATTGTAAGTGGGGCGGGGTGAGGGAGGAGCAGGTGGGCCCCTGTGCTTTCTGTGGTTTCCTAGTGGATCTAGGGATGAGTGATGTGGCTTCAGGGAAGCGCTCTGGGTCCACGGGTGAGAAAATGTAACCGTCCCGTCAGCCATGCTGAACCTGAGTTTTCTCATCTGTCAATGGGGCATATTCTGACGTGGCAAGGTTGTTTACACACGGAGGCCATTTCCCCAAACGCCAGTCATTTGTCTCCATTTTCTTTATTTTTGCCACACTGCACTGTGCCTAGACTGTGTATTTTCCTATAAATGAACTGACTTTTTAAAATTTAGAATTATTTACAAAGGAAATAACTTCACTTTACATAAAGTAACCTAAAAGTAAAATGTAAAGCAATAAAAAAGGGATATCGGTGTGTGTCCCCACAAGGGGACAGACAGACTAACACCCATCCAGGCTTCTCCTGGAGTGGGCAGAGGAATGGAAGCTTGAAGCGGGGATCCGTTTCTCCCTGCGAAGCTGTGCTATGTAATGGGGTGTTTGTGTGCCACATGTGCCTTCTGGGGCATGATGAGGCACTTGCCCCTTGTCTGCCCAATACGGAGAGATTAAGGTGTCACCCCCTTGTTTACCCAACAGGAGAGATTAAGGAGTTGCCCCCACATTACAGTCCCCACACCCCACCCCTGGAGGCACAAGGATGCTGCCTAATTGGCCAGAAGAGGACGCAGTCCTGCCTCTTCCCTGTCTGTATGGGAGAGCCTTCCCCTCATTGCTTGATGCTTGGTCAGGGTCACCTTGAGGATGTGAGGCATCCAGTCTCCAAAGTGCAAGCCCTAGGGGCAGTGTTTAGCTCAGCTGAGCCCAGTCGGGAGAGCTAGGGTGGGAGGGAGGAGCAGGGTTCATCCTGTGTGTAGGACCTTGGTGGGAAGGACAGATCTGTGGAAGGCGCAGGCGCTTGCAGGGGGCTGGAGGTGGGCAGGGAAGCCCAAAGCTGGGGAATTGGAAAGCAGTGGGATTGTGTACCCCAGTCTTATGAGCCTTGGTTTTCTCATCTTTAAAATGGATTGACAATTTCCATTTCAGGGTGAAGATTAAATGAGATAATGGGGAGGTGAACAGTCCAGTTACTAAATAAAATGTGGTTTTGCTATCATGATGGTAACAGTACTTAATTCATCAACAGCACATCTAGAATTATCCTTGAGAAGTATGCCAAGGACTTGGAAGTTGGGAGTATCCCAGGTGAATTCTTCCTGAGGCTGGTGGAACGAATCCGCCTTGGTCTGGTGGATCCCTCTGTCACATACACCTGCTGCGGCATGAGCCTGTAGGAGGAAGTCTAGAACTTTCTCTTGGTTTTGCCAGTTAACTTCAGTTTATTTATTTATACCCTCATGATCCAACTGTACCTCAATTTTGGATAATGGGATGGTTGGGTTCATTTCTTGAAAAGCATAAGAAATATAAAAATTCTTAAATTGAAACCAATTTTATCATAACAAAAATGGATTTTAGGAGATACATTGAGGAGCTCTAAGAAAGAGTAGTTGGGCCGTGTCTTTTTCCCTGTTTCGAGTGTTCATTGGACACATGCTCGTCCAAGGCACAGGGCAATGGAGGGATCTGAGCTCTGCCTCCCACCTTGAGTGCAGTGTGGTGGAAGGAGATGAGATGGGTTCTTGGGGCATGTGTTACCCTGACAATTAATACCCTCTGGGCTCCTTGTCCTCATTTAGGGCTGCACACCCAGGAGAGAGTCCTGTGGGTTGATCTAAGACACAGGGAACCCTCTTGGGGAGGAGAGGATCGAGGAAAAGTGAGTATGTGAGAAAGGATGACCTTCCAGAGCAAGGCTGTCTAATAGAGCTTTCTGCACTCCAGGAAATGCTCCAATTCTGCCCTGTCCATTCAGCAGTCACCAGCAACCCCTACCCTTGAGCACTTGAAATGTGGCTGGTGTGATAGCAGAACTGACATTTTAAATTTTTTTCAATAGAAGTTTTTTTATTTTAATTTAATTTTTTAAAAATTCTGGTAAAATATATGTAGCATAAAATGTACTGTCTTCACCATTTTTAAGTATACACAGTTTAGTGGTATTAAGTACATTTATATTGTTAGGCACCCATCCCCACCATCCATCCCCAGAACTCTTCATCTTGGAAAACTGAAATTCTGTCCCCATTCTCTTCTCCCCCAAGTCCCTGGGAACCAACTCTGCAGCCTGTCTCTATGAATTTTACTGCTCTAGGCACCCCATGTACGTGGAATCATACAGTATATGTCCTTTTGTGACTGGCTTATTTCACTTAGCACATGTCTTCAAGGTTCATGCATCTTGTAGTAGGTGTCGGGATGTCTGTCCTTTTTAAGGCTGAATAAGATTCCATTGTATAGACAGACCACATGTTGTGTACCCATTTATCTATTGATGGACACTTGGATTGCTTCCACCTTTTGGCTGTTGTGAATATGCTGCTATGCACCTGGGTGTACAGTGTCTGTCTGTTCTAGTTCCTGCTTTTAGTTCTTTTGTGTCTATACCCAAAAGTGGAATTGCTGGATCATAAAGCAATTCTGTTTTTAATTTTTTTAAGGACCCTCTATACTCATTTCCACAGTGCCTGCACCATTTTACATTCCTATCAATAAGGCCCCAGGGTTCCCACGTCTCCACATTCCCACCAACACTTGTTATCTTTGATAAGAGCCATCCTAATGGGCAAGTTAATATTTGTAATTAATTTGCATTGGCATTTAAATCACCAGTGTGGCTAGAGGCTTCCATATGCACACTGGTGATTTAATGCAGTCCCAGAAGAATTGAGCACAAGGGGACTGCCTGCTGTCCGCTTCCTCTGTACTTGACCAAGCACATGGTGCTAAACAGCAGTGGGGGCAGCCTCAGTGTGGGGCCTGGACCCCATGAAGGTGCTGGCTCACCTGAGGCTGCAACCAGAGTCCTGAGTAGCCTGAGGAGGCCTGGCCAGGGCACATCTCCCTCTCCTTATAAGTGAGCTGGTCACTGGGCTGTGTTGGATCCAAAACCAATGACATGGAGGACAGATGCGGTAGCAGCCAGCCCATACTGCATTCCAAGTGATGCATTTGGTCAGCTGTGAGGACAGCCAAGGCCAGGGCACAGTGCTCCCAGCGTGGAGACTGTGGGACCAGGCCTGGGTGGACCCAGTCTGTCCCCTGAGAAAGGCCATGGAGGCCCACCCTGGGAGTAGGACGCTCTGGTGTGGGTCCCTATGGTAGGGACCCCTAGGGTAAGGGCCCTAGGAATGTATGGTGCAAAGAGGAGGAGAGGCCCAGGTGAGCTGGACACAGGGGTGGCTGGACCTTGGCAGCTCTCAGTTCCTTTGGTTTCTTCGGTCGCTCAAGGTGCTTCTTCCTGTAAGGCTCCCGTTGGGATCTCTCTGTGGGAGAGCCCAGGCTGCGATGTGGGTCTTCGTGTGACATAGACATTTCAGGTTCATCGAATATTCATGTGCTCCCCTCTTCCCTTCTGTTTCCCAGTCTCCTGTGCACTTAATTTGGGGCTGTGTGCCAGGAAGTGACATGTGTCACCTTCTGGCCAAGGCAGTTAAGAACTGGCATATCCTCTCCCCCTCTCCCTTTACTTTTTCCTGAAGCTGAATTTCAAAAGTTCAATCCCTGGTTAACATTATGTGCATTTTAAAGCTCTCAATGCTAAAATGTTCTCTGTTATTTTGACGATTCATGCTCCTTGGATCCAATGCCCAGCTCCCACCTGCTCATAGCACCGAGTCCTTCCTAGCTGTGGTACATCGAGAACCACAACCAGGATAGACTTTTTGTTGTAAGTTATATTTATTTGATAGTAATGAGGTCGCACTTAAAAAAATACGTATATTTTAAAACAGTGATTATCTTACAGTTTTATGATTGGCTAACTTATGTCCTTTATTTTACTGGGAGTTGAATTTCTTTCTTGTTACTTTGAAGAACCTTCATATTAAAACCAGAGGCCCAGTGCACGGATTCGTGCACCGGTGGGGTCCCTCAGCCTGGCCTGTGGGGATCAGGCCAAAAGCAGCCCTCCGACATTCCCTGAGGGGTCCCGGATTGCAAGAGGGCACAGGCCAGGCCGAGGGACCCCACCAGTGCACGATCAGGGCCGGTGAGGGACTGCAGGAAGGCTCCAAGGCATGTCCGGCACATCTAGCCCAGTCCCGTTCGACTGGACCCCAGCAGCAAGCTAACCTACCGGTCAGAGTGTCTGCCCCCTGGTGGTCAGTGCAAGTCATAGTGACTGGTCGAATGGTCAGACACTTAGCATATTAGACATTTACTAGTATTATATAGGATAGGATAACTTTTTGTCTGTTGCCTGGGTGGGAAATAGTCTTCCCAGTTTTGTGGTTTGCCATTGTTTTGTTTTGTGTGGGATTGTTTTTTGATGGCTCGCATGTTTGTGGGTAGTTGTGTTCTGAGGCCTTGGGCTCCCCAGTTTTACTTTGGGTGCCGTGTTCGGCACTCCATGCCTCCCTGGAAGTCAATTTTCTGGGACTTCACTCTGGTCGCCCCAGCAGTGACTCCCCTGGCCTATTGTCAGCAGCATCATTCCCCAAACCTCAGCCCTCACAGATCACTTGGCCATTCCTGTCATGCTGGCCAGCCCCAGCAGACCCACACCCAGAAGGTCTCCTGGCACAAAACTTCGGGGCCAAAATAAGAATGTGGCTCTCTTGTTCAAAAAGCAGGAAAAAGTACCATAAAAGGTACATATTAAATCCTTTTTCTTTCTCCTGCAGTCTCTCTTTCAACTTGTCAAGATTTTAACGTTTTCTCTTTATTGACTGTAAGTAAGTAAAGAACAATTAGAATGTTAAATTATTAGCGTGAATTTTACCACTTATCTTTACATTGTACAAAGTCTGTTTTAAATGCACATATTAGAGTATTTAACTTGTATGGAGAATCATCAGAGTATTTTGTGGTTAATGGTGGAGGGCCAGAAGTTCAGGCAAAGCACAAGCCAGACTCGGGAAGTGGAAGGAAGAAGATAGGAGCCCCAGGGACAGAGCCCACAGAGGGAGTGCCCCCCTAGGCACAGATTCCCACATGGGCCTTGGGCAGTTCTGGGCCCCTGGGACCTGACAGCTGCCCTGTCCGGGCTGACAGGCACCACTGGAGAAACCCATGGCTCTCTGCCCTGCCCAGAGGGTCTGGGAACAGCTCCCCTTCCCATGGGCCCAGTGCTTCAACCCAGGGCAGATGGCCAAGGCTCTTCACACCTCAGCACCTGGATCTCACCTCCTCTGAGACTTGTGTGAGGTTGCCTGCCCAGGGTGGGATGGCCACCGCCATGCCCCCGCTTGAGATGCTACGTGGCACATGCACCCACCTTGACCCTTTGGGCAACTGCATCCAGGCCCCTGCCAGGAGCAGAGGTCAGCAGTGGTTACAGGGTAGAGAGCAGGTAGCCAAGAACCTGTCCTAGGTATATGAGCCAAGGCTTTCCTGTCCCATCCAACTTGACTTACTTCAAAGTGTAAAAAGAAGAATTTCAAGACTGGCAAGTGCCCAGCATTAAACCCTAAGGATAGGGTCCTTCAGTGCACAGGCTGGCTGATTGTCCATAAACCCAGGGCCATCGGTCCTGTGTTAGACCCTGCCTGCCAACTCCGGCACCGCATTCCCTGCACTACCTGCCTAGGGCCCATCCTCCAGGGCTCTTTCCCATCCTTGCCCATCCAGACACTCATCTCAAAGCTTCCCCCACTCTCAGCTTCTACCAAAATGAAGAAAGTTGTGCCTGAGAGTGTGCTGAGCCTCAGCCTCGCCCTCCGGCACCCTTGCACTGATTTTTAGCGTATACATGCTGTAGATAAGGTTGCTGGCAAACCCAGGCTGAGGCCTGGTCCCCGTGGCCCAGGGGCCCTTAGCCTGCTCGAAGAGGCTAGGACTCCAGGGAAAGGCTGCCAGAGAGCCTCAGCTGCCTGTTTGATGTGTAGTCCATCCAGCCCTGCTGGCTCTCCAGGCCTGGCCCCCACACTTGTGCTGGGCTCCTCGTGGGCTCCCTGCTCCCACATGGCTCTGCACAGCCGGCCTCCTTCTGCTGTCACCCTACTCCTGCTCCTCCCAACCTTCCACAGTCTCTTCTGGTCTCCACCAGGCCCAGCCCTAAGGACCAGAAACTCACCTCTGCCTGGCTCCCCTGTGTGCTGGGAGCCACTGTCCCGTTTCACCGTTCCTCCTTGGAAAAATGCTCACCGCTGTGCATGGTCTTCCTAGGCTGGGATGCAGCCAACACTCCCGAACACGCCTGCTGCTGACCCGTGCTTAGGGAATTACCATTTTTCAGACTTGCTGTGCCAGCACCTGAGCTGCCATCTGCTCGCGAGCTCTCTGCTGTGGCAGCTCCCAAGAAGCCTGGCTGAGATGCAGCCCCTGTGCTCGTGGCATCTCTGGTTACCTTGGATGATCAGGCACACTCAGTGGCTCTTCTCCCCCAGCTCAGGTGCCTCTGAAGCCAGGGATGGATACATGCTCTGGGGGAAACCAGAGCAATTTTTAAAAAATTCTTTATTGTTTAAAGTATTACATATGCCTTCTTTTTCCCCCCATTGACTTCTCCTCAGCCATTCCAACCTTCCACTATATGCCCTCTCCCCGCCCCCCCACAATACTGTCTGTGTCCATTGGTTATGCTTATGTGCATGCATACAAGTCCTTTGGTTGATCTCTTACCCCCACTCCTACCCTCTCATACCTTCCCTCTGAGGTTGGATGGTCTGTTCAATGATTCTCTGTCTCTGGATCTATTTTTATTCATCAGTTTATCTTGTTAATTATATTGCACAAATAAGTGAGATCACATGCTATTTATCTTTCTCCAACTGGCTTATTTCGCTTAGCATAATACTTTCCAGATCCATCGATGCTGTTGTGAATGGTAAGAGTTCCTTCTTTTTTACAGCAGTGTAGTATTCTATTGTGTAGATGTACCACAGGTTTTTAATTCATTCATCCATTGATGGGCACTTAGCTGTTTCCAAATCTTAGCTATGGTGAATTGTGCTGCTATGAACATAGTAGTGCATATATCCTTTCTAATTGGTGTTTCTGATTTCTTGGATATATTCCTAGAAATGGGATCACTGGGTCAAATGGGAGTTCCATTTTCAATTTTTTGAGGAAACTCCTTACTGTTTTCCACAGTGGCTGCACCAGCCTGAATTCCCACCAGCAGTGCATGAGGGTTCCTTTTCTCCACATCCTCACCAGCACTTGTCGTTTGTTGATTTGTTGATGATAGACATTATGACAGGTGTGAGATGGTACCTAATTGTCGTTTTGATTTGCATCTCTCAGATGATTAGTGACTTTGAGCATGTTTTCATGTCTCTTGGCCTTCTGTATTTCCACTTTCAAAAAGTGTCTATTTAGGACCTTTACCCATTTTTTTTATTGGATTGTTTATCTTCCTTTGTTAAGTTGTATGAGATCCCTGTAAACTTTGGAGATTAAACCCTTATCAGAGATAACATTGGCATATATGTTCTCCCATGCAGTGGGCTCCCTTGTTGTTCTGTTGATGGTTTCTTTTGCTGTATAGAAACTTTTTATTTTGATGTAGTTCCATGTGTTTATTGTCTCCTTAGTTTCCATTGTCCTAGGAGCTGTATCGCTAAAGATATTGCTACGACATATGTCTGATATTTTGCTGCCTATGGATTCTTCTAAGATTTTTATGGTTTCCCATCTTACATTTAAGTCTTTTCTCCATTTTGAGTTTATTTTTGTGTATGGTGTAAGTTGGTGGTCTAGTTTCTTTCTTTTTTTCTTTTTTTTTTTTTTTTTTGCATGCATGTGTCCAATTTTCCCAACACCATTTATTGAAGAGACTGTCTTGACTGCATTGTATGCTCTTGCCTCCTTTGTCAAATGGCTCGGGTCGATTTCTGGGATCTCTGTTCTGTTCCATTGGTCTATATGTCTGTTCTTGTGCCAGTACCAGGCAGTTTTGAGAAAAGCAGCTTTGTAATATAGCTTGATAGCTGGTATTATGATTTTCTGCAATTTTGTTCTCTCTCGGGATTGCTGCAGCTATTCAGGGTCTTTTTTTATTCCATACTAGGGGCCCAGTGCATGAATTTGTGCACCTTAAAAAGAACTCTGGGCCACGAGGCTGCAGTGGGCACAGAGGCGGGTCTCGGTCCATCCTCTGTGCCCTCACCTGGACCCTCCCGCCATGGCCCCTGGTCCCCTGTCTGCTGGCAGCCCCACTCCCACTGCTGCTGCTCCCATGCGCTGAGAGCGCCGGCCCCGCTTGCATCCACTGATGGCATGGAGCAATTGGGGCTGGTGCCAGCAGCAGGTGGGAGCGGGGCTGGCGCTGTCTGCTGGTGTGAGTGGCGACTGCTGCCCCAGTCGCCCCTCAGGAGCAGGGGGAGGTGGAGAAGCCCTCAAGAGCGATTGGGGCCGGCAGCCACCACTCGCACCCAGTGATGGTGCCGAGCAATTGGGACTGGTGCCGGGCACCAGCAGCGGGTGCGAGCGGGGGCTCTGGTGCCAGCTGCGGGTGCAAGTGGGGCCAGCCCCGGCAGCAGGTGTGAGAGGTGGCTGCCAACCTCGATCGCCCCTCAGGAGCAGGGGGAGGTGGAGAAGCCCTCAGGGGCAATCAGAGCCAGTGCTGGGCGCTGGCAGCAGTTGTGAGCAGGGCCGGCACCAGCAGCAGGTGTGAGCGCCGGGCAGGACTGTGGCGCATGGGAGCAAAGAATTTTCAGTAACTACCAGAGGCTTACCCCGATGACAGCGACTGGCTCCCCGCCTTGGTCTGGCATCCCCGCTCACCTGCTCTACCATTCCACCACAGCTGACACCTGCCATGTTCTGCGCTCTGCCGCCTGCCGCTGACACCCGCTATGTTCCGTGCGCATCCCCTGGTGGTCAGCGCACACCATAGTGTCCAGTTGTTCAGTTGTTTGGTTGTTCTGCCATTTGGTCTATTTGCATATTAGCCTTTTATTATATAGGATGAATTTTTTAAAGAGTTTGTCTAGGTCTGTGAAATATGCCATTGCTATTTTAATGGAGATTGCATTGAATCTATAGATTGCTTTGGGGAGTATAGACATTTTAATGAAGTTGATTCTACCAATCCATGAGCACATTATATTCTTCCATTTGTTTATGTCTTCCTCTATCTCTTTTTTTCAACATCCTGTAGTTTTCCAAGTACAGGTCTTTTACCTCCTTAGTTAAGTTTATTCCTAGGTATTTTAATTTTTTGTTGCAATGGTAAATGGGATTTTTTTTTTTTTTAGTTTCTCTTTCTGTGAGTTTATTATTGATGAATAAAAAAAGCCATAGATTTCTGAGTGTTAATTTTATATCCTGCTACATTGCCAAATTCATTTATTAAGTCTAGTAGTTTTTTGATGGAGTCTTTAGGGTTTTCTATGCATCTTGAAAGGAACTCTGGGCCACAATGACTCATGTCATCTGCGAATAATAACAGTTTTACTTCTTCGTTTCTAATTTGGATGCCTTTTACTTCTTTTTCTTGTCTGATCATTATGGCTAGCTTTTCCAGTACTATGTCAAACAGGAGTGGTGGAAGTGGGCATCCCTATCTTGTTTCTGTTCTTAGGGGAAATGGTTTTAGTTTTTTCCCATTGAGTATGATGTTGGCTATAGGTGTGTCATATATGGCCTTTATCATGTTGAGGTATGATCCCTCTGTTCCCACTTTGCTGAGAGTTTTTTATTAAGAAAGGGTGTTGGATTTTGTGAAATGCTTTTTCTGCATCAACTTATATGATTATGTGATGTTTGTCTCTCAATTTGTTTATGTGATGTATCACATTTATTGATTTGCGAATATTATACCAGCCTTGCATCCCTGGAATAAATTCCACTTGGTCATGGAGTATGATCTTTCTAATGTAATGCTGGATCCTATTTGCTAATATTTTGTTGAGGATTTTAGCATTTATGTTCATCAGGGATATTGGCCTGTAATTCTCTTTCCTTGTAGTGCCTTTATCTGGCTTGGGGATTAAGGTAATGCTGGCTTCTTAGAAAGAGCTTTGAAGTGTTCCTTCCTCTTGTATTTTTTGGAATAGTCTGAGGAGGGTAGGTTTTAATTCTTCTTTGAATGTTTGGTAAAACTCCTCTGTGAAGCCATCTAGTGCAGAACTTTTGTTTACTAGAAGTTTTTTTATTACTGCATCAATTTGCTCCATAGTTATCGACCTATTCAGATTATTTTATTCTTCCTGATTGAGTTTTAGAAGATTGTATTTTTATAGGAATATGTCCATTTTGTCTAGGTTGTCCTGTTTGTTGGAATGGGGTTGTTCATAGTATTTTTTTTACAATTCTTTGTATGTTCGTGGTGTCAGTTGTTACTTCACCTCTTTCATTTCTAATTTTGTTTATTTGGGTCCTCTCTCTTCGATTCTTGGTGAGCCTGGCTAGAGATTCATCAATCTTGTTTAACTTTTCAAAGTACCACCTCTTGATTTTATTGATCTTTTGTATTGTTTTCTTTTTTGGTTTCTATGTCATTTGTTTCTGCTCTGATCTTATTATTTCCTTCCTTCTGCTTTCTCTGGGCTTTTCTTGTTGCTCTCCTTCTAATTTTTAAGTTGTAAGGTTAGATAATTTATTACCAGTTTTTCTTGTTTTTCTTTTTGTTTTTTTGTTTTGTTTTGTTTTTTAGGTATGCCTGTAATGCTATGAACTTCTCTCACAGGACTGCTTTCACTGTGTCCCATAGATTTGGGATTGTTGTGTTTTTATTGTCATTCGTTTCCAGGATGTTTTTTATTTCTTCTTTGATCTCTTTGGTAACCCAATTATTGTTTAATAGCATGCTATTTAGCCTCCAAGTGTTTGATTTTTTTATTGTTTTTATTGTAATTGATTTCTAATTTTATGCCATTGTGATCTGAGAAGATGCTTGATATGATTTCTATCTTCCTGAATTTGAAGAGACTTAGCCTGTGTCCTAATATGTGGTCTATCTTTGAAAATGACCCGTGTGCACTTGAGAAGAATGTACATTCTGCAGCTTTGGGTTGAAATGTTCTGAAGATGTCAATTAATTCCATCTGATCTAGTGAGTCATTTAGGATTGCTGTTTCTTTGTTGATTTTTTGTCTAGAAGATTTATCCAGTGATGTCAATGGGGTAATAAAGTCCCCTATTATGATTTTATTGCTGTTGATCTCTCCCTTGATATCTTCCAGAAGGATTTTATGTATTTGGGTGCTCTTGTACTTGATGCATATATGTTTACCAGAGTTATATCCTCTTGTTGTATTGATCCCTTTAGTATTATGAAGTGGCCTTCCTTATCTCTTGTTATGGCCTTCACTTCACCTTATCTCTTGTTATGGCCTTCACTATTTTGTCAGATATAAATATTGCTGCCCCAGCTTTTTTTTCATTTCCATTTGCCTAAAAATACATTTTTTTATCCTTTCACTTTCAATCTCTTTGAGTTCCTTGTTCTGAGGTGGGTCTCTTGTAGACAGCATATATATGAGTCATGTTTTCTTATCCATTCAGCCACCCGATGTCTTTTGATTGGACCATTTAATCCATTTATGATTAAGGTTATTATTGTTTGTAGCCATTTTTATTCTTTATGCCTGTGTTCCTTCTTCCCTTTTTATTTCTTCTTTTTATTACAGTCCCTTTAGCATTTCTTGCATTACTGGCTGGGTAGCAATAAACCCCCTTAGCCTTTTTTTGTCTGTGAAATTCCTGATTTCCCCTTCAATTTTGAATGATAGCCTTGCTGAACAGAGTATTCTTGGATTCAGTCCCTTGCTTTGCATCACTTTGTATACTTCATTCCATTCCCTTCTGGCCTGATGTGTTTCTGTTGAGAAATCATTTGATAATCTAATGGGAGATCCTTTGTAGGTAACTCTCTGTCTCTCTCTTGCAGCCTTTAAGATTCTTTCTTTGTCGTTAACGTTTGCCATTATTATTACACTAGAAGCCCGGTGCACGAAATTCGTGCACGGCGGGGGGTTGTCCCTCAGCCCACCCTGTACCCTCTCCAATCTGGGACTCCTGGAGGGATGTCCGACTGCCCGTTTAGGTCCGATCCCACCAGGATCGGGCCTAAACGGGCAGTCGGACATCCCTCTCACAATCCAGGACTGCTGGCTTCCAACTGCTTGCCTGCCTGCCTTCCTGATTGCCCCTAACTGCTTCTGCCTGCCAGCCTGATCACCCCCTAACCACTCCGCTGCCAGCCTGGTTGATGCTTAACTGCTCCCCTGCCAGCCTGTTTGCCCCCAACTTCCCTCCTCTGCCAGCCTGGTCACCCCTAACTGCCCTCTCCTGCAAGGTTGATCACCTCCAACTGCCCTCCCTTGCAAGCCTGGTCCCTCTCAACTGCCCTCCCTTGCAGGCCTGGTCCCTCACAACTGCCCTCCCTTGCAGGCCGGGTGCCTCCCAACTGCCCTCTCCTGCTGGCCATCTTGTAGTGGCCATCTTGTGTCCACATGGGGGCAGGATCTTTGACCACATGGGGGCAGCTATATTGTGTGTTGCAGTGATGATCAATCTCTATATTACTCTTTTATTAGATAGGATAGAGGCCTGGTGCACAGGTGGGGGCCAGCTGGTTTGCCCTGAAGGGTGTCACAGATAAGGGTGGTGGTTCCCTTGGGCTGAGCGAGGGGCCTGTGGTGGTTTGCAGGCCGGCCACACCCCCTGGCAACCCAAGAGGAGGCCCTGGTATCTGGAATTTATTTTCCTTCTACAATTGAAACTTTGTAGCCTGGGGCGGCAGCCATTTCTGGGGCGGCAGCCATTTCTGTGGCAGTTAATTCACCTTCTACAATTGAAACTTTGTAGCCTTAAGCAGGTGAGCCCGGCCAGGGTGTGTGGAAAGCTTTGCTTCCCCTGTTGCCGCCGGCAACCCTGGCCTGCTCTCTCAAGCTCCATTCTGCCGCCATTTGTTTGAATTTGTTTACCTTCTATAATTGAAACTTTGTAGCTTGAGTGGAGGCTTAGGCCTGCAACGGCTATGGAAAACTTGCCTTGCTCTGTTACCTGGGAAACCTTGCTCTCTGTGGCTGTAGCCATCTTGGATTGGGGTTAATTTGCATACTCGCCCTGATTGGCTGGTGGGTGTGGCTTGGCTGGTGGGTGTGGCTTATGTAGCGAAGTGATGGTTAATTTGCATATTACCATTTTATTAGAGAGGATGTCTTGTTGTACGTCTTTTGGGTTCATCTTCTTTGGGACTCTCTGTGCTTGTGTGACTTTTTTCTTTCCCAAGGCAGGGAAGTTTTCTGTCATTATTTCTTCTATTAGGTTTTCTAATCTTTGCTCCTCTTCTTGTCCTTCTGGCACCCCTAGTATACAGATATTGCTTTGTTTCATGTTGTCCCAAAGCACCCTTGAGCTCTCCTCCTGCTTTCTAATTTTTTTTCTCAATTGCTGTTCAGATTAGGTGTGTTTTTCTACCCTGCCTTCTAACTTGCTGATTCAGTCTTCCACTTCTTCTAGTCTACTGTTGAAACATTCCATTGTGTTTTTTATTGTAGCTATATCATTCTTAAATTACTCTTGCTTCTTATATATGTTGGTAAATTTCTCATCCAGATGGTTTAGGAACTGTATGACCTTTATTCTGAATTTTTTCTGTTACATATTGCTTGCCTCTATTTCATTTAGTCCCTTTTCTGGAGATTCTTCCTTTTCTTTCCTTTGGGGTTTATTTCTTTGTCTCCCTATTTTTGCTGTCTCTTTCTGACCCTGGGCTCCCTGCTTGGGACCCGAGGGGTTGAAGCCCCTAGCAGTTCAATGATCCAGGACTCACTAAACAGAATGCTGGGTCTGCCTTGAGTTCCACTTTTATTGTCTTTGCTCTGAGTTTTACCCCCTTCTCCCATGGTTATGGTCCCTCAGTTGTCCACTTCAGTTTCTCAGAGTTGGCAGGGGCAACGCCCTGTGAGGGCCTAGAGCCCTCAAGCATGCAATTCAATTCACTGTGCAGCCCTGGCACCCAAAGCAGGATGGCGCCCTAGTACCCTCTGGCAGCACACAAGCAGCATGATCCTGTGACCTTTGGCTGGGCACACCAGGTCGCACCAGC
Organism: Cnephaeus nilssonii; assembly: GCF_951640355.1. Taxonomy (NCBI): domain Eukaryota; kingdom Metazoa; phylum Chordata; class Mammalia; order Chiroptera; family Vespertilionidae; genus Cnephaeus; species Cnephaeus nilssonii. Next base: position 9,861,881 of record NC_137076.1, read on the forward strand.
AGCTCTGACCTGGGCCAGGGGGTAGGGTGAATGCTGGGTGATAGTTCTGTCTGTGCTGGGGGCAGATCCTGTGCCAGCCCAAAGGCCCTGTTGGTGCTGGGGGGTGGGAGCCCTCGCCAGCGAGAAGACTATGCCAGGGGGCAGAGCACACACTGGTCTGTGGCTCTGTACTGGGATGGTCAAGAGTGAGATACCCCTGGCTTGCACTCACAGTGCAGCGGCTTGTAGCATGGGATCTTGGGTTGCTGGATTTTGTCTCTGGCAAGGAGGCGCAGTTTGGGATGTCTCTCTGGCTGCACTCACTCACTGCAGCTGTCTGGGACCCATGGTGTGGTACCATGCTGCTCACTGCTGGGGCATGGTGGTGGTTCCACACGGGTTATGGCTACAAGCAGCTCCCTGCACAGGTCCGGGGATGGTGTCCGAGGTCAGTCTGGGCGTTGGTGTAGCTGCACTTCTGGCCTCTGTTACTGCCCTCTACAAGATGGCTTGGGTTCCACGCTAATACTGTGCCATCATGGGAGTGCCTGCAATGGTAGCAGGGGCTCCCTGTCTTGGAGAGCCCAATCTGCCAGTCCCCGGGACTCCTGTGATGTTGTCTACCTGTCCCTCACTCCCTCCCACACACACCACACATGTCCACACACACCTCTCTCTCCTTTGCTCATTCACACTCTCTCCCTCTCTGCTATCCTGTCAGCTGCCATGTTAAATCTTTCTCTGGAACAATTATTAAAGTAACGTTTGCATATGTATTTTTAAAAGTAAAATCTCTTTGCGCCAAGATTTCAAGAAGTACGAACTTTGGGCCCAAATCAGTGCTTCCTATATGGCTTTATAGCATTTAACTGCAGCACTAATTTCAATCCTACTCTTCCCTGAGAAACCAGAGGGTTGGGTGTGTTGCTTGGGATCTCACTGTCCACTGAGACCCCCAAGCTTCCAGGATGAGCTGCTAGCAAGCTGTGCTTGTAGAAGGAAGCCCACCCCTGAAGGTGGACTGTGATTGTCCTTTGCTCCTTGGATCTCATACTCTCAGGAGGCCTGCCGGAAGCCTCTGAGGTCACAGAACAGAGGCGAGGTGTCTTCCTCAAAGTGCCACTTCTTTTGGACAGCAAGCATTTAAAAACATCAATGTTATATTAAAGTAAACTTGGACATGTCACTATTCACATGTATTTTTTAAGAAACACTAGGGATTCTAAACAGGGCTGCCAAAACTACAGCCCAAGGGCCAAATTTGGGCCACCACCCATTTGCATAAATAAACTTTTATTGGCACGCAGCCACACCCACTCATTCATGTCTTAGCTCATTCATGTGGTGGTGGAATGGAATAGCTGGGGCACGAACAATGTGGCCAGTAAAGCTAAAAGTAGTCACTACCTGATGTTAAAGAAATATTTGCTATCAGGCTTTGAAGACATCTACTTGTTTAGTGTCCTCCTTGAACCGTGGCCCCAGCCCTCCAGAAATTGCATTTTCATCCCATTGCATCAGTGCCCTTGGGTGTCCATGTTAGGAGAGCACTTGGCATAGCTTGAGGACCAGCTTTGAAGTCAGAACCAGCTGAATTCTAATCTTGGCTTTTACCCACCTGGCAAAGTTCCTGCCTTGCCCTGAACTTGGCTTCCTCAATTTTAAACCTCCCAAACACTCTGAGGGTCCATAAAGGCTGGCATAGTCCCTGACAAGAGGTGGTCCCAGGAGACCAGCTTCCTTTTGCCCTCTGCAGCTCCTCCCAGCCCCTGCAGCTGGAGCAGCCCTTTCCTCAAGGCCACTGCAGGGATCTTGCACTAAAGCCAAGCTCCACCCTCTCCCTGCTCAGACCCCAGCCCAACCCACCTCCACCTCCAGCCTTGCCAACTTAACGTACCTGTGAGGTCACTTTGAGGATTCTTTTCAAACCAATTGAATGAGCTGATCTTAATATCCATTTTTAAACAATGGAACAGGAGAAGCAGATTTCTGGGCAGGAGAGCTCTCTCTCCCAGCTGTGTTAACCCCCGATTCCCCAAGGCATTTCTCTTGCTGAGGGTAGATGCTCCTAAGGCCCACGAAGAACATGGGATCCCAAGAGCCTGAGCTTTCAGAGCCGAGGCTATACCCTCAGACTCCTCTGAGCATGGAAACAGTCCTCTGTACAGTATGTTCTTAAACAATGTTTGTTGAATGAATGGTTTCTCTCTTTGCCAGGATTCAGATTTTTTTTTTTCCTCTTTTCTTTTCTAATTTAATCCAGTAGTTGGCCTGGGTTTACCAAAGCTTTGCCAGGGTTTGCAAACAATCAGAGGCATATGGGTTCCATTTCTCACCAGCTTCCAGGAATGTTGGGGCCATGTGGTGATGGTGGAGAGCAGCCGGGGTGGGGTGAGGGGCAGGAATGTTTTCTGCTGGTCTTGGGGAGGGGCGTATCTCGGAAACTGGCCACAGAGCTCCAACCCAGCCAGAGGGAGGCACAACCCCAAGTCCTATTCACGTGTCTCTGGCTCTGGTTCCTGGTAAAGAGAAAAACATCTCTGAATCTGGACACTAACCCTTGGTTCCCTTAAGTTGAAGGGAATCAGACAGAGCTCCTGGACAAGGGGACACACTTGAGTTTGGGCCTGGCCATGGCACAGGAGGAGAGGACAGGGAGCAGAAGTTCCATTGCCACACACAGCACCCCAGGTCCAGGGTCTGCTGGTACCATGGGCCCCAACAAGGTGTGCCAGCACTATCCCTGCTCCTTGTGCCTGTCCTTGTGTGCCACTAGGAGATAGGGCTGGCAGGGCCAGAGAGTGAGGTTGCTACACTTCTTACAAAAGAGCAGCACTCTCAGATGTTGGTAGGAGCCAGGCAGGAGGCGTGGTCAGGGGCCAGGGTGGCTGTGGGCAATACGGAGTGGTGGGGATTGGGGTGACTGACTGGAGACACTATGTCTGGAGATCCCTTCCTGTGTCCCACTCACTTATGTAGGAATAAGCAGGCCCCGTGTTGCCAGCTCTTTTTTCCATGGGAGGCTGGAAATCCAACTTTTATAGGAAATCTAATTATTTGTTGATGTCAGCAAATTGAAATTAAGACCTCACACTATACAAGTGAATCAGAACACAACTGTGGGCAAGTCTGGCCAGTCAGTGAGTGGATTGTTCCTTCTGGCTAAGAAGAAAGGAGGCCATTGCCTGCCTAGCTGTGTCCTGTGATGGGGCAGTTATGTACCTCCCAGGGCTGTTGTGAGCATGACTCAAGTTAAACACCAGGAAAAATGCTTACCAGAATGCTGGGCACATGGAGAGTGTCCCACAAATGTGGGCCATCCCTGCTCACATATTAGTTCATGAGCGCTCTCTGAATGCCTGATCTAAATTGGCCCCATTCGGGACTCTGGGTACAGAACTGAGCAGTTATGTCCCTGTGCTCAGAGAGCTTGGAGCATGGGAGGATTGGGGAGCAGGGCAAGGAACGAATAATTATACCCTGGTTTACACACATACTAATCACAAAAATTATAGGGCACTACGGGGTGACAGGGAAGAGTACCCCTAACACAGAGGCAAGGGCTAGCCTAGGGAAGAGCTCGGAGTGTGTTGGTGCTGCTGCAGGTGGAAGAACGGCACATGCTAAGGCCCAGTGGCATCACTACATCACTGGGCATGCTTGAGCCCCGCTTGAGTGTAGGGTGCTGGAGGAAAGGCAGGACATGAGGTTGACAAAGCCTTCTATGCCAGGCTAAGGGGCCTGGGATCCATGGCAATATTACTACCAGGGAGTGATAAGGTTGGTTTTGCATCTTAGAAGAGAAACATCTGTCTTCAGGAGTTTGGGGTTTATGCCTTCTATTATCAGAAATGCCTCTGCCCAGGGCCTGAGGAGCCTGGGTTCGCACATGCTGGCCCTGTGCAAGGAGGCACTTGTGTGATGTTTCTATGTTGTCCCAGTGGCCCCGCGAGATTCCCTTTCCTGGACAAGATCATCGAGGCTCACAGAGGGTGGTGGCATGACTCGGGCATGGATTTCTGTCCCTGTGGAAAGGCAGATCCTCCTCAGGGACCTGGCCCAGGGGACACCCTCTCCCCATTGGTCCAGCCTGAAGAACAATCAGCCCTGAATCCCTGCGGAAGCCTGCTCTAAAGTGTGTTCTCACCTTAACCTCTCTGACCTCCCCAACAGCATTTGATGACACTGGCCCACATGCCAGTTTCCTTTCTACCTGGTTCTGTGACTCTTCTGGGTTTCTCCTTGGCTTATCCACCCATGCTGTCTTCCTGTTCTAAGTTTCAGTCACCCACTCTGTCCCTTGTTCATTCAGCATATGTCTATAAAGTACCTACTACGTGCTAGACAGTCTATAGGTGCTGGAAATGTGCTGAGTGAGCCTAGGGTCCTGCCTGCATGGAGTCCATTCCAGTGGATCAACCATAGGCCCCCCATTGATGACAACGAAGATGGAGAAGGTCCTGAGGGGGGTGCCAGGGCTGTGCTTGCCTCTGCCTCTACCTCCCTCCACGCCCCCCACCTCCCTGCCCCCTGTGGGAGGCCTCCTGATAAGAAAGTCTCAGAACAGCCTGTCCTTGGCTTCCCTGGAGAAGCTGTTGGTTGTCAAAGTGGGTGTTAGAGTCCCCGTGGACCAGGAGGGCGAGGCGTCCACACTCCTGGGTGACAAGCTGCGGAGCTTGTCTCATGCAAACTCTAGCAATGTGGTGACAGCTGGTCCAGAAAAGCCGGGAGTGTGTCACAGCCCGGGGCTGTAGTCTGGGCTGGTATGGGCTGTCACTCCTGCTGCACCCAGTGCTGAGGTGCAATCCAGCGACCCTGGGGTCCTGCTCCCCTGCTGGGAGGGGGAAAGGGGGGCTTGCCAGTGTGTATCTTGGAAGGATTAGGGATTCACACAAGGAGCCTCAAGTTTAATGTGAGGTTCTAGGAGTCCACTTAGCTGATTTGCATGTTCACTACCTGGCCAAAGGCCCAGCACATAGTAGGTGTTGATTGAACATCTTTTGAATGAATAAGTGAGTAAATTAATTCCCATAAACTGATTATGGCCCCAGAGACTGCCATGAAAAAATAGACTCCACCTGCCCATGGGAAAGAAGTCCCAGTAGCCTGAGTGTCCTTTTCCTTTCCTATGCCCAAGGCTTTTCTGCATCACAGAAGCTGGACGTTTGAAAAGCTGAGTCACAGGGGCGAATGACTAATCGCAGCTGGTTTCCCAAGTTGCCTTCCAAAGCCTTTGTCCCGATTTCCACTCACATTCATATGAGCAAGCTTCTCAATTTTTCTGAGTCACGTTTCCTCACTGGTGAAACAGGTGTCATAATGCTCCCTGGCAGGGTGTCAGAGGTGACAGTTAACGACGCGGGGAGGTGCCTGGCACAGGTCTGGCAAGGTCAGAGCTGACGAGTGACGTGCTACAGTCATTCCTTTGTGTCTGTGACATTTGCCCAGTCAGCCAGCTCTTGGGCCGAGACGCATGGCTCTCATGGGGACACACTTGCCTGCCTTAGGGCAGCAAGGAGGATAAGGGCTGTGGTAGCCCCGTGGCCAGTGCCTATGCCGGGCGGGGGAGCAGGTGACGGCGGAGGTGAGCCCAAGCTGGTTTTGACAGCAGACTTGGTGCCATTCCATTCAGAGCTGTCACACCCTCAGCGGGTCCCTGGAGTGGGAGGCCTGGAGTGTGGCAGGCTCAGGGATTTGGGACAGGGAGACCTGTGAGGGACCGTGCTGAACAGATGGGGTGAGTGGGTGGGGAGCTTTGGGGGCCAGCCAGAGTCTCGGCTCTGAGGATGCAGAAAGGCCCCAGTTCACAGGAGCACACGTGTGGTGGAAGGAGGGGCAGGTAACAATCTAACAAATGAGAAGACTCGAGAATGGCTGGCACGGCAGAGGGATGGCCAGGAGGGAGCAGCATCTGTGTTAGCATAGTGAGTCCCGGACCATGTCCCCACACGCAGGACACAGCAGCCTGGTTCTGACCAGGGCCTATGGGCTCCCCCTGGCCTTTCATACCCAGAAATGATCTGCGGGAGTCTTGTGCCTCCATGAGCTCAGACCCGCTCCCTTTGGTCTGGGCGCCCTTTGCAGCAGTGCGCTCGCCCATCTTCTCTGCATCGGTCCCCTTGCTCCACACTTCAGATGCCTGTTCCGAGCTGGCCACGTAGCTGGTACGGAAGGACCAACCCATTTTCTGCTATGTCCACTACACGCTTTCACTCCCAAAGGGATGTGCTCACAGCAGAGTCCGGGTAGTGAGCTGGAGGGCTGCAAGGAGGGCTGCACAGAGGCTTCTGAATTTTGCTGGGAGCCCCGAATTGAGCCTCCTGCCTGGGCGAGGGCACCGGTGACCATCTGAACTGTCATGGTTTCCTCATTCTCTTCTGGGCATGCACCTGCTGGGCAGGGTCTCCTCATCACTTGGGGACCCCTGGGGCCCTGGTGGCAGTGGGGTGGCTGGCCTGAATCCTCACCATTTTTGCTAGGGGTGGAGGTGAGCAGGTCTAGCTTCCGCTCTTTGCCTGGGCTGCTCAGGTGTGCTGGCTGGTCCCCGTTCAGGTCTAGTGCCATGGCTATCTGTCCACAGCCTCTCCCTGTGCCAGGCCAGCTACCTCCACCCCCAACCAGCACCGCTGGGAGCTTCTGGACCCCACCCCGCCCAACCCCTCTGGGCCTGGGAGCCAGGCTGCTACTGGGTCTGTTCACTGACAGGAGCCCATCCCTTTCTCACCTGCACGTAGCGCCACATGGGGAGTGGTCTCTGCTCTTGTTGTGTGGTCTCATCTTAGGGTCCAACTGGGAAGCAGGGCCCATAGCCCTTTGGGTCTGTTTGACCCTAAAGGTGTGTGGGGAGCAACAGTGGGGGCGGGGGGGCGGGGGCTGTGGGCCATAATCCCGGGTCTAACTTCCTGCCTCTGCTCTGCCACCTCCTCAGACCTCCTTGGTCAACCAGGATGCTTTCTTTACCCATATTCCTGTCCCAGGGGACTTCTCATGAGCCATGGCTCCCGCCCTCCTGAGGTCATTGCCTGTCTCTCTCTCTCCTTGGGTGGAAATGGTGGTAGGACAGCAGAAAAATAAGAATTACAGGAGGAATGAAAAATCATTGCTTTCAATGACATCGTTGTGTCCTGTTGGGCACAGGTGACAGAGATCATCTCCAGGGGCTGGAGATCGTGCCCACGGGCTCTGAGACTGGTGGGGGTGGGGAGAGTGCCTGTGGTCTCCCCGCGAGGGGCCCTCCCTCCAAGCTGGGTCTAGAGCTCTGGTCAGGGAGCCAGGGCTGACAGCTGCCCAGGGTAGAACTCTTCCACAAAGAAGGCAAACTTTCACATTGTCATGCAGAGCCAGTCCTGCCTTATTGCTTATTCCAGAACAGAAACTTGGCCGTGTCTTTCAATAAGCAAAAGGTGCATTACAATGTATTTTCCCCAACAAGAGAGTCTTTGGCCTCTCTCCATGCGGAGAAAGGCTGCCGCTTTGAACGTTTTCCCCCAAGGTTTAAAGATTCCTGGATCGATTTCTCAGGCAGGGCTCAAGGACACGTTCCAGCCTCCCTGCCCCTGCGCTCTGGGCTGAGGAGAACCTAGCACAGAGGCCTCAGGGAAGGCAGGGTGGGTGGGCACTTGGGCACTTACTGGAGGCCTATGTCACTACAGGGCATCCTGGGCTCACTGCTGTCACACATCTTACCCACCTCCTATCAGTCTACATTCTCTAAAGTTATCTACTCATTCATTTACTTAACACTCTTTACTGCCCACCCACTATGTGCTTGACACCGCTGGCGACACAGCAGTGAGCAAGAAAGAAAGGTGCCTCCTATATCAAATAACAGTCAAGTCTGGGAGCAACTACTTTAGCGGGTGCTTTAGGGGCTTGCTTTGAGCAGGGGACGGTTAATGCTGGGGAAGGAACGTGAAAAGCCAGAGGGCACAGCAAGTGCCAAGGCTCTGAGGTGGGGACGAGCTTCCCGTGCAAGAAACCTAGGCCAGACCGGGCCCATCGGAGAAGAGGCAGCAGCGTTTGACTTCATTCCAGTTGCAATGGGAGGGCCTTGGGGTGGGGGTACGAGGTTAAACAGGGGAGTAACTGCCCCGCTCCTTTGAAATGCATTTATTACTTTGACTTTGTTTCTTTAAATGCTCTTCAGATATTTCAAGAATTCAGGGGCTGGAGGAGAGGGGAAGGAATTCCAGGCCTGAGCCTTTGCGCAAGCAGCAGGAGAGGCAGCCAGGCTTCAAGAAGGCAGAGCTATTGGGACTGAGAGTTGTTGGAACAAGGTAGCTGAAATGGATCAGGGAGAAGCCAGCCAGGCCAGCCTAGCAGGGGCCCTCAAGAGCCTGTTCCTGGAGGCACTGGGGAGCCCTTGAGGGTTTCAGGCAGAGGAAGGAGGTCAAATCTGCTCTAAATGGTGACTGAGTGGAGCCCTTGAGGGTTTCAGGCAGAGGAAGGAGGTCAAATCTTCTCTAAATGGTGACTGAGTGGAGCCCTTGAGGGTTTCAGGCAGAGGAAGGTCAAATCTGCTCTAAATGGTGACTGAATGGTGAAGAATGGTGTGTGGGCCATGTGAGCAGGACAGGAGGGGGGAAGGCACTCCAGAGCCCTGCCACCTGCATGCCTACTTGGAGGTTAGATGGGGGTACAGGGAGGAGGAAAGATGTGAAGGAGCTGTTTGGAGACCAACCCCTGTCTTCGGTCTCTCCTTTTGCCATATCTATCAGCTCTTTGCTCAGCAGAAATGTTGTAGCTGTGTCCTTGTTAAGGATGTGAGTGTTTTACTGAGGATTTTACACATTATTCCCAGTGGTTTACATGCCCACGTGGGCGCCACAGGCTTCTTGCTTCACAACAGCATCTGAGCAGCATCCTGCGGGGAGAGGGAGGCAGCTGGCCATCTCACAGCCCCCTAGAAAGTCGGCATGGCTCTGGGGGTCAGGGCAGAGCCACGCCTCAGGCCAGTGGAGGACAAGGGTGGTGGGCCCTCTACTTAGCACAGTGTGGGACTGGGAGTCAGCACCAAAGGGGAACTTCTTTGCCAGTTTGGGGGTCTCTGTCACAACACACCAATGAGCAAGAACTCTGCCCAGGCCAGTGGTCACCATGGGGGTCCCGCCCTCTGGGAGGGGGCTGCTGGGGCCTGACTTCAGGGGCCACATGGATATCAGATTGGGGGCCACCCCAAAGGTCCAGCAGCCTCTGGGGGTGTCACAGAGCGAGGCAAAGGCACAGCTGGCTGTGTCTCCATGTGGAAGAGGCAGTGGCTTCCTATGGCAGAAATCAATGAAAGGAGTCCCACCATGCAGTCCTACCAGGGTGGGCAGGGCTGCCTGCCTGACCTGGGCCTGGCCTCCCTGGCTTTCTGCTGGACACTCTGGATGTGCCCTGTCTAGCTCCTCAGCAGCCCAGGAGGCCCAGTTCATCTCCAAGGTCAGAGTCAGGGCACCCAGCTCAGCTGATGGGAACTGGCAACTGATGGGCAGCCCTAAAGACAGAGCCTCCCAGGGTGGACCCTCACTCAGCAGCCTGACTCCTTGGGCTCTGGTGACCTTGCCCCCACCCCCAGCTGGAAGTGGGTCTCTACCCCCAGGAGCTTTAAACTGAACAGGGGGTTCCTGGGGTTCTGGTTACCTCCTGCTCTGAGTCAGGAGTCAGGGTCAGACATGCCCAGTGTCCAAGAAGGACATGAGATGAGAGTGGCCACCCTAAGGCTCAGTGGCAGGGCCAGGAGAATAGGAGGATCCTAGGCCCTGATGGGCAGGGTCTGTCTGGACCAAGAACTAGAAGGGCCAGCCCTGCATCTCCTCCCTCCCTGTGGGGACCAGCCTCAGCTTCTCCATCGCTCAGGTGGGCTGACCACTTCTGCTCCTGGCCTCAAAGGGCTGTTGGGAGCATCCTATCTAATAAAGAGGGAAAATGCTAATTGACCATCACTCCGTCACAAAGATGGCTGCACCTACAGCTGAGGCCAAGTTCCCATAAGGAGCCTTAACGAGCAATCAGCAGGGACCTGAAGCTAAGCCCTCCCCTGCCCCCCAGGGTGGGGCTTGACAGGGGACCTCAGGCCGTGCCCCCCACCCTGCAGGGCTTGACAGGGGACCTCAAGGTGCGCTTCCTGTCCTGGGGTTGGGCTAGGGGACCTCAGGCTGCTTCCCCCACCCCAGCACCAGGCTGGGGGACCTCAGGCTGCGCCCCCCACCCTGCAGGACTTGACAGGGGACCTCAAGGTGCGCTTCCTGTCCTGGTATTGGGCTAGGGGACCTCAGGCTGCTCCCCCTGCCCCAGTGCCAGGCCAGGGGACCTCAGGCCACGTTCCCCTGCCGGTGGGGCTTGACAGGGGACCTGAGGCTGCGCCCCTCCCTCCAGGTGCTGGCCAGGGGGACCTGAGGCTGCGCCTCCCGCCCCCGCCTGGCCAGGCTTGACAGGGGACCTCAGGCCATGCCCCTCACCCAGTGGGGCTTGACAGGAGATCTCAGGCTGTGTCCCCCACCTGGCAGGGCTTTATGGCGGATCTCAAGGCACACCCCCTACCCTGGTCTGGGCTGGGGGACCTCAGGCCATGCCCCCTATCCTGGCGCCAGGCCAGGGGACCTGAGGCTACGCCCCCTGCCCAGCAGGGCTTGACAAGGGTGGGACTGGCCGGGTCTGGATCTAGCCCAATTGTAGGGGGCGGGCGGCCGGGTCTGGGTCTCACATGATTTTGAGGTGCATGTGGGTGGGTGGGGACTTGACTCTGGGTCCCGTGGTGAGCCCCAGACTCTGACAGGAGGAAGGTTTTCATATACATTTTACTAATTTTCTTTCATCTCTGACACTTCTATTATAGAGAAAGGGCAAATAGCAATATTAAATTATTTCCTCTAATTAATCCCCTTTTAATGTGCATTAATTTTGTGCACCGGGTCACTAGTAAAATGAGATAATTCCGGACACTCAGCCCTGGATTCCTTCCAGATAACAAAGTGGGCTTTCTGTCTTCCAGAGGGATTGTGAACATGGGCTCAGAGCCTCATCGTGCATACCAGGGGCATGAGCCCTCAAGGTTCACCCCAGACTAGCTCTGATAAGTGCAGCCAGAGCATGGACTTCAGAGTGCTGTCGGGGTGTTGAGGGAGCCCCAAGCCCCTCATTTTCTGGGGAGGCTCTGAGCAATAACACCAGGACCTTTCTCCCTCCCCCGCTCCATGCAAAACAAAGGTGGACTGCCTCGCTTTTTCAGTGAGGTGACAGGGCTGAGTGCACCCTGATATCACAGGGCTGTGGGGGAGGTGCCCCCCAATTCCAATCCAAGTTACTCCTGTGTCTGTCCCTTCTCTCCACTCATCCCAAATCCAACCCCCCACTCCTACATCTCAACTGTGGCAATGGGCACTTCAAACTACTTTCCATAAAGGAGCCAGAGTAATCTTTGTAAAATGTAGTGTCCAGGCCCTGGTATTGTCCATTGCTCCTTGAGTAGAGTTGGAAATCTCCTGAATGGCCTCAGGAGCCTTCTCCCACCTTCTCTCCTGGGTCTCTCCCCCTACTAGTCCCCTCTGCTAGCAACACCTTCACTGCTTCTGACCCCAGGACCGTGGTCAGCAAACTGCAGCTCGTGAGCCACATGCGGCTCTTTGGCCCCTTGAGTGTGGCTCTTCCACAAAATACCACCGCCTGGGCGAGTCTATTTTGAAGAAGTGGCATTAGAAGAAGTTTAAGTTTAAAAAATTTGGTTCTCAAAAGAAATTTCAATCGTTGTACTGTTGATATTTGGCTCTGTTGACTAATGAGTTTGCCGACCACTGCCCCAGGACATTTGCACATACTGTTCCCTCTGGCAGGAGCACCATCCCTGCTTTGCTTACTCATTTTTATTTCTCAGCTCTGAGATGAAATGCCATGTCCCTAGGAGGCCCACAAATCTCACCCACAGGGCAGATTCCCCATTAATATGCCTCTAGTTCCCCACCTTTTCCTTGTAGCCCTCATTAATGTCATCATGCTCGTGGAGCTGGTTTTGTTACTTTCACGTTTTCCTTTCCACCTACTGACAGAGGGCCATGCTGGTTCACTGCTGAATCCTCCGTGGTAACACTGTGCCAGGCATGCAGTAGGGCCAACAGCTCTCTGCCTGCCAAGGACTGTGGAGAAGGCGAGGCCAGGCCATGCAATTCTGGACCCCAGTGGATAGGCTCTGAGAGAGACGCCAGGCTTAAGTTTGAGACTTCCACTAAGAACCTAGGACAGGCCTGTCATTGGACTGGGAGGGGGGCGGGGGGGTGTAATGTGAATGGTAGGATGGATATTTACACACCAAAGCTCAAACATGGGGAAAAATGCAACTTTCTTTAGTTCATATGACTGATGCTGCCCTCATCATAGGATAGAAAGAAAAGTGTAACCTGGCCCGTGAGAGATGGCTTAGGCTTTCCCCATTTAAAAGCTGTTAGGGGTATGACTCAGGTCAGAAATTAAGCTTCGACTCCGTGCTTGTCATAGTCAGCTCTGACCACTGTAACAAAATACCATGGACTGAGTGGCTTAACCAATCCCCATTACGTCATACAGTTTGGAGGCTGGAAGCCAGCTAATTCAGTTCCTGGTGAGAGCTCTCATCCTTGGCTTGCAGACATTGCAGAAAGAGAGAGAAAAAGGAAGAGAGACCACTTTCTAGCATCTCTTCTTATAATGGCACTAATCCTGTTAGCGTAGGTAATTAAATATTAATAAAGGAAGGAAGCAAAGGGAATCCAACATTGTTAAGCCTAATAAACTGGGGAGCTAAATGGGATACGCAGCCTGCTTGCTCCACTAGGAAGCTCCAGCTTCACAGACTTCTCAGGGGACTAAGTCCCAGATCACCAAGGGAGGAATGAAAAACAGCAGGAGAAATTCCTCTGCTGGGCACATGCCCGGTAGAAGTCAAGATGGCACAGGGGGAGGGGCTTCTACTATGAGGCATGTGTGGTAGAAACCAAGACGATGACCATAAAGGCCTATCAGTCTAGCCTGGGAAAGGGATCAAATTGGACAAGGGACACAAAACCTTGGAAATCTAGGAAATGGATTTGTTAGAGGGAAGGCCCAGTGCAAGCCTGCAAAAGCTTGGCAAGTTGAGTGGTTATTTTTAAAAAGGGACTCGTCCTTCCCAGGTCTGAGATAATATAATCAGCCTAACGAAGAATGCTCTCTCTCTCTCTCTCTCTCTCTCTCTCTCTCTCTCTCTCTCTCTCTCTCTCTCAATACATGTGTGCCCCATTCATTAGCGTGTTCTTTCTGCATAGCAGCCACATGGCCCTAGCAGCCGCCTGAGGCCTGTGGCCCCATCGGGGGCTCACAACTGAAAGCAGACTATGCTAGCCAAATGGGGACAGACATGGACTGAACAAATGGCACAAAGGTCTCTGGGCACTGGCCCTATTTATGGGGCTGACGAAGACAAGATTGGACTTTTTCCCTGGCGGGGCAGACAGGGATGGGACATTGGGAACCCAGGGGCAGTCCTTTGATTTTGCTTCTACAATAACTCTCCCCATGAAGCCTCAACCTCCTAGACGTGGGTCTCCCGGAGTGCTTTCCTTGCAAACCCGTGAAAGAGCCCCATTTCCACTGCCAAAGTCCCATCATAGGAGTCCCCCTCCTGACCTCATTTAATCCTAATCACCTCCCAAAGGCCCCACTTCCTCACACCATTACATTGGGGGTTGGGGTTTCAACCTATGAGTTCGTCACTTGTCTCTCCTCCCTCTGGGTAGGTGTGTGTGCATGGCACAGCTACCCTGCATCTGCACACATCTGTCCCAGCATGCTCTGCTCTGGGCAGTGGCCTTCCAGGCCTCACACCTCAGGGTTTATTCTCTCTCTGCAAGGAGGTCTATCTTCTGCTCCTGCAGGCCAGCACCCTGGGCTCTCTCTGAGGCCTAGCTGTGTCCCCCAGCTATCCTGCTCACTGTCCCTGGATCCCCTACACATATCTGGGAGCTTGGCTGCCCTTGCAGGCTTCTTGCCGCTGAAGTGGCTCATGACTCCATTTCTGCTCTCTGAAGCCACCCCAAAATTTGAACCCGTCCCCCAGATTCCAGCAGCAGGCAGGGACGGGGGTTCAAGCTCTTCCTCCTATCATTTCCTCAAGTATCAAGGCTGTTTTTATGCCATCCTGGCCTCTCCCCACCCCACCCCACCCCCTTCCTGTCCCTCCAGCTGCAGAGGGACCTCCCTGTATCACTGCCTTCTATATTTTTACACCACGCCTCTCAGTCTAACCCCAGGAGCCAAATTGGCCAGTTTTGCTGGTGATGGATAAAGCAACTGCTTTGCAGAAAAAAGAAAAAAACACACTTTCTCTCTTAAGAAAAACTTGGCTTTTAGGGCTCTTGTCTTTCTGTGGACTGAAATTCATATCCAGTTTGACCCTCGAAGCTGGGCAAGGATGTCTGTGTTTCAGGGCTGTGCACCCTGCCCCTGAACCTCAGGGGTCCTGCAGGGCACTATGAGCGACCGGCAGTGACAAATACAGCAGTTCACCATTTTCACCATCATTTCTTCTCTCGTGTGTGGGAATGTAGTCCTCAGAAGCTCTGTGAGGGAGGGACTTGTACCTTGTTTCACAGAGGTGATGGCGAAGTGTGGAGGAGTTGGCAGAGCCTCTGGGGCTCCACCTACAAAGCCACCCTCTCCAGACTCGTGTGCTGGTGACATATATTCTCCTGCAGGTCTATCCGCTGCCCTTTCCCTGAAGGAAAGTATTTGATCCATTAGTATTTGATTTTCCTTGTTAACTCTCAGATTTCCCAAAGAGTCTTTCTGCTCTTATAGGTAGCAATTATCATTGCTCAGCTAGAGACTGTAAAAGTTGGGGTTCAGGGCCAGGATAGTGCTGGCCTGAGACGGGGGAGTGGCTCTGCCCTCACAGAGGGCCATCAGCAGCCCCTGGGCTTGGCGTGCACACAGGGAGGGGTGTACCGCCAGGTCGTGCCCCTCCACTAAGTGACGGCCTGAGGGGATCGGCTCCTTCAGAGTTCTGAGCACCTGCTGTGTGCTGCTGGGGACATGCAGGGAAAATAGATGTTCCTGTGCAGCTCTCAGCTGTGGGGGACACAGAGCTCGAGAAGTCATGGACACGGGGGTTTGCCGAGGAGCAGATCAGACCTGGGAGGCCCTTCTGAGAGCAAGTGACCAGAGGTTGGGCTGCCAGGAGGAGAGGGTTTGCTCGGCCAGCAAGAGGTGGCAGTGAGGGGCCGTTTCAGGCAGAATATTGAGAGTGTGTGGGGTGGGGCCAAGGGGAAGGAAGGCTCTGTCAGCTCTGAACCTGGGGTAACCTGACCAGCATTTCCAGAAGCTCATACTCGCTGTGCTGTGGGGAGTGGGGTCTCCTCACCTTTCTTGTGCCATCCGGTGAGGCCCATGGGCACCTGCTTGGAGTAATGTTTTTAAATGCAAAAAATAAAACACGTGTGTAAACCAGTGATAAAATACAAAGGAAGCCAATGATATGAGCCCCTGGTATCAAAACAGAGCACGGAAAGTGGTGGTGGTGGTGGTGGTGGTGGTGGTGGTGGTGGTGGTGGGAATCAGGCTCTTCCCCGGATCGCGAGAAAAGCATTGCAAGGATCCGTGCACAGGTGATTGCCGTGTGGCTGGGTTTACTGGTGATGCAAATCAAAGGAGTCCCCCTCCTGGTGTTAATGGAAGAAGCATTCAAACCTGTGAAGAATTTTGCCGACAATTGCTGGGAAACAGAACCTTGACGGATTGAGATAATGCTCCGGAGAATGGCAGTTTTGCACCTTGGTTTGTACAGTACAATGAAAAGAGGAGACATAAGTGGGTTAAATGAAATTCATTGGTGATAGATTAGGGAGGTGGGAGAAAACAAAGTGGAAAAACCCCTAGACTTGGATAAAAAGTAAAATTATAGACACATACTTTTTCACTTAGGTGGGTGCAGGATAGTTAACAGTCAGCAGTTCACTCAGGGACAGTGAGGGGATGCGTGGTCTCTGCAGAGTGGTGCCTGCGCTTTGAAGGGTCTGGACAAAGGAAAATGACTTTGACATTCCAAGGATATGTTATCATAGAGGCAAAAAGGCAATAGACAGGCTCGGTTAAGGTAAAGATTGACCTTGGTCAGGGAAGATACCAGCCTAGGACATGACTACCCACCATAAACTGCTTTTAGTTAACGTTTTAATTTCAGGCCATCCTTTGTGGTGACTTTAGGTCTCTGAGTTTGCAAGGCTGCCACGCAGGCCTTCCCTGAGCTAGTCAGGTTAACGTGTGGCCCCATTTCATCCACTGGATTTTCAATATCCCATCCCCCTCTGCTCCAATCTTATCTTCAGCTGGGCAAAGGCCAGTGTCCAGAGTTTCTGCTTCATATTCCTCCGGAGCCTGCGCAGTCTTCTATGGGTCCCAAGTGGCCACTAGATCTGCATGGTTGCATGTTCCTGGAAGGAGAGAACGAATGAAAGGGGGGAGTGTGAGTCGTAGAGAGTCTGAGGAAGGGAGGGAGGGAGGGAGAGAGATTCTTCACCTGAGATTATGTATTCACAGAACCAGGAGCTTTTTCAAAATAACCAATCAACTTCCCAAGCTTTCACAGACTTCTGATGGGTCTACCCCCAAGTCAATGATCCCTTTCCCAGGTTAGACTGACAGTCCTCTGGGTCAGGTTCCTCCCCCTGCGCCTTCTGACTTCTATTGGGAATGTCCTTATCTCCTTTTGCTTCCCAGACAATCCAGTACTAATACCAGAAGAGGGGAAGGGGATTTGTGATCTCTGCAGAGGGAAAGGGGGGTGTTAATCCTTGGGGGGGGTGGGAAATTGCTGGGACCCCCTGCAGTGTGTGTGAGGCTGTAGCTTCCTGGTGAAGCCAACAGGCTCAGTGTCCCCTGCTGACTGTTCTTAACAATGGCTGACTTCCCTTGCTCTCTTCCTTCTTATTACTATTTAGCTAACTGTGGCCATAAAGCACCTTTGTGACAGAGTAGTGTCTGTTCTTTATCAACACATTAAATAAGATCAGGTGGTGGGTCTACACTGACCCCCTTCCAAATAGTGATGAAACAGAGGACTTTTCATAACCAGCAGCAGCCACTGTAGAGTGATTTCTACTGGTGACAGTCCTGGCACTGTCCATGCCTCTGGAGTTTTTAGCCTGTGATCACTCTTGAAGGAAAGGCCACATGCAGTTAGAGGCTAGTGCGAATAGAGGGGTCAGTGCCCAAGTTCAGGCTCCAGGTGGAGAATGCCCATGCTGGCAGGAGGGAGCCCTGAGGAGGGGGTGGCCACACTCCAGGTAGGGACGGTGGCTGCCAGGCAGGTGGCACGGAAGGAAGGAAGGGATGGATTTAAGGTTGAGGTGATGCTGGGGTATGAACTGGGAAAGAGAAAGGAGTGTGGGGGGGGCGGGTACACATGTTCTGGCCTGGGGGCTGGTGGGTGGTGATGTCATTTGCAAAGCCAGGGCTTTTCCTTGGGCCTGAGATTCCTGCTGATGACATCTCCCTGGTTGTCTTTCAGGTCAATGAAATCTACCATGACGAGTCCTTGGGGGCCCACATCAATGTGGTCCTGGTGCGGATCATCCTGCTCAGCTACGGGAAGGTGAGTGAGCACCCAGGCCAGAGCCTCGTGTGCTGGGGGATGGTGGGCCCCCCCAGTGAGACACGGGCTTCTTTAAAAGTGTCTATGTCTGCCCAACAAGTCTGCCTCTCCTGGCTGCCCTGTACTTTCTGTAAGACACAAGGAGCTTGTGAGCCATCCCATTGTCCTGCTCCCCTTTTACCCTCACCCCTCATTTTCAAATGTCGGTTTTGTTATTATTCTGGTGTGGTGACTGCCGTGGAAAAGACGGTTTATTACCCATAGACTCTACCACGCAGGGCCACACAGGGAAGCACCTGGGTCGGTCAGGAGGTAGATGAGTGAGGGGAAAACATGGATGGCAGCCTTCACTGGTTTCTGCAGGAAGGAATGGGCGAGGCACGGTAAGCGGGAGCAGGATTGACTGGTTTGGATCATTTCAGCAAGCTGTGCAGTATAGGGCTGTTTCTAGTTGTGTGGTGCCTCACCCTGGGTTGATCAGGGCCGGGGATAGTGGCCCAGAGTGTGAGACCCTGAGGAGGAGGTGCTTGGGCTGGACTCTGGATTGCTTGCTTGGTTTGCACTTGAGAAGCACGCTCCATAGTGAGTCCTTGACTATCTCTAGGACATGGCTCACCCTGGGAGGGCAGTTCCTCCAGGGTCAGCAAGGCCCCAGATATCAGGGCATCAGAAACACAGTTAACACACCGCTCATTTTGACACCTGCCCATATCTTCAACGTGTGCCCTCCTCTTCTCATACTGCGCACCCTCTGCCCCAACAGGGCTGTCCTGCCCTCCCTACCTCCTCTCACCGTAAAACTTGGATCTACCTTTCCCAGCAACGTGCATGGGTCTATGCATGTTTTGTGCATTGGAAGAGAGAGCCCGCCCCAGATAGCTGAGGTGGAAGATAAGGAGAGATGTGAGGAAAGAAGGTGACATGCTAACCTGACTAGCTCAGGGAAGGCCTGCGTGGCAGCCTTGCAAACTCAGAGACCTAAAGTGCCTGCCAGCTGAGACTGAGCAACAGCCTGCACCAGCCATCTCAGAAGCACTTTATACACATTAACTCAATGCCAGGACAGATGGGAGGGGGAGCTGTGATGGTCCCCATTTCACAGAGAAGCACACTGAGGCTCAATGCAATACAGTGATGTGCCGGGTGAGTGCCGGCCAAAGGCATTTGACTCCTAGGAAGTTGGGCTTCCGACCCCGGCAACTGAATTCTGAAGTCCCTGGTCAACCTTACTCAGTGTGTTGAAAATCAAATTGTAATAAGATCAAGCCCCTCAGGTGTCGTCATTGGGTGAAGGTTTGTTAACTCCTCCACTTGAAAACAGACAGTCTCTGCCTCAAAAAATAAAATTCCACTGCACACAACTTACAAGGTTTGCAGTATCAAAATGACAATGAAGGGCTCGTTTGGTGCAGTGAATTCCAGAAATAGGGCACTGGAACCCACCCTCCTTACCCGGGGAAGCATGTTTCTCTAAAGTGAGGGAAGTACCCACAGTAAGGGCACCAGCCACAGACCCACAGAGAGCATAGAATCTGCCAGAGCATCCATCAAAACAAGGAGATTGGTGGAAACCTACCTGCAGTCGTCTTTCATGCCTTATCAAGACCTTGAACGTGTTACATTTTAATAAGCATAAAAGTTTCAAGTGATAGAATGAATGAAGTTAAATTCGTAATTATATAATTTCCCCTTGCCCTACATTTAGGCAACCCTGCTAGCGGTTCTCAACCTGTGGGTCGTGACCCACAAGTTGAGAACCGCTGCTGTAGAGCCTAAGACCATCGTAAAACAGATATTTACATTACAATTCATTAACAGTAGCAAAATTAAAGTTATGAAGTAGCAATGAAAATAATTTTATGGTTGGAGGTCACCACAACAAGAGGAACTGTATTAAAGGGTCGCAGCATTAGAAAGGTTGAGAACCACTGCCCTACAGAAAGAAGCTGTGCTTTCTTTTTGAGGGATCATAAAACACTTAAAAATTACAAAAGCACTTTAGGTCATAAAGAACATTTCAGCAACTTTTATACAGCAAAAAACTGCCCAGGCTCTAGACTCTGACTCAGTGCCCCAAAACGAGGAAGAAGAAGGGTGCATAAATGGAAGATCCAACTCCTTTGAAAATCAAAACCAGGTCTTGGGAAGAAGAATGAGAGTATTTGGAGAAAGAAGGGGAACAATACACTACAGATCACAGGCCACTGCGTAGGTGCTTTCCAAGATGAACAGGAGAGAAGGAATGCAAGGTTAGTTTGAACACATGTGAACAACCCAAACCACAACCTAAAGAAAGCAAAGACATCATTCAGAAAAAGCAGATATCAATAAATTAGAAAATAGAAATGATAGGATCAATCACGAAGCGAGCCTTGTAAAAGGCAAACCTCTAGCATATTTAATCTAGAAACAAGAGAGGAAGCCAAGCGAAGCGGGTGTGTTACCATGTAACCTGCACCTGGGTGCTTCTGTGGGCAGAAGAGGAAGCACAGGAGCTGTGGGCACGGGCAGCTCTGGGAGAGCTCCACCTGGCCCTTCTCCCGCCTGGTCACTCTGAAGCCCATTAGGGACTAGCTGGGGGCGTTGTGCACACCTTCCTTCACCAGTTGACTGGCCAGGAAGCTGCGAGAGGTACTCGGCCTGGTATGCAGGCTGATGGCCGTGCACTCTAGACACACAGTCTCAGGGAAGGGAAGCCTGGGGAGGCCCATGCCTGGCAATCCAGCCCAGCCTCCATTCACAGGCAGGGGTCTTTGGAATGTCCTTCTGGACTCCCCCTTGTCCCTAGTGGAGTAGCCATCAACATGTTCCCTCTTCCCCCGATTCCTTCCTCTCCCCAGATCTGGTCCTTCCATCCCTTCCAGCCCCAGCCTGGGGCCCCTCCCCAAGGACCCTCCTGTGTCTGAGGAATTCTCAGGCTTCTAGAATGAGGGATGGGCACAGTTCTATCCCCTCCGTATCTCTTTCTAACACTGGAGACAAAAAATGGGAAACTTGGGGTCCTGGGAGTAGAAAGGGGAGAAGAAGCATTCACTGGTGTGGGCACCGGTGGCAGATGGTGTTTCCCAGGTTGCTCCCATATTGGTTTAAAAGAGAACCTGGGAATTGGGCAAGGCTCCTTGCTTACCGTGCTGGCATCTCATTGGCTCTTACTCAGCTTGAAAAGTGTCTGAGTCCTTCACAGTATTGGTCACTCAATTGAACAAAGCCTCCCTATTTTAACATCTCCCTTCTGGTAGCCATCCCTTTGGTCTCTGTATGAGTCTCTTTTTGTTTGGTTTGGTTTTTTGTTTTTTTTTTATATTCCATATAAATGAAACCATACAGTGTCCTTCTCTGTCTGACTTATCTCACTTAGTATAATATGGTGAGGATGTGGAGAAAAGGGAACCCCTGTGCACTGTTGTGGGACTGCAGACTGGTGCAGCCACTGTGGAAAACAGGAGGGAAATTCCTCAAAAAAACTAAAAATAGAATTACCATATGACCCAGCAATCCCACTTCTGTGTATTTATCTGGGGGCAGGGGGCCAAAAACCACTAATTTGTAAAAATATATGCACCCTGATTTGCATTTCTCCTGTGTTCGGAACGGGTAGGTGGGGGGCTGTGGCTTAGGCGAGTATGGGCACCATTGAAGGGAGGACTGTGGTGGGCTGTGCTGGGGCCATGGCCACAGGGATGGAGAAAGGAGGGCAGACAAAAGAGAACTTGAGGGGCAAAATCAGCAAAGTGTGGGTGCTAAGTGGATGAAAGTGGAGAGGCTCTGAGTCTCTGCCGTGGGCCACCAAGTAGATGGTGGTGCAGACCATGAGAAACAGGGTGTGGGGAAGAAGGCGACGAGTTCAGCTGGAAATGGTTGGGTGCCCTCCCAGTGGGGATGGCTTGGGAGAGGCTGACAGAGGGGTCTGCAGCCCTGTGTCAGAGGTGAGCGCGGTTTTCGAAGGCATTGGAGTAGTGCGAGGGAAGCATGCCAAGTTGTGGGAGTCTGAGAAAGCCCAGGGCACAGAAGGCACGGGCAGAGCAAGGGGCCTGAATGCTCCATAGGAGCTGAGAAGGTATCTCTTGATTTTTTAAAAATCTGAAAACTAGTCACCAGGAAGCCCATTAGGAGACGTTGTGCACAGATGGGAACAGATGGGAACATGACAACCAACATGTTTAAAGGTAGAAAAAGAATCAAATGTCTCTGAAAGTGTTCTGCGTAGCTCATTCGTAGGATGTTCACAGGTATTAACACAGGAAATCGAGGGGTTCCATGGTCAATTGCTTACGTCTGAAAAATGTTTGCAAAACAAGGTAAAACAGGTATTCCTGACAGCAAAATTCCTCAGAGACTTCACTATGGAAATGTGCACGGTGAAGCTCCAAGAGCTGGATCAGCACGCAGTTTCTCAAACCTATTTCTCAACAGAACCCTTTCTCTCATCTAATCAGCTTTCTACACAACTTGCTTTGAGAAATGCTGCCCTTGAGGCAGTCACAGTAAAATTGGCAGCAATAAAGAAACACATAACTTTGTTCCTGATATTCTGGAAATTCTAGACAACGTCAAATGACACGAAACCAACATTGGAAAAGAGCAGATAAAATTACAATTATTTGCTGATAAATTATGTGCCTGGAAAACCCAAAGGAATCCAATGTAAAGTTTTTAGAGTTATTAAAGGATTTTCGTGGCATGGCCAAATATAAGACAATTATACAAAAATTAGAAATTTCTGTCTGAGCCCACAATGCCCTGGTAGTAGGGATAATAGGGAAAGAAAAGTTCCCTTTACCATAGAAACCAAAATATAAAATGCCTAGAATTGACCTAATAAGATAGACACAGGGCCCATGGGAAGAAAATTGAACACTGTTGATAGGGGAAAAATAGAAGTAAAGGAAGAGACATCTGCTGTGCCTTCCGGGAAGACTGGCAACATAGTAGAGATGTGGATTTTTTCCAGATTAATAATTGGAAATTTGATGAAATAATTCTAAGGTTCATCTAGAAACAGTCAAGAATGGCTGAGAAATCCCTGAAAGCCAATCAAATAAAAAGGGATTTACTTCAAAAGCTTTGTAAAGTGAAAATATTTAAAAGCATACTGTGAGGGCTTGCCGGGGTGGGAGGGAATGGCGGGGGGGAGGTGTCAATTGGGGAAAAAGGAGACATATGTAAAACTTTAGACAATAAAAATAAATAAATAAATAAAAGCATACTGTATTTGGATAAGTATTAACAGATCAATTGAATAAAATATATAGCTCTCAAAACACCCCTCATATAAATAACTAAACATGTGGTAAATATAAGTAGTACAGTTAAGGCTTATAAATAAACATATCATCAAAATAAATTTCACATATAGTGAATTAAATATGTCATATAAATATAGGCTAAGAAAAAACAACAGCTATTTAAATCATACAAACCAAGAAAGAAGTATTGGTTATCAAGGGCTTCTTAAGCATAAATACAGTCGAAGGGAATTTTAAAGGGAAGATAGCTATATTTAAGCACTTAAAATATACAACTTCTGTCAAAAAACACAATGGAAAGACAAACCTAAGCAAGAAAAATATTTGCAATATGGTGAAAATATCTTACTATATGAAGAGCTCTTCTAAATTATAGGAAAACATAATTGGCAATGGAAATAAACAGGTAGCAGAAGAAAAAATACAAGTGGCCTAAAAAGGGGAAAATACTTAACTTCACTATTCATCAAGGAAATAAGACAATTGACCATTTGAAAAGTGTTAACTGTGTTAAGATTAAGAAGCGGGAGTTACTGCTGTTTGGGTGAATGAGGCAGTATGCTCTTTGGCCTGAGGATAAATGTGTACACATTTCTAGAAGGAACTGTGACAGTATTTGTCACTGTCCTCCAAGGTCCTTCATGATTTCATTTATTTCTCCGCCTCTATCCCAAAGCAGTTATCAGAGCTGTGGTTGAGTTTTAGCACCAAAATCAGCGGTCACGTTGATTGATGGTAAAGTATAAACAACTGGGCCCTAGCTGGTTTGGCTCAGTAGATAGAGCGTCGGCCTGCGGACTGAAGGGTCCCAGGTTCGATTCCAGTCAAGGGCATATGCCCGGGTGGCAGGCTTGATCCCCCTTGGGGGGCGTGCAGGAGGCAGCTGATCAATGATTCTCTCTCATTATTGATGTTTCTATCTCTTGCCCTTTCCCTTACTCTCTGAAATCAATAAAAATATATTTTAAAAAAATAAAGTATAAACAATTGGAAATGATCCAGATTGGCTCATGGTGGAGTCTAGTTAGGTCGGTACAGTGCATCTGTGGGAGTCTAGGTGGCCAGCAGGTCCCATTTCCCAGCACTGGGAAAGGATTACAGCATATGGCAAATGAGTTTGTTCTTGGTTATTGTTGTATTTTTTTTAAAGGATACAAATTACAGTGTGATCTTAATTTTACCTACAAATATATTTATAGAGGGACTGGAATAAAATAAAACAGTAGGCAGTAGGCTATTGATTTTTAATTTCTTATTTGTACTTTATTGACTCTCCTTAATTTATCATGATAAGTATGTTTCTTTTATAACAGTGTACTTTTAATTATGAAAAATAGTTTACCTTAAAAAAAAAAAACTTTTTAAAATGGTGGAGTTCAAGTAATGCTCTTTAACTGAATGACAGCACCTGAAGAGGGTCTCCAGGGGCAGGCCACCGGCTCTGTCATGGCCAACATGTTATTGCTCACTTGAAGGAGGACACGGAGGGACTTCATGCTTACTCCTGGCACCTTATCTCTGAGGGAGTTTGGGGACGGATGGGGAGGGGTTCTTCTGCCCTGCAGGCACCGTCTTACCTTTCCTGTGTCCCAGCCTGGAGACTCTGGCACCTGCATGCATGGGGAGCATTTGATCAGAGTGAGGCCGCATCACCCAGGTGTGCAGGCACATCCCTCACAGCCATGGCCATGGTACTGCCCCTATCTGCTCTTCATGGGGAAGGGTTGTGCTTTCCGTGGGCCACATTGGTACTCTACCCCAAGTTACCTATAGAGAGTCGGGAGGAGGGGAGTGAGCACGGACCGTTTTGTCAGGGTACAGCCTACTCCCCTCGGAGTCGGGGACGGTATGGGGACCTGCACGACCATGGGGCTTCCTGGAGCCCACAGCCAGCAAGGCAGGTGGCCAAGGGCACTTGGGCAGTGGGATAGCTTCAGTGAGAGCAGGATCAGTACAGTGAGAATGAGTGGGCAGAAAGGGACCAATGTCCTCCTCACTTCTCTGTCTTCCCACTGGGAGCGATTTGGAAATCGATGATGGCGAGGAGACTGGAAGGGAAAACGGGCTAGATGCATGCTTCCAGAGCTAAATCCAGACAGGGCCCAATGCACCCGAGGCAGACCGCTGCCGATGGCCTCAGAGGAGTCAGAATAGAAGATGTAGCAGACTGTGGGTATGCCGGCCCCATGTCATCCCTGGTCTCCTCAACCTGGACAGAAGGGACATCATGCTGCTGGCCTCTCTGCCAGCCCTGGGGATCCAGCCAGCTGACCGATCTCTTGTAGCAAAGTTCACTCCCTGCTCTGCCCACCTTCTCCTGGAAGCCCATGGCCCATGTCAGACCCATGAGACCATGGCAGGTCCCTGGGGAAGTCTGACACCCATCAGGCCTCTTTGTCCCAGGGGATTCCAGAATGTTACAGGGCCAGACTGATGCTCTGTTCTCCTTTGCAGAGTGGCTGGATTGTGAAGGAGAGGTGAAGTCCTGGGTGGGAGTCAGTTTCCTTAAGGAAGACAGGCTGCAGAAGTGCGAGCAGAGGATACTAGAGTTAGGAGTCTGCAAAAAACCCAGCCTTGACTTTTTATTATTAAATTCCATAAAGCCACTCCATCAAATTGCTAGAAACGTTTCTCATTTCTGTTTGTATTGCTGTGGGCTGTAACAGTTTGTGTCCACCGGCCACAGACGCCACATTGCACAGCACCCAGGCAAGACCCTGTGTACAGGTCTCTGAGGGACCCATGTCCTGGGAAGCAGGAGGAGATGTGTCCCAAGCAGCTGCTCCAGGCCCATCCAGACTGATCCTGGGACCTACCTGCTCCCCAGGAGTGGAGCACAAGGCCCTGTGCAGTCACAAATAAACAGACTGGGCACCAGGAAGGCAACAGCTGGTGAGGGTGACCTGGATGGAGTGGGTCACCCAGGCAGGTGCAGCCCAGCCGGGCTCTGAGGGGCTAGAGGCACAGCAATGGATGTCTGTGAAGATGTTTTCTGTTCAGAGGAGATGCCTCCATCCCAGGAGCGTTTAAACTTGGCAAAGCCAAGGAGACTGTAGCCAGGACCCCGGTGAGGAGAGGTGCCTGCTCTGCATCCTCCCAAGGCCCATGGGGACTATGGGGTGCTGTGAGGCTGAGACCCAGACTTGGAGCAGAAAGTGACCCAGGTGTTCAGACCATCCCATTACTCATTCCAGTTCGTAACAGAAACAGACCATCTCCCCCATGCCTATCCCCAGCCCAGTCCCCACTCACCCCACCCGCCTCTGGCTCCAGGGGGGAATAAAACTGGTAGCACTTTTGTCTAAGACATGTTTGTCTTCCAGCTTATGAGAAGCTTATGAGTTATCTCAAGTTTTTCCCAAAACAACATTTTTCTTCATTTCCTTAAAAAAACAGCAGAAGAAAAACATAAGCTTATTTTATACACTATGCCATCAGCCAGGGAGCAGAACAGCCACACTTGAGGGTTGCATAGCAACTGCTTTTCAATTGATTTTTTGAGAAGTCACCAAAGTACTGAACTGTTCTCACTTTAAATATTTCCTAGGATGATGAAAACCAAAGCAAATGGGAACTAGAGACTTGGGGGCAATCAGAGAAGAACAACAGGTTTCCTGCCACGAAAGCCAGGTCAAGACGAACACTCGTAGGAATTTTTCAGCATTGGAGAGGAAAGGCTGGGAAAATTCCGAGTCTCTTGGTGGAAGGCAAGAGAAGAGAGTTCTGGGGGTGAGGACTCAGCATGCCCAGAGCCACAGTGCCCAAGGGCTCAGTGCCACTGTCCTCATACTGTGTGTCCTGGCTACCATCCGCCTGCTCTGGACCTCCGCTTATTTACCTGTGTGAGGGGCAGTATAGGATTTCAAAGCAGCCCCGGGATAGCCCCCAGTTCTCCCCAGAGTCTGGGTCCAGCCCCCAACCTGCTGGTGGCCAGCCCCTGGTCATGCCAGCCCCCTGGTGAGCTGGACCTGCCAGCATGCAGAGAAGGATGAGGGCATATTGTGCTGGACCTTACTCTGGGAGGCCAGCTGTGGCTAAGCCTGGGAAGGGTCTTGCTGAGACCCCTGTGCTTGGCTGTCTCTGGCAATAGGCTCCCAGCCTTGGGGAAGAAGGATTTTTAGAACATGCCCTAATGACATGGAGTCCCAGCAGAGAAATGAGGAGCTCGCCTTCTGGTGTCACTTGATATCTGAGCTCCCAGAGGCTGGAGCTGCAGGGAGAAAGACCCCCAGCCTCAGGGGAGCCCACGCTGCCCCGGCAGGGATGCAATGTGAATTCTGCCCATGTTGATCCTTCAGCAAGTTATCTACCACCACTGAGCCTTAGTGTCCCCAGGAAGACGAGCACACACTAGCAACTACAGCAGCAAGGAGGAGGCTCGTGTGAGTTGCTGTCTGCAGTGCCCCCTTGGGGGAAGGCCCTGTCTGTCACCCCTTAGGTGACTTCATTTCCCAACACAGCAGCTCTACGGGACAGTCACCTCATCAGGCCCACCTGACAGTGAGACTCTGGCACCAAGAGGCAGAGGGACCTGCCAGAGTCACCCATTAGCAAGCCACCTTGCTCTGGGAAGGAGGGGCCAGACTCCATTACTCCAAAGGCTGGGGAGAGTGAGCTCCAGGCTGCTTGTGCCTTGCTCTCCTCAAGAGTTCCTGCATGCTGGTGGTCCCCACGGAGGGCAGTTTTGCTACCCCCCCAAGGGGGATGCTAATGGCATCTGATAGGTAGCAGCTGGAATGCTGTTCCACACCCTAGAGTGCACAGGATAGTCCCCCCCAGCAGAGAGGTCCTGGCCCAGCTGTCAGCAGGGCAGAGGTGGGGTAGTGTGCCCTGCTTTCCTGAACTCGGTGAGCCCTGCCCCTTACCAGGCCTGGGCTCTGTGCAAGCTGTCTCGTTTCCTGTGTGTTTTGAAGGGTAGGGCCAGGGCAGTTGAAAGGCTTTGGCAGACTGAAGCCAACCCTCTAGGGCATGAGCCCCCAAAGCTTCGGGCGACCCCTTTGGGTACACTGGCTCCCCCAGGGACTAGAGTCATACCTCCATCTTTATCATCATTGTCATGACAGTGACAGGACAAGGAACATTTGTAAGCATTGACGGTTATGGTCAGAAGCCACTATACTCCTGCCTCTGCACGGGTTGTACCCATTTTTCAGATGGGAAGCTCAGGACAGTGAGGTAACTTGTCTACGAACATGAAGCAGATAAGGGAGGAGCTAGTCACATACCAGTGCTCTCCTGCTACCCAGATGAGCCCCACCTGTCACCTGCGGGTGCCCTGGTGAACGCTGAACCGGCTTAGGGACCCTTAGGCAGAGCTGTCCCTGGCCTGGAGCAGGTGGGGGCAGAGACTGCAGGTTTGTCTCCATCTCCTGGACTGAAGGAGGGAAGAGCTGAAATAACTCAGCTCAGTCTGGAGCAAACAATGGAAATGTCCGAGTGCAGTGATTGCAACAGAGCATTTAGGGCGGGTCTTCATGGACTTTTCCAGTGTGGGACCCCAGAGGCTGTCTCCAGCTTCTGAAGTCCCCACTGCTGGGTGCCAACGAGGCTCAGAGCTGCAGCCCAAACAGGGGCTCCACTAACAGCCCAGCCTGGCCCTGCAGTCTTAGGCAGCAGCGCCACCTTGTGACCACCTCAGGGCTGCCCTGCCTCTCCTGTGGCCCACCTCTACCCCTTTCTAGTGGTTGGACTGGGGCAAGTTACTTCAATTGTCTGAGACGTGGTTCCTCATCCTGAAAACAGGAAAATGACAGCACCTATATATTAGGGCAGTTGTATGGTTTAAATAGATAATGCATGGCAACTTGGAGCCCGGGAATCAGCTCACAGGGGCCGTGGTACAGGACCCCACAGCCGCCACCCAGCCCAGGATGCAGACATATCCCATCCACTGGACAGCTGTGCGTTGGCTCCCTCTGGGGGAGGGCTGGTGGTCTGTGAGTTCCATGATGATTCCTTGGCCACCCCCTTGCTGAGCTCACACCTGGTCCCCAGCCCAGCACACGTGGGAATAGGCTCAGTCTCACAGAGAAGCTTTCCTAGAGCCCAGGTAGAATAGAGAGGAGCAGGCAGCCAGAAGACAGGGGCCGTTGGGCAGCGAGAAATGCAGCCGCCGCAAGCAGATCCCTCGGCCTCTCCAGGTCATTTCTGAAGGAGAAATAGATGAGTCTCCTATCCTGGCTCAGAGGAGAGCCACTGCTCAGATGCTGTGATATCTGGCAAGGGCAGGGAATGGCAGGACCTGAGGTAGCCCAGAGAGGGTGGCCCATCTGAGGGCTGCATGGGCGCAAGCGGGTCACAGAAGAAGAGAAGAAGGTCGGGTGGGGGCACTACAGCCCAAGTGGCCCACGTAGTTTAGACCTCCCTCCTGGGCCCCGCTGCCCCCTGACTCTGGACACCTCTGTGAGGGGCCTTTGAAGCATGTGAGAAGATCGGAGGCGGTGTTCAGGAAGTGGGACAAGTAGGTCAAAGAAAGGGAGGGCCTGGGCTACAGGAGGCAGGAGCTCATGGGTTTTTGTTTTGGGGCTGCCACCAGGATAGGCAAAGCTACTTGAGCCTTTTGAACCTCAGCTCCACTGACCTAACTTGAGTCTCAGGCCGGCTCTGAGAAGAGGTGGGCAGAGCACCTGGACTGATCACCCATAAGCTTCCTCCTGAGCAAGCAAGCTGGGCCCAAAAAGACCACCCCATGACTGTGCCCCTCGGCACTGTAGACCTCACACCTACCCTGCGAGTTTTCGGTCCTCCCCCCATGCCTCCTGCATAGGCCCCATTGCCAGAAAACGTCCTTGTTCTTGCACCACTCCGGTCTGTGACTTACTTCACTAGGATCCAGTAGAGCTTTTTATAAGTCTCGTCTCCCAGGCGCATTTGGCTCTGTGCATGGGACCTGGGAACTGTTCTGCCATCTTGTAAGTCACTGACTTAGATGACACATGAGACTCCTGGCAATGACCGGCCCCCTCCCTGGCCCGGGATTATTCTTTCTTCTGTGAAACATCCTGGCTTATCTGCAATACCTTATACCTCATCCACAGATGTGTGGCTATGCTTGATGGACATATATATGGGAGAAAAGAAACAGAATGCCCACACACGTCCACCAAGGAATGCATATCACTCTACTTTACAGACAGATGTATTTAAAGAGGGATGAGCCCCAACCGGTTTGGCTCAGTGGATAGAGTGTCAGCCTGCGGACTCAAGGGTCCCAGGTTCAATTCCAGTCAAGGGCATGTACCTTGGTTGCGGGCACATACCCAGTGGGGAATGTGCAGGAGGCAGCTGATCTATGTTTCTCTCTCATCGATGTTTCTAGCTCTCTATCCCTCTCCCTTCCTCTCTGTAAAAAAATCAATAAAATATATTTTAAAAAATAAAATAAAATAAAGAGGGATGAAGCAGCCCTGGCCAAATGGCTCAGTTGGTTAGAGCTTTGTCCCAGGATGCCAAGGTTGTGGGTTTGACATATGGCCAGCACACATATAAGAAGCAACCAATGAATGCATAAATAAGTGGAACAACAAACCAATGTTTCTCTCTCACTCTTTCTCTCTCTCTCTCTCTCTCTCTCTCTCTCTCATCAATCAACAAATTCTTTTTTAAAAAGAAGAGGAAAAATCATGCCCAGGACTCTTATCTTGGAGGGAAGCACTGCGGTGGCAGGAGTGTGTGGTGAAAGCAGAAGCGGAAATGCCGTGAGGACAGAGAGGAAGGGCAGCCTGCTGCCTGGAGCAGCCTCCCTTCTGGGAGGCCGTGCTGCATGTTTCTTGGGGACGCAGTCTAGGCCGGGGGATTGAATACAGACTTTGGTTTTAGGCTTCCTGGGTTGGGATCTCAACTCTGCTTTCTAGCTGTGTGACCTGAGGGAAGTTACTTGACTTCTCCCAGCCTCAGTTTCCTCTTCTCAGGCTGACTGTGAAGCCTGAATGGCAATGCCACCGTGCAGAGCGTGGCTATCCGTGGGCACCACATAAACGGCATGTGACTGCTCTTCTCCGTGGCTCCTAAGGGAATTGGCTCTGTGCCCCTGTTCTTTATGGGGCCCCTTTGCTGTAATCTGCTGTAGCTTTCCCCTCTATTGTATCGTTTTCTGTAAATGTCTTCAAACATAGGGTTCTCTCCCCTTCTCTGGGCTGGCACACCACATAAGAATTCCTTCCCCCCGCCCTCCCGCCCCCGCCCTGAACCCTTCCCAACTTGTAAGTTCTTCAGGGTGCAGTCCACATGGCATTTGCCTCCTGTCCAAGGCCTGCACACAATAGGTGCCTGATCGGATGCAGGGAGCTGTGTAAATGGGGTGGGCTGAATGGACCTATTTGAGGCCCTGAAAACTCACATCTCACCTGAAAACTGCACAGTGACTTTGTGTGGAAACTCGCTGGGGAGCCAAGAATGGAACCAAATGGAAGCAAGTCCTGAGAGGACTGGGCAGGGGCCACTGTGCCACCTGGACCAGGCCCCCAATGGATGGGGTCTGTCAATACCACAGCCTGCCCAGCCCCCCAGCTAGTCCACAAGACACTAACCTCTCTTCCATCTCTCCTTCCCTGCAGTCCATGAGCCTTATTGAGATCGGGAACCCTTCTCAAAGCCTGGAGAATGTCTGCCGGTGGGCTTACCTCCAGCAGAAGCCGGACACAGACCACGATGAATACCATGATCACGCCATCTTCCTCACACGGCAAGACTTTGGGCCTTCAGGCATGCAAGGTGAGCTTGCTCCTACAAGGGTTCAGAAAGGAAGGAGGCTGAGTATGAGACACTGGCCCTACAGGGGTCCTGGAAGCCTTGGCCCAGGCCAGGGAAGGGTGTCAGAGCAGGGGGGCTGTGGCCACTTCAGCCCTGGAAGAGCGTGAGTCAGGGCTGATGAGCCCTGGGTCTCAAAAACCACCAGGGCCTCTGCCATTTCCCCCAGGAAACCTCATGCCCAGGGGAAACAGTGGAGATCAGAGGTGGTGAAGTGGGCAGAGTCTAGGGCTGGCACCCGAGACATCAGATAGGATCTGAGGCTGAATTTCAGAGTTGTTGGTTGCCCCCGATTAAAAAAAAAAAATTGAATAAGATTTCAACCATTGCAATTTTACAGATTTTACTTTAAAATTCAAACTATGTAAAACTGGCAGATCTAAAAGAAGAAATTGACAAGTCTACCATCATAGTCAAAGATTTTCATGTATTTTTCTTAGTAATAGAAAAGACAACAGATAAGAACATTACTAAGGCTATAGAAGATTTGAATTAAAAAAGTGGACCTAGTTGACATATATAGAATACTGCACCTAACTACTTGAGAATACCCAATCTTTATGAGCACACATGAAAAATTATCCAAACAGGCTATGCTGGGTCATAGGACAGTCTCAACAAAATGCAAAAGATCAAAATCACACAGAATATGTTCCCTGACAAGACTGGAAAAGAAAGATAACTTGGAAATGTATGTATGTATGGAAATTAAATAATATACTCATAAATAATTCATGGTTCAAAGAAGAAGTAATGGTAGAAATTAGAATATATTTTTAAACTGAATGGTAATGACAATCTGACATGAAAACTTGTGGATGTAACTAACACAATTATTAGATTGATATTTGTAGCCTTAAGAAATTTATAAAAGGACATCAAGCTAAACTCTATAAATATAGAAGGAAGGAAATTATAAAGATAAGAGTTAAAATTAAAAACAATAGTGCAGTGGAGAAAATAAATAAAACCAAAATTTGCTTGTTTGAAAAACATGGATTAAAACAGAAGAGCCCTGAGAGAGAAGCCAAGATGGCGGCAGAGGTGAACGGCTGATCTGCTGCCTCGCATGGCAGTTTTGGAAAAACAACTAAAAGATGGACTGGTGAGCGCGGCGACTCCTGCTCGCGTCTCCCCAGACCGGGCGGCGGCTCCTCTCAGCCAGCACCGCAGCCGGGGCCATGAGCTCGTGGGCGCCGCGGCAGCTGCTGTGTCGGCGGCCGCGGACTCGGCGCAGCGGCTCTCGGTGAAGGAAGAGACCATCTTTCTGCGAGACGGGCCCACCCGCGTCACCGACCTGGCCCAGCTCCCCACTGAGATCCTCGGGGCCCCGGAGACTGCCAACACCGACTTAGAGGATTCTTAAGACTTCCTGTCTTACACTCAAGTCCTCTAGCCATTTTGAGAGAGGAGGACCAAGAAGGCAGCAAAATCAAACAAAGGAACTTCGCGCACAGCAATTTCAAAGTTAAACAAAGGAACTTCGCCGCGCACAGAGCTCCTGCCACCCAGAACCACAGGAGAGCTGGCTGAATGGTGGATTTACAGCTAAGAGAGAAGAGGAAAGAGCGAACTCTGGAGAAGCTGAGGTGCGGAGGCGCGTGGGTCGGGGGAAGGGACTTGTGGCTTTTGTTCCAATCCTAGGGGAGATTAGCTCCCCAGACGCCTGCGGGAAGAGGCTGGACTCTCGGCCTTCCTGTCGGAGAGTGGGAGTGACTTCCTTGTGGAGGTGCGCCCAGCAATCAGTGTTTGCTGCGCTGGAGTGCGGAATGAGGGGGCTTGGAAACGTGGAAAACAGAAAAAGCAGACTTGCAGCCAGTGCGGTTCGCCTCGCCATGGCCTGGTGGCGCCCTGAGGCCCCGCCCCGCCCTGAGACCCGCCCCGCCCTGGGACCCGCCCCGCTCGTTTTGCAGGTCCGCCCCGCACGTCTTGCAGGCACACCTGGGCTCCAAGCAACGGCTTTTGCATGTGGGTGGCCTGCCCTATGGCAGCTTGACCAGATAAACTGCGGTTCTAGTCGGACTGCTCTAGGGACGCTCAGACATGAGGAGGAAACTGCAGTTTTTGCCGTAAGTCCTGCTGAGTGGTCTCAGGTAGTAGCTGACCTACACACCATTGGAGACCCAGAAACGAGGGCATCTAGTGGTCGGTGTGAGATGACACCAGATTTCAACCACTCGCATAAAGGACACATTCCAGAGGCAGAATCAATGAGCGCCAAAGCCTTGCTGCACCAAGACCCGGCCCATAAATCTGTCTCCTACACAGCAACTCTTCCTTTATAGACACAGAGGATCTGCACGGCCAATTGGCCTGGAGGACAATTCCTCCCAGCGACACCAACAACAATCAAGACTTAACTATACAAAGGAAGACCAAGATGGAGGCATAGGGCGGAAGCCTGATTGCTGCCTACCACAACAATTTTGAGTCTACGACGGGAGAGCGGAGCAGACACCATCCAGAACCACCGGAGGGCTGACTGAGCAGATGCTCTACAACTAGAATAAAAGAGAGGGGTACTCGGGATGATGCTGATGCCGGCGACCCAAAGATCACACTTTAAGAACTACGGCTCAGACGACACAGTGGCGGCCTGGAACGTGCTCGGCGCAGTTCCCCCGGCGGTCTCCGGCTGAGGGGAAGGCCCCACTCGCTGCCGAGCACGGACAGACGAGCCCCTGGGAGACATGGGGTGGGAGACTCCGCGCTTGCTGACCTCCGAGTCCTTCAAGAATCTCAACGCCCCGGAAGCGGCCAGGTGCGCACGCTCGGTGACTGGCCACCGCTGCAGACCCAAGGGCCGACGCAGCCACCCCGGACCAGCCCGCTGCCACGCACCGGGCACACCGGAGCTTCGCCGAGCCTGCCGCCCAACGAGTTCTGCGGCGGCTGCCCTGGAGCTCTGAGAAAATGGCCGAAGGAATTACTGAGATGGAATTGACCAACAGGAAATGGGATCAAGAAGACGAAACCCCGCTGGGTCCCGGATCCGGGTGAAGCTGCGCGCCCCTGGGTCCGGGTGAGGCTGGGAACTGGGTCAGGGTGAGTCTGGGTCCCGGGTCCGGGCGAGGCCGCGGGCCCCTGGATCCGGGTGAGCCTGGGCCCCGGGTCCGGACGAGGCCGCGGGCCCCTGGATCCGGGTGAGCCTGGGCCCCGGGTCCGGGCGGGGCCGCGGGCCCCTGGATCCGGGTGAGCCTGGGCCCCGGGTCCGGGCGGGGCCGCGGGCCCCTGGATCCGGGTGAGCCTGGGCCCCGGGTCCGGGCGGGGCCGCGGGCCCCTGGATCCGGGTGAGCCTGGGCCCCGGGTCCGGGCGGGGCCGCGGGCCCCTGGATCCGGGTGAGCCTGGGCCCCGGGTCCGGGCGGGGCCGCGGGCCCCTGGATCCGGGTGAGCCTGGGCCCCGGGTCCGGGCGGGGCCGCGGGCCCCTGGATCCGGGTGAGCCTGGGCCCCGGGTCCGGGCGGGGCCGCGGGCCCCTGGATCCGGGTGAGCCTGGGCCCCGGGTCCGGGCGGGGCCGCGGGCCCCTGGATCCGGGTGAGCCTGGGCCCCGGGTCCGGGCGAGGCCGCGGGCCCCTGGATCCGGGTGAGGCCGCGGGCCTCGGGTCCGGGCGAGGCCGCGGGCCCCTGGATCCGGGTGAGGCCGCGGGCCCCGGGTCCAGGCGAGGCCGCAGGCCCCGGGTCCGGGTGAGGCCGCGGGCCCCTGGATCCGGGCGAGGCCGCAGGCCCCGGGTCCGGGTGAGGCCGCGGGCCCCTGGATCCGGGTGAGCCTGGGTCCCGGGTCCGGGTGAGGCCGCAGGCCCCAGGATCTGGGTGAGGCCGCGGGCCCCTGGATCCGGGTGAGCCTGGGTCCCGGGTCCGGGCGAGGCCGCAGGCCCCGGGTCCGGGTGAGCCTGGGTCCCGGGTCCGGGTGAGCCTGGGTCCCGGGTCCGGGTGAGGCCGCGGGCCCCTGGATCCGGGTGAGCCTGGGTCCCGGGTCCGGGTGAGGCCGCGGGCCCCAGGATCCGGGTGAGCCTGGGTCCCGGGTCCGGGTGAGGCCGCGGGCCCCTGGATCCGGGTGAGCCTGGGTCCCGGGTCCGGGTGAAGCCGTGCCCCCCCTGGGTCTGGCTGAGACCAAACCAGAGGTAGTCGGACCTGCATTATCACCATTTGTCCACCATCCAGAGCTGAGGGGTCAGTGCCGACATGTACTCATAAGGAACTGGTGGACATTGATATTGGGTCTCAAAAGAACTGTTGGTCCAGAAAGAAACTCACTACAGACTGATTTTTTGCCTGTCAGCATAACTATTATTGCCCGTCGCACATTCAATTCTTATAAGTACATCTCTAGTGACACATGATTTCGCTCATCTAGGGGAAATGATGAACAACATGGACTGATGAACAAGAACAGAACCAGAAACAAGGAGGCACCGATCGGACTATCGGGCCTCAGAGGGAGGATAGGGGAGGGTGGGGGGAGAAGGGAGAGATCAACCAAAGGTCTTGTGTGCATGCATAAGAGCCTAACCAATGGTTAAGTTCAACAGGGGGTTGGGGCATCCATGGGGAGGGGGGTGGGATGGGAATGGGGGGATGAGGACAAATATGTGACACCTTAATCAATAAAGAAATTAAAAAATAAAAAAAACAAAAAAAAAACAGAAGAGCCCTTAGCAATACTAATTTTTAAAAAGAAAAAAATTCAAATTTACTAAAATCATAAATGTAAAAGGACATCATTATAAATTTTACTTTAAAAATGTAATGAGATAATGAGAAGGTATTTTGAACAGCCTTGTATCAATAAATTTGTCAATTTAGATAAAAGGTACAAATTACTTGACAAAACAAAATCTGAGAAAAAAATAGAAAATATGAATACTCATGTCAATTAAAGATGTTAACCCCTGGATTTGATAGCTTGACCCAAGAATTCTTTGTAAGTTCTAATGAAGAATCATACCAATCATATACAAACTCCCACACAATGAAAAAAGAAGGTACATTTTTCCAATTTCTAGGAGGCCTGCTAACAAAATCTAAGGACATTATAAGAACAGAAGTATAGGCCAGTCTCTTTCATGAATATAGATACAAAATCTCAAACAAAATATTAGCAAATCAAATTTGGTGCTATATTTTAAAAAAGGTTTTATGTCACAATAAATTTCAATGTATTCTAGAAATGCAATGTTGGTTTAATGTTTGAAAATCAATCATTGTAATTTATCACATTAACAGAATAGAGAAAAAAAACTTATATCATCATTCAATTGATCCAGAAAAAGTATTTGACAAAAATAAAGATCCATTTATGATCAAATGTCCTGTTGGATTAGGACTAGAAGAACTTTCTTAATGTGGTAATGGATATTTCCCCCCAAAAAAAATCTATAATAAGCGTCATATATAATGGTGACATGTTGAAATCATTTCTCCTAGATTGAGAAAGGTCGAGAATGCCTGCTATCACCACTTTTCTTCAGTGTTGTAGTGGAGGTCCAAGGCAGTGAAATAAGACAATGAAAAAAATAAAAATATCAGTCAGAAAGGAAAAAAAATCACAGACTCTTGTTTGAAAATGATATGCTTGTGTGCATAGAAAATCCAAAAGAATATACAAATAAATTATTAAAATTATTAAGTAATTTTAATATCATGTCACTATACAAAAATCAATTGAATTTCTGTATTCTAACAACAAACAAATTAAAAGTTAGTACCACTTACAATAGAATAAAAAGTAGCAAATACCTAGGATTATGTCTTAAGAAAAAATGTCCAAGACCTAGACCAGAAAACTGTAAGACATGTTGACAGATGTTATAAAAGATTAAACCAATAAAGGGGTATACCTTGCTTATGGATGGGAGACTCACTATTGTACAGATACCAATTTCTCCAAGTTGCTGTATAGGTTGATGCTGCTGTGCTCCGTTCCAGCAGGATATCTTGAGGGTATTGAAAAGTTGATTCCTGTGTTCATGCAGAAATGCAGTGGGCCAAGAACAATTGAAGAAGATGATCAAAGTACTCAATACTTATAAGAACAAAATAGTTAAAGAGTGTAAGTTTGATGCAAGGATTGACAAATGTGTCATTAGAACAGAACAAAGGTGAGAGTTGAACTTAGGCACAAACATTTGCTTTATTGCAAAGGTGGCACTGCAAGGTAGAGGAGAATGATGGTCTTTTAACAAATGGTGTTGGGCCAATTGACTATCCAAATTGGAGGAAAAATTAAGCTGACACACCTTCTTTGTATACAGTCATCATATTTGTGGATATTCTAGATCTTACCTAGGAATAAACTTCACTAAGGAGGTAAAAAACCTGTACTCAGAAAACTACAGGGCATTAAAAAAAAGAGAGAAAGACATAAACAAATGGAAGAATATACCGTGTTCATGGATTGGTAGAATAAACATCATTAAAATGTCCATACTACCCAAAGCAATCTATAGATTCAATGCAATCTCCATTAAGCTATATTACAAAGCCACTGTTCTCAAAACTGCCTCATACTGGCACAAGAACAGACATATAGACCAATGGAACAGAACAGAGAACCCAGAAATTGACCCAGCCATTATGCTCAATTAATACTTGACAAAGGAGGCAAGAGCATACAAGAGAATCAAGACAGTCTCTTCAATAAATGGTGTTGGGAAAATTGGACACATACATGCAAAAAAATGAAACTAGACCACCAACTTACACCATACACAAAAATAAACTCAAAATGGATAAAGGACTTAAACGTAAGACGATAAATCATAAAAATCTTAGGAGATCCATAGGCAGCAAAATATCAGAGTATGTCATAGCAATATCTTTACCAATACAGCTCCTAGGACAATGGAAACTAAGGAGAAAATAAACAAATGGGACTACATCAAAATAAAAAGCTTCTGCACAGCAAAAGAAACCATCAACAAAACAATAAGAAAGTCCACCACATGGGAGAACATATTTGCCAATGTTATATTTGATAAGGGCCTAATCTCCAAAATTTATAGGAAACTCATACATCTTAACAAAAAGAAGATAAACAATCTAATCAAAAAATGGGCAAAGGACTTAAATAGACACCTTGCAAAAGTGGACATACAGAAGGCCAAGAGACATATGAAAACATGCTCTAAGTCGCTAATCATCCAAGAGATGCAAATCAAAACGACAATACGGTACCATCTCACACCTGTCAGAATGGCTATCATCGACAAATGACAAGTGCTGGTGAGGCTGTGGAGAAAAAGGAACCCTCGTGCACTGCTGGTGGGAATGCAGACTGGTACAGCCACTGTGGAAAACAGTATAGAGGTTCCTCAAAAAATTAAAAATGGAACTTCCATTTGACCCAGTAATCCCACTTCTAGGAATATATCCCAAGAAACCAGAAACACCAATCAGAAAGGATATATGCACCCCTATGTTCATAGCCACACAATTTACAATAGCTAAGATTTGGAAACAACCTAAGTGCCCATCAGTAGATGAGTGGATTTTAAAAAACTGTGGTATCTACACAATGGAATACTACACTTCTGTAAAAAAAGAAAGAACTCTTTCCATTCCCAACAGCATGGATAGACCTGGAAAGCATGATGCTAAGCGAAATAAGCCAGTCAGAGAAAGATAAATATCACATGATTTCATTCATTTGCGGAATATAATGAACGTCATAAACTGATGAACAAAAATAGATACAGAGACAGAGAAGCATTGAACAGACTGTCAAATTTCAGTGGGAAGGCGGGGCGGGGGTTTAGAGATCAACCGAAGGACTTGTATGCATGCATATAAGCATAACCAATGGACACAGACACTAATGAGGTGAGGGCATGTGCTGGGGGTTGAGGATAGCTGGGGGGAAGTCAATAAGGGGGAAAAAGAGACATATGTAATACTTTAAACAATAAAAAAATAATAATAAATAAAATTTTAAAAACCTACACAAGCGACCTATGGGGTGCTTCTGTTGCCCAAAGACATCCTGGCAGCCTCTGGCTCTCACCACTCCATGGCGCCTTTTCCAGCCACAACCATAAAGGTCGCCTGTGAGAGAGAGTGACCTCAAGGCTCTGGCAGCACCCCAGTCCTATGCAGACAGCCACCAGGCTGCTGAGTGACCTGCTCATGTGCTCATGCATCTGGCTGCTGGAAGATCACAGTCACAGCTACAAGCAGACTCTCTCTCTTCTTCGCCCTTGGTCACTAACTCTCTGGCTTTGTCCTCCCTTCCCCTACTAGCAAGAAAGTTATCAATGGAATATACGAATTCCAGCCTATGTGTATGCTCAAAAATAAAATAAAAATTAAATAAATAAATAAAAGTAAAAAATAAATAAATAAATAAATAAAATACAAATGAATCTCTACACTAAAAAAAAAAAAATGGCATCATTAATCCATTGAGGGAAAATATTCATAATACATATCCTGTATCTAATAATGAACTTATATCAAATATATGAACTCTAACAAATCAATAAGACAATGTCAATGATAATAATAATCAAACAACCTAGTGGAACATTGGCAAGAGACTTTCTCAGGCTCTTAACAAAACATGAATGATTCATAAATATATGAAAAGATGTTCAACCTCAGTTGACATTAGGGAAATGCAATCAAAACCACAATCAAAATCCAGAACATGCCTAATAGAATGGCTAAAATAAAAAAGACTGAAAACCCCTCATCTTGGTGAGGATGGGGATATGTATTTTCATACTCCTCTGGTAGGAATATAAATTGATGCAACTACTTTGGAAACCTGTTCAGCAGTTTTTTTTAAAGCCGAA
Organism: Cnephaeus nilssonii; assembly: GCF_951640355.1. Lineage (NCBI taxonomy): Eukaryota > Metazoa > Chordata > Mammalia > Chiroptera > Vespertilionidae > Cnephaeus > Cnephaeus nilssonii. The sequence goes on from NC_137076.1 coordinate 9,902,222, forward strand.
CAAAAACCCACCCAGCAGTGACACTCCCAGATATGCTCCCACCAGAAATGCACGCACGTGTGCACCGAAAGATGAGTGCAGGAACATTCAGGGCAGCATTACTTACAATAACTCTTAAACACGGAGTAACTTGAATCCGTCAACAGGGAGCAGATGAAGATATAGTCACACGGTCATCAGAACTACAGCCACATGCCACACTGGAGATGAATCTCACACATGGAATGCTGAGTGGAAAGCTTGACAGAGAAGAATTTGTACTTAGGATTCCATTTACTTCAGCTTTGGAAGTGGACAAAACTGATCTGTGTTGTTAAAAGTTAGGGGAGGAGAAAAGAGGGGGCGAGTCCCAAGAAAGGGCTTCTGCCGTGTGAGTACAGTTTTATTTCATGACCAGGTAGGTGCCCACGTGAGTGTGATCACTTTGCGATAATTCTCTAGTTGTATCCTTATTACTTGTGCATTTTTATGGACATATGTTGCACTTCAAAAGAAAGAGCTTGATGCGTGCTGTGTGCATGCGTGTGTGTGTGTGTGTGTGTGTGTGTGTGTGTGTGTGTGTCTACGTCCTGGAAGAAAAAAAAAGAAAGAGCTTGAGCAATCTATATAGAAACTAGAGGCCCGGTGCACAAATTCATGCACCAGTGGGATCCCTCGGCCTGGCCTGCAGGATCAGGCCAAACCAGCTCTCCGACATCCCCTGAGGGTCCCGGATTGTGAGAGGGTGCAGGCCAGGTCAAGGAACCCCACTGGTGCATGGCTGGGGCCAGAGAGGGATGCAGGAGGTGAGCCAGCCAGGGAGGGTGTGCAGGAGGGCTGTCTGGCTCATCTTGCTCAGTCCCAATCGGCCAGACCCCAGCAGCAAGCTAACCTACTGGTAGGAGCATCTGCTCCCTAGTGGTCAGTGCACGTTATAGCGACTGGTCGACCAGTCAACTGTCTGGCCCCTGGTGGTCAGTGCACATCATAGCAAGTGGTTGAGCAGCCTTAGCATATCATTAGCATATTACGCTTTGACCAGTCGACCAGACACTTAGCATATTAAGCTTTTATTATATAGGATAATTATTCAGAGGTGTGGACTCATTTCACCCACCTCATCCTCTATGGATAGGCATTTTTATTAGTTTCTGGTTGATCATTCCAGTAATCCTTTTTATAAACACAAGCATATTTATACTTATTCCTCTCACTACTTTCTTCCCTGAATTATTACATGCACTTCTCTGCTTCTCACTCCACTCTGTGCTGACCACTTGCCCATATTTGCATTACTAGGGAGACTTCTCCAGTGATGCTGGTCGGGCTAAGATTCATTTCTGTTAATAAACGATCTCTGACACTAGAGTGGCTCCCTTTCAGCACCACAATGGGATGCAGGTGGGAACAGGGAATGTGACTCCAGCCCACTGAGCGCAGATCAAGGGGTTGCTCTCACCCCTTCAAGGTCTGCAGCTGACTAATAGAGCACTCTGTCAGTCCTGTCATCCAGGCAAGAGCCCTAATGAGAAGCAGAGCTGTTCCACAGGAGAGGAAACTGTCCCAGAGGAGAGGAAGCTTTTATATTAAGTGACCTCATCCTTCATTTAAAAATGTGAAAGAAGCCCTAGCTCAGTGATGGGCAACCTTTTGAGCTTGGTGTATCCAACTTTGCCAAAAAACTGAGCATAACTCGGGTAGTGTGTCACTTTGAGGAAAAAACATTATTTCGCAAATGTTTCATCCTCAGGAGCAGCAAATGTTTCATCCTCAGCATGCGGCCGCCTCAGCGGCCGCGTGTCATCAGAAATGGCTATGCGTGTCAGTGCTGACACGCATGTCATAGGTTTGCCATCACTGCCCTAGCTGGTTTCGCTCAGTGGATAGAGTGTCGGCCTGCGGACTGAAGGGTCCCGGGTTTGATTCCAGTCAAGAGCACATACCTCAGTTGCAGTCTCCTGGCCCTGGTAGGGGGCATGCAGGAGGCAACCAATTGATGTATCTCTCTCACATCAGTGTTTCTCTCTGTCTCTCCCTTTCTCTTCCACTCTTTCTAAAAATCAATGGAAAAAATATCCTTGGATGAGGATAAAAAAAAAAAATGAAAGGAGCCAAGCTGGTGTTGCTCAGTGGTTGAGCATCCTACATAATAAAAGGGTAATATGCAAATTAACCATCACTCCACTATGCCCACGATTGGGCCAGCAGGAGGCACGGGGGTGGGACTCGGGGTGGCCAATCGCGCTGGCAGGAGGAGCTGGGAGCGGGGACTCACAAGTGATCCCTGGCAAGCCGCGCCGGTTTGGGCTGGGGTCTCAGGCCGCCAGGGCCACGCCCCCAAGCCGCGCAAGTGATCCCTGGCAAGCCGCACAGGCTTGGGCTGGGGGTCTCAGGCCGCCAGGCCTCGTCCCCAAGCCGCGCGATGGCTCACAAGCTGCACAGGCTTGGGCTGAGGGTCTCAGGCCACCAGGACCTCGCCCCCAAACCGAGCCACTTGGGCTGGGGTCTCAGACCACCAGGGCCCCGCACCCAAGCCACAGGATCCCCTGGCCATGAGGACAGCTTGGGCTGGGGTCTCAGACCTGCAGGGCCTGCCACCCAAGCTGCATGATCCCCTGGCTGAGGTGGCTGCCTGGGCTGGGGTCTCATTCCTGCAGGGCCAGGCACCCCCACTGCATGATCACCCAGCCAGCAGCAGCAGCCTGAAGCGGCAGGGCGGTGCACCCCCACCAAGCTATCTTCAGGCCAGTGAAGGCAGCCTGGGCTGAAGCCGTGCACCCCCACCAGGCTATCCACAGCTAGGCTGAGATGGCAGCCTGGGCAGGGGTCTCAGCTTGGCTGGGCTGAGGCAGCAGCCTGGGCTGGGGTCTCAGCCTGGCCAGGGCCCCATCCCCTGCCAGCAGTGGCAGCCTGGGGTCTCAACCATTGAGTCACACCAGCCAGGCAGATATGGAGTAATCTTAAATGTTTCTTTTTTTTATAATATATATTTTATTTATTTTTTACAGAGAGGCAGGGAAAGGGATAGAGAGCTAGAAACATCTATGAGAGAGAAACATCGATCAGCTGCCTCCTGCACACTCCCCACTGGGTATGTGCCCCCAACCAAGGTACATGCCCTTGACCAGAATCAAACCTGGGACCCTTGATTCTGCAGGCCAATGCTCCATCCATCCGCTGAACCAAAACAGTTAGGACTATCCAATATGCTAAAGAAAAAAACCCTATCTAATAAAGAGGGAACGCCAAAACCGGTTTGGCTCAGTGGATAGAGCGTCGGCCTGCGGACTGAAAGGTCCCGGGTTCGATTCCGGTCAAGGGCATGTACCTTGGTTGCGGGCACATCCCCAATAGGGGTTGTGCAAGAGGCAGCTGATCGATGTTTCTCTATCATCGATGTTTCTAACTTTCTATCCCTCTCTCTTCCTCTCTGTAAAAAATCAATAAAATATATTTATAAATAAATAAATAAATAAATAAAGAGGGAATATGCAAGGGAGGGCATTTGGGGGTGACCAGGGTATCAGGGGCTGGCAGGGAAGTGGTTAGGGGGTGATCAGGCTGGCAGGCAGAGCAGTTAGGGGCAATCAGGAAGGCAGGCAGGCGAGTAGTTGGGAGCCAGCAGTCCTAGATTGTGAAAGGGATGTCTGACTGCCTGTTTAGGCCCAATCCTGTGGATTGGGCCTAAACAGGCAGTCAGACATCCCCCAAGGGGTCCCAGATTGGAGAGGGTGCAGGTTGGGCTGACACACACACACACACACACACACACACACACACACCCATGCACGAATTTCGTGCACCAGGCCTCTAGTCAACCTATAAAGAAGGTCACAGTTAGATTCCTGGTCAGGGCACATGCCGTGTTGTGGGCTTGATCTCCCTCTCCCTTTCTCTCTGAAATCAATAAAAATATATTTTAAAAATAAAAATTGTGAAAGGATCAACAGATTGGAGTGACTAAAGGAAGTGGAGGGTCAGTTTGTCTGAATGACATCTGAGAAGCACATCAAGGACTTACAAGCAGGCTGGTCTTTTCAAAGCAAACCTTTTCCTTCTCTTCCCTTCACCCTCCATGGGAAGCCATAAACATTGGTAGCCAGCACCCCACCACCCCCCAGAAGAGATTCTGTATGTGTGTTTTTGTTTTCATTTGTTTTAAAAATTATCATACAACAAAATTAGTCCCCCCAAAAATAAATAATAAATAGGTAATAATAAATAAAAATGTGAAAGGACAGCCAAGGATTACTAGACATTAAAAAAAAAATGGGACCACATTGAAAAACAAAATCAGAAAACTGACTTCAGAGGAAACAGATAATTTAGAAAATGAAAAAGAACTTTTTAAAAAGTAATATTCCAAGAATGTTTGAAAAAATATGCCCATAAACCCAGAACAGGTTGCTAAGAAGAATTAGAAAATGAAGAAGAGCCCTAACCGGTTTGGCTCAGTGGATAGAGCGTTGGCCTGCAGACTCAAGGGTCCCAGGTTCGATTCCGGTCAAGGGCATGTACCTTGGTTGCGGGCATATCCCCAGCAGGGGATGTACAGGAGGCAGCTAATCGATGTTTATCTCTCATCGATGTTTCTAACTCTCTATCCTTCTCCCTTCCTCTCTGTAAAAATTAATAAAATATATTTTTTTAAAAAAGAAAATGAAGAAGAGTTTTTATGAAATTAAAGATGTGATGGGTAAAATAGAAAATTCAAAAGCTGAAGTAAAAAGTCAAGGGCATCCAAAATATTAAAATATGAGAGAAAAGTTAGGAGATATAGACAATTCGGGAGGTACAATATGTATCTAAGATTTCCAGAAAGAGAGAACAGAAGCTAAATAAAATAAGAGGGAAGAATATAAAGATAAAGACACTTTTTCAAATCTTCAGATCATACAGGCTCACATATTGCTAAGCAGGGAGAATGAGAAATACTTGCACAGGCACATTCATAGGCAAGGTTTGTATACCAAGGACAGAGGGGAGATCTCCCAAGTTTTGCTCTGGCACCCTGATTCAAGAACAATCATCTCAACATCCACAGAGCAAAAAATACTGGAAGATACAGACTTTCTTGTTTATTCCAAGGGAAAAGATTTCTGTACTTGTACAGACAAGTTTAAAATCGCACTTTCCTCCCTTCTTCTCAACTCTTCTCTTTGGACAAACTGTCCTGGGATCTCCCCGTGGGAGTTGAGGGGAGTGAGACTAGATCAGGGCTCCTAGAGCTGTGGCCCCTGGCTCTGTGGACCTCTCAAACCGCCCCCCACCACCGCTCCCCACCCCCCGCCAGTTGTCATAGCAGAGGCCCCACTTGGCACACGCAGCTCTGTATCCACTTCTTTATCTTGCCCAGGGCCAAATGGCAGGCCCCATTTTCTGGCTTTGCTGTTTTAGATGGGGTAGGGCGTCCCAGCCACCCCTCCCTGTCAGTGGTTGTGCATTTGGTTCTGGAGGCTTCCCTGGGAATTCTGAAGAAACCCAGTGACCAGACTCAACCCAGCAGGGTCTCAGTCTTCCTCCACAGGCTTTCCCACCCTCCAGGTCCCTCAGCCCTGCCTTGCTTCCTGTGGGGCTCCACAGGGCCACACAGTGTCAATGGATTGGCAAAATGCACTGCATCTCCTCCCTGTTATCTGTGAATTCCGTGTCTTTCAAAGCCGCTTGACTGGGTCGGGTGGCTGGAGGGTCACTGTGCATCGATGTCAGGGCAGATGTGCCCTGCTACCACCACCCCTCCCACTCTGCCCTCCATCTCTGGGCGCACCTTTCCCTTAGACTCCTGATGGAGGGGGCCCTTTGGTAGGAATGTGGCTCAGAATCTTCTCAGCCAAAGCTCAGAGCTAGCTGAGTTATAGCTGCGTGCCCTCAGTCTACTTGGCTCATCCCCTCTGTGGCCAGCAGGGCAGGGCGGCACATTAGCATGCATTGCCTGGCTCTGCCTCTGAGCAGCTTTGAGGACCACCCTCGCTGCAGCCCTCTGTGTCTTATGGAAGTGGGTCTAGCTGGGGTCTTCCAGGTCCCCCAGCAAAGTTGGAAGGTGGGAGGGAGGTTGTGTGCAAGAGAATGGCAAGTGGGAGGGTGCCCAGGTGGCAGAAAGTTCTCCCAGGTGAGATCTGGGCTTGGGAAACTGAGGGGCAGAACTGAGGCCTGCTGCCCGGGGTGCGAGTCTTCTGAGCTGTGCCAGCCTGGCGCAGTCACCTCTGCTCCTCTGGGGATGGTGAGGTCACTGGGAGCTGGAGCCACCCTTTGTCTCCTCCCAGGCTATGCTCCTGTCACCGGGATGTGCCACCCCGTTCGCAGTTGCACCCTGAACCATGAGGACGGCTTCTCCTCGGCGTTTGTGGTGGCCCACGAGACCGGCCACGTGTAAGTGGCCTCACAGTCCTGGTTGTCTGGGGAAGGCTGGGGCTTAAGGGGCCCCACTTCTCTGAGCCCTGAGAGGCACAGAGCCCTATGAAAAGCACTAGGATATGATGGCCTGTCCTCCCAGCACTGCGCAGGGCAGACCCAAGGTTCCCTTTCTGTTGAGGAAACATATCAAAGAAAGGGCCGAGTGGGTGCTGGGGATCTTCCCTGGATTACCCCACTTTACAGATGAATAACTGAGGCTTTGAGGGAGGCGGGCCCTGGAACAGAGAGCCAGAGGTGGGGTGTGCATGCCCCCGGCACCACCTAAATCTCCGGGCTGGACAGATACTGATGGGAAGCGCCACAGGGCCGCCGGGCCTGTGTGGGGAGTGTGCCGAGAAGGTGCCCGGAGAGCTGGGCTCCACTGCGATCTCATGTCACAGCCCCCTGCCTTGGGGACAGGACACTGGGGGGCATGCTGCTGGATGCCGTCTCCCCAGTGTGCCCCTGGCTTTCAGATTCTACCTATGGAGACTCGGTACCACCTGGCTGAGGGCAGACCAAAACAGCAAAGGTCCAGGAGGGCCCAGTGGAGGGAGGTTGGGGGGCCCTCCCAGCGTTTGGGTGGGGGGGAGCTGACAGGTCAGTGCAGCCAGGTGAGGGTTCAGTGAGGCTCCCTTGGCTCCCTGAACAGGCTAGGCATGGAACACGATGGGCAGGGCAACCGCTGCGGCGACGAGGTACGGCTGGGCAGCATCATGGCGCCCCTGGTGCAGGCAGCCTTCCACCGCTTCCACTGGTCCCGCTGCAGCCAGCAGGAGCTGAGCCGCTACCTGCAGTGAGTACCACCCGTGCCCCCAAGGACGACCTGAAACCCCGGGGTGCGTGTCCCCGTGTTCCCGGGCCCAATGCAAACCCCCAGACCTTGGGTCCTCCAATTTGAGGTACAGGGGAGGTGAGAGGGAAAGAGCAGTGCAGGTCAGTCCCTCTGTTGGGGATCCCACTGTTGGGGAGCACCTTTAAAGGACACTTGGGATCTGGGCAAACCAGGTCCTGGGTAGTTCACACCAAGAAGCAGAGATGCAGCAGGGAAACTGAGGCAGCTCAGCCGAGAGCTGGGGTGTGCAGACAGGCCCATCATCACAGCTCCAGAAGGGGCCGCAGCAGCCCCCACAGACTGGATGGCCAGTCCGGCTGAAGGCAGCTTGCAGTGCCCACGTGTCCCCTCACAGCTCCTATGACTGCCTGCGGGATGACCCCTTCGCCCACGACTGGCCGGCGCTGCCCCAGCTTCCTGGGCTGCACTACTCCATGAACGAGCAGTGCCGCTTCGACTTCGGCCTGGGCTACATGATGTGCACCGCGGTGAGTGTCGGAGCCGGCACCCTGGGGGCAACATCTCCCTCTGCACCCAGTCACACACAGTGCCCACGCTGCCCATCTAGACTTGGTCCTGGGCAGGGAGCACACAACTGACAAGGGCTACTGACAAGTGACCTGGGGAGCACCAAGGGATGGTGGGGGCCTGGTGTGGCCCCTGCGTGGTCTGCAGAATTCAAGAGGGCTTCCCTAGGAAGAAGCAAGGTGTAAAGGTTGAATGGGAGGACAGGGCATTCCAGAAGGCAGAAAGCACATGCGCAAAGGCCTAGAGGTGCAGGAACATAGCATGCTGAGGAGCAACCAATTGTTCCCCAGGGTTGAGTGCCAAGGCAAAGCCATTAGCGTCAACACAGGTCATCAAAATTGAGTGTATCTATCTGCTGATTGACGCCCGCCAGGTGTGAGAGTATGGCAAGAGCAGCGGTGTCTATCAGTGTCTGACTCAATGCTCATCCCACCTCCATGTAGGAAGTAAGCGAAGTATTCCACTTTACAGATGAGGAAATTGAGGCCCGGAGAGGTTAGGTAAACTGCCTAAGGTCACACAGTGAGCAGGTGGTGGGTCTGGATACTGAGAAGGCTGTCTAACCTCTTGCATGTTGGCCTAAGGAAGATGGTGGGCAATGGGGAGCTCTGTAAAAGCTTGAAGAGGGGAGTGGCATGGCGAGGTCTGAGTTTCAGCTGTATCCCTCAGGGATGTCCTGGAGGAAGGGCTATCAGGATAGGAAGCAGAAAGGTCAGGAAAGAGGTAACTGTGAGATCCAAAGGACAGCGGACAAGGCTGGAACAAGGACAGGGCCTGTTGGAACAGAGGAGAGGGCTTCAGGAGAAATTCAAGAGGTGGAGTGTTCATAGTAGGGGGACAGGGGGTGCCCTTAGGGCCCTGTAGGGGCAGCTCCTGGGCCAGAGAGATGCCCACCCAGCCCTCACGCCAGGCTCACTGGCTCCCCAGTCTGTCCAGGCTCCATGGGGGCTGCAGCCATCAAGGGTTGAAGGCCGGGGAGGCCAGTACCCCACAGGGACTTGAATTAGCAGCTGCACACTCGAGATTCTCATGGCCTCAGAATGACATGGAATTCAGGGCAACCCGCTGGCCACACGGGCCTATCCCAGGCAGTCAAGCTGTGCCAGTTGCACGGCTGTCCAAGAGGCCTCTGGGGAGTAGGGTCCCCACAGTGGGAAGCACCCTGACCAGTGCCTGGTGTTCTCTTCCAGTTCCGGACCTTCGATCCCTGCAAGCAGCTGTGGTGCAGCCACCCTGACAACCCCTACTTCTGCAAGACCAAGAAGGGCCCCCCACTGGATGGGACCATGTGTGCACCTGGCAAGGTGAGTCAGGGCAGACGGCAGGCCCCATGACACGCTCAGATCTCCAGGGACAGTCCCTTCAGCGCCCTTGGGGTGGGGCTGGGGGCTTTTCCTGCCTCCTTTCTAATAATCCCCACATGACTCACTCTCCAGCCCTTGTGCTTCCCACACACTGTTTTTCTCAGAGCAAACCTGATGTCTCAGAGCACCTGTCTGTGCTTCAGCCCTCTGCCTAGAGAGCTCCCTCCTCTGAGGAGCAGTTTGGGGATTCCAGCAGCCTCAGTCCCCCCTGCACACTGTGCGTGACTGGGTCACTTCACCTTGAGGCCAGCATTGGAGTCAGGTGGCTGCTGGGTCCCCAGGCCCAGCTTAGAGGGCCAACTTGTCCCTCGAGGTTGCTCAGTAGTCACCCACCATCATCTGCCATCCTCCCAGCCCCACTTCTCACCTCCAGCAAATTGCCAGAAAAAAAAACAGGCTTTTCTCTCCCAGGACTTTGTCTCCTAACTCCCAGCCTGATTCTCATCAGCTCCGATGAAGCCTCATACCTACTTCTCATCCAGTCACTTGCAACAGGGCTGGCTTTTGCAGATGAGTCTAAGCCTGGGTTTCAGACCCCCAGGGCTCAACCCACTGAAGCTGTGTAAACCTACTCTGTGGGGGAGGGGCATGGACTCCAGTGCAGGTCCCCCAGCCCAGGCCTGAAAAGTCCCCAGAGAGGCTGGGCCTGAGGTTCTTCCAGGTGGGTCTTAAATTCTGCTTAATTTTATTTTGTTTGTGGTGGAGCTTCTTAAATCTACAGATTCCCAGGCCCACCCCTGCAGATTTTGGGTTGCAATAAGGATCGGGAATTGTTTTTGCTATTTTTTAAGTTACGATGAAATCTAAGTAACATAAAACGTGCTATTTTAACCACTTTAAAGTATACGATTCCGAGGTGTTTAGTTACATCACTACTGTATAGTTCCAGAACTTTTTCGCCACCCCAAAAGAAGACCCCATTAAGCATTGAGTCTCCATTCCCTTCCTCTCTCCAGCCCCTGGCAACCACTGATATACTCTCAGTCTCTGTGTATTTGCCTATTCTGGAATTTCTTATAAGAGGAATCGTATATTATGTGGCCTTTTATATCTGTCATCTTTCACTCAGCATAATGTCTCCAAGGTTCCATATTGTGGTCTGTGTCAGTGCTTCATACTTTTTTTGTGGCTGAGTAATGTCCCACTGTCTGGATAAACCACATTCTGTGGATCTGTTTGTCCATCAGTGGGCATTTGAGTTGACTCCACCTTTTGACATTTGTGAATGAGCTGCTGTGAACATTCAACGAGCATATTTTGTTTGAAGACCTAGGACTTGGTATTTTTAAGAGGTGCCCAGGTGATTTGGTTGTGCCCCCAGACTTAATGAACTCTTAGAAGTTGGAGGTGGAATATCCTATATAATAAAAGCCTAATATGCTAAGTGACCAGTCAGCCAGTTGTCCGTTCAACCAATCAAAGCATAGTATGCTAATGATATGCTAAGGCCACTCAACCGCTCGCTATGACGTGCACTGACCACCAGAGGCCAGATAGGCGACCAGTTGACCAGCCGCTATGACATGCACTGACTTCCAGGGGGCAGACACTCTGACCGGTAGGTTACCTTGCTGCTGGGGTCTGGCCAATTGAAACTGAGTGATACAGGCTGAACATGCCCTGGAGCCCTCCCGCTGTCCCTCCTCAGCTGGCCAACCTCCCGCGTCCCACCCCAGCCCTGATCGTGCACCAGTGGAGCCCTCAGCCTGGCCTGCACCCTCTTGAAGTCTGGGACCCCTCAGGGGATGCCGGAGAGCTGGTTTCAACCCAATCCCGCAGGCCAGGCTGAGGGACCCCACTGCTGCACGAATTCATGCATCGGGCCTCTAGTTGGTAATAAATGCCAGGAACCTAATAATATCAGTACTAACCACGTAGCCCTCTAACCCCACAGGAGCTTGACGAAGGGAACAGGGCCCCGAAGCTTTTGCCATAACTCCAGTGGGGGCCTCAGTACACTCTGAGCTGGAAGATGAGACTACCTCAGCATGACTTCCTCCCCCAGGCCACCCTTCCCAATCCACACTGGGCAGAGAGAAGGTGGACAGAGCAGGAGGCAGGCCCTGCACAGGTGTGCTCACCTGAAGTGTGTGGCTGGTCTTCACCCACAGTCACCTGGCCCCTGGGAGAATGTGGGTCAAAGGATGCTTATACCCCCAACTGATTGGCTCCCTCCTCCTGTGGGATGGTGGGGTCTGGTGAGGAAGATGGGCAGATGTGGCCAAAAAGCCCCATCCTCACAGAAACAACTGACCCAGCCAAGGCCCTTCACTCAATTTGGTGGTAGGACCCTTTGTTAATTTAGCCCAGTAAATAAAATTGTCATTTTTGTATTATTTAAAAAAAATAGAACTATGCTGATTGAGGGGCCACAGTTGGGGCTCAACTCAGCCTGCATGGTTCACAAGAGCACAGTTTGAAATCTGACCTAAAACAGGGATTCTTGTTGTATGGGGTGAGGCTGGAGGGGCAAAGGGAGAGAGGAGGAGGGTGGGCACCTCCAGGGGCCTATCAGAATCCTCCACCTGTGTGCATTTATAAATTTAATACTTTACTTATTATTGCAACGTAATTTTATATTTGCAAGTTAGTCATTTCTTACCTGCCTCTTTCCTTCAAGAACAGCTACCAGGGCAAGAAGAGGGGGCGTGGGGAGGAAGCAGGGGTGAAGTCTGGCCAGGATGGAGAAATAGCAGATCATCTTAGGCTGTGCTAAGCTCGGCTGTCCCTCCTGTCCCTCTTTGTTCCACCCTTCCCTCGAGCTCCTCAGCAAGGGTCACCCAGCACTCAGGCTCTGGTCACAGCCTGGGATGGGATCCTCATTGCCCACACTCCCCAGTGGGCCATCCCAAACACATTCTCCCCTCTCAGCCTTCACTGTCACATTATGCCCCGGCTCACACAGTTCTGGGTGTTCACCATTTCTCAGAAACAGAACACTCTCTGTTCTCTACATAGAGAAGCAGCAGATAAGCCTTTAGTTTCATGGTCCACTCATGGTTTGCCCCGAGTTGCACACTGTGGTGGTTCAGAACCATGTGCTTAGGCAGGGTGAGGCCGAAAGGGTCGGGTGCTTAGGAATCAGGGCCAATGGGTGTGCAGCTTTCTCATGGGTGGGCAGGTGTGAATGAGAAGGGAGATATGAATATGTTGCCCTTGAACAAGGAAGTGGACAATGCACCTGAGGATTAGACTGAAGAAGCCTGGACATCCCTCAGCTCCATATACACCCATCCATTTATTCATTCATTCACTCATTCATTCCATGTATCAGGCCTGCTCCACCTCCGTGGGACCTGTTGTCTGTGGGCATCGGCCATGAATGTGAAGAGGCAGTGGTGACATGATAGTGAGGACGGGGATGGGGAGTGGCCTGTCAGGGAGCTCAGGGAGGCTCCCGGTCAGTGACCCCCGCTGAAGCCCAAGGGTGGAGAGAAGTGGGAGCAACACTCCAGGCAGAGAGCGTGTGTTGGGTGGACCGTGCTGAGGGGAGCATGGCAGAGGAGAGGAGCATGGTATTTGAAAGTTAGTGTATTAATAGAAAACTTCAGGTAGAGTAAAGCCAACAGGAGATGATTGTTATTGAAAAGGGAGTTTGTTCCTCACAGATCTCAAAAGAAGGGTCCCACCCCCACCCCCTAGCATGCCACAGGGGAGAAGGGGAAGACACCAGAAAGCAGCAGGGTGGGTCAGGAGGCAGAGGGACGTGGGAACTGTGGTTTCCACAGGAAGAAACAGTGGACACTGCGGCTGGGTAAGCAGGCTTAGGATTGGCTAGTGTGAACATTTCAGTGGGCGCTGGGGCATAGGAGCTGCCCGTAGTCCTCTGGCACTTGTCTCTGGGTCTCAGGGCAAGTGTTCCAGAGTGTGAGAGCCTGCAGAGGAGGTGGTTGGGGTGGGGGCTCTGGATTAGGTGGTTTGCATATGAAGGCACGTTCTCAGGTTAGTAGTTCACTATCTCCAGGAACTAGCCAACCCCGGGAGGGGCAGCCCCTCCAGAGTCAGCAAGGCCCCAGATGTCACAGTATCAGAATCCAGAAAATAAAGGGCATGGTTAACACACGTGGCTCCCAGGAAGGTTGGGCGATGGTGGGAGAGAGGGAAGGACTAACTGACCTAAGTGTTTCCTGTGCCTGCTTGGTGTCCTGCCCTGTCCAGCGTGCTGGAGACCTGGCTCAGATCTGCTCTCTGATGGGCTTGCCCTTCAGCCACGAAGCCTATATGCATGTACTGTAGAGGCAGGGCCAGGCCAAGTACAAAGGGTCCTCCTAGGTGGATATGCCCCGCAGGCCAGGCTGGTGGGCTCGCTTTGCCCTCCCTGCCGGAGCCAGGGTCAAGGCAGCAGGAGGAAGGCAGGCCCAGCCCGGTGCTTCTGCCTCGTTGTGTCTCAGCAGGAAAGGGTCCTCCCTCTGTGTGCTCTTGTGTCCACATGAAGTGCCCTGGGGAAGCATCAGCCACCCTAGTTTTCACAAACTTCTGAGGACTGTTTCAGAGATTCATGCCTGATGCAAAGGCCTCATGATGCTCCTGTGTTGTGCTCATGTTTCCTGTATAGCTGAGAATTGGCAGACAGGCATAGTGACAGGGATACCCAGAGTTCAAGCCCTGGGTCCCTCCTTCCTCACTGTGTGACCTGGGGCCATTCTTTCCTGGGGCAAGTCAGCTACGTGCCCAACTTGCTTATCCTCACATCCCAAGCTCCTGGCACATGGTATCCACTGGGGACATGATGATGGATGGAGAATGGAGACCCAGGGCCTCAGCAGTTCAGAAATGCTAAATGCTCCCTTCCTGAAACAGAAAGCCTGCCATTCAGGCTTCCAGACCCACCAGGCAGTGTTCCTGGCCTGCTAGGTATATCAGTGCTATTCGGGATACCCAGCCCGTCAGGTTGTCCTGAGGTTCTGTGATAGGCTCCAGATTCACTCAGGACACGTGAAATTGTGCTTTTAAATATTTAACTACCTCTACTGGATGAAATATTTGTAAGCATTTAAACATGTTATATAGCCTTTTAATAATATTAAACTGTTTCTCCCATAATAGCACTGAGGTATCAAAGTAGAAACATGTTCATTCAAGGTAACTTCCCTCTGCTCAGTACTCATAGTCATCCAGGAGGAAATAAACCAAAAGTGTAGAGGAGCAGGTTCTGTGTGGTGGGGTCATGGTGCTTTCCTTTCTTTCTGTTTTGCTGAGTTGTCATTTTCTGCTTGATGCACCTGCATTGCCTCTGGGCATTTGGACCCAGGTCTACAGGGAGCTGGTCCATTGAACTATGGGCCTGGGTGGTATCCTGAGTTGTGTGGGGCCCAGCTCCCCATTTACATACTGGCACCAATTTGTCCAGTGGGAACAAGGGGACGGCTGTGTGGCCTCTTCCATTATCTTGACCCGTGGTTCCCATGGCCACCAGTAACTTAGAGGCCCAACCACAGTCACAGCCTTCAGAGGTACCAGGAGTACTCCCTCACTTCATCTGCGTTGGCTTGGGCTATTCTAACAAAAATGCTGGGGTTTGAAACAACGCATATCTCCTCACAATTCTGGAGGCTTGAAGCCTGACATCAGGGTGCCCACATAGTCAGGTTCTGGTGAGGGTTGCAGGCTGCCATTGTCTCTCTGTATCCTCACATTTTGGAAAGAAAAGTCATCTCTCTCATGTCTTATTAAAAAGGCATTAATGCCATTCCTGAGGGCTTCACCCTCATGCATTAATCACCTTCCAAAGGCCCACATTCTAATACCATCCCCGTGGGAATCAGTCCTCAACATATGCATTATGGGATGATATAAATATTCAGTTCACAGCCTTCCCTTACCTGGGCTCTCTTTCTTGCCTGCCAGCTTCACCCTGCTCCCTCAGCTGAGGAGGACACCAGCCAGCATTTCTGTGGGGTCTTCCCTTCCCTTCTATGGTTGAGTAAGGGGCACTTTGGAGTGAGAGATGAGGTCCCCATGGCACAGGAAGAACATGTCCCGCATCACTGGTGGCCTGCTGTCAAGTCTGCCTGACCCCAGATCGTTTGTGACAATGCTTGCTGGCCATGTGCCCAGATGGAGCCCTTGAGCACTTATCTGGGGCCTGGGGAGGAGAACCCAGAGATGGCAGCTTCTGCAGGGCCTTCCATGGGCTCAGCCTGTAAGGCAGGCCTGGCAGTGCTACTGTGTCAGGAAGGAAGAGGAGAGATGGCCTCCATGCAGACATGTGCTCAAAAGTAGGGAGTCAAGGAAGGGCCTGCCTGAGAGATGAGAACCAGGAGGGATGCCTGGGGATGACTTGGGCACGGAGAAGGCAGCACAGCTCTCCTGGAAATCGACTCTGAGACAGAGATCCACAGGCAGGGACTTTCCTGGGGAGAATGTGGATCAACACCTGCAGGAGAGTGAGACATTGAGCAGCCATGTGGTCATAACATGGGGCTCAGCCGACACCAGGAGCCCTGGGCTAGGCTGGGCTGGTCTTTCAGAGTTGTTCCCAAACTTGATGAGTCATTGGCTATGATTGTCCCCAGGAAAGGGACATGACCCTGGGCTAGGCAGCCCTCTGATGAGGGCATGTCCAGAAGAGTGATGATTCAACCTCCATCCACCAGCGACCAACACACTTGGCCGCTGGGGGAGAAAGAGCCTTGATCTGTGCAAGGGTCTCATCACAGCATCCACTTCAGCAAGGGTGGGGGAAGGAAGTGGAGCTCAGGATGTCTCCTGAGGAAAGGCACTCAAGAGGGAGGGAGAAAAGAAATGGCAGTCTGTCAGTGCATAGCATGGTGGTGGGAGGTGGAGCAAGTCATGCAGAGCCTTTACCTGTGGCCCAGGGTTTAATCTTCATTCTGCAGCATGGAGCCCCCAAAAGGGTTGAGGGGCACAAAGCTGGGTTTACCATGAAGCTTGTGATAAGCTTTGGGGCCCCTCACTTGCTTGGGCCCCTTTCAAGGTCCTGGGAGGGGCTTCACAATATGTTCACATGGTTGTATGTTTTCATAAATTTTACGAAGGTAAGATATTTTAAACATAATCTATTTTCACTCTACCTTCCCTTCTGACACACTTCTATGCGGGCTAGCATGAGAGTAGCTATGGGTGCCTTGTGGCTTTTGGCTAAGGAGAAATTGGATTGGGATGTATTTATTGGCTTATTTACATGGTTCTCAGGATCTCTCAAGTGTCATTAAGTTACTGTATCTGTCCAGATGTAAGAGTAAGTTCCAGAAAAACTATGGCCACTGTGCCAACTCACCCATGGCTATTGCAGGATACGTGCGGTGTGCAGCCCATCCTCCTGAAATCAATGGAGAAAAGCTGCCTCAACTGTACCTGAGGTTGTGACTGCTTCTATATGTGCAACAGTTTATGTTTACTTTGGGAGTTTGTCTTGTAGATGGGACATTTTAAACACAGACCCAACTTGGATATTCTTTAGAAAGGTTGTATAACAAGATACTGCACCTGTCTCAAAGCTGTCAAACCTTCATACCTGTTACAAAAAACAAAAATAGAAAATAAGGGAAACCTGAATGCATGTAAAATATAAAAAGTTTATTCAAAATGTTAATAAAGCTTTAACACACTAGTTTAACTACCATTTTGAAAGTTGTTTCGGAATGCTATAATAAAGTCAAGAAGAAACTACAGACTTCTAATATATATATATATATATATATATATATATATATATATATATATATACATATATATATATATATATATATATGCCCTCTTTTATCATGTTTATTAGATGATGGATATATATATATACCCTATTTTAACATTTTTTAATTTATGTATTAAAAATTTCAGATAAAATTTAAGGGAAAATTTTAAAAGGTAAAAAGTGGATAAAGAAGTCAATAGAAATATCTGACTTAACAAATTTAATTATAACAGAAAAAGGTTTCAGATCAAAAGCAGTCATTCATTAGGAGGAAGATGAGGTAAATATGGGAAGGAAGTAACAGGCTCTTAAAACACTTGACAATCCAGTTATTGAAGAGGAGTGAATCTGATGATCACATTGGAAAAGCATATAAACGTCTTAACTGAAATGTTGACATCAGAAGATTAAAAATAGCAGCAGAGTAAGTGGAAGCTCACAGATATGCTCCCAGAACCAAACTGGAATTACAACTAAAATACAAAACAACCACCCTGAATAATCAACTGAAGACTAGCTAGAGAGAACCCTAATAACCAATGACAGAAAGTAGAGACTGCATAGAGACTGGTAGGAAGGGCGGAGGCACTAAAGGGCTGGCCGGGCTCCCACAGATAGCAGCTGAATTTCTAGAGGGATATCTCAGCTCTGGGAGGTGGGGGGTTCCCATTGAGAACTCTGGGGTCTAGTCCCCAAGCTGGGCCCCAGCAGAGAGCACCAGAACTGAGAAAGGTGCCCACATAACATCTGGCTGTGAAAAGCAGCAGGGTTGCTGTCTGCCAAGGAGAGATGGCTGGAAATGCAGGCACCCTCTTCAAGAGCCAATGCACAAAATTTCAAGTGTGGCCACTCACCTTGGGCTCTGGAAAAGGGAGGGCAGAGTGGACTGGAGCTGTGTAAGCATAAGCCAGGGTTGGGGGGGATCTGAGATCTGTGCTGAGTCATTCCCTCACATTGCGGAGGTCATCTTTCTCAGGCAAATCTTTGCTATCCAGGCAGTTTTGGGATAGTTAAAGATATTTGACCCACCCTATTGGAAAAGCCCTTAACCCACCCTGTGGAGTTTCTAAGGCCCATTAAGAGATTAGAATAGTAGCCTCCAGGTAGAAGCAATTGCCCCACCCTGTTAGAAAACCTCACACCCCACCTCTGGATGATTGCTTGAGACTATTCCAGACTGAATCCAATCAGTCTGCAGGCAGAAGTGGGTCTCTGGAGGCTTTGAGTCTTTGCCTGCTCTGATTAGTTAGAAAAAGCAGTTTGGGTCTCCATCACAGATACCATTCTGGACTGCTCAGCAAGGAAAAGCGAGCGGGACACCTGCAGGACTATCTCTGTATGGGAAGGAGTACAGCTCAGAACAGGGACAATCAAGGTGTGAGACTCAAAGTAGACCCAGCCTCTGGGCTAAGGAATTCCTGACCACTGGACTACTAGGGGATTCAATGTCTTGTACTTAAATCAGGTTTCTCAGGGCCAAAAAAGGACATTGACCTGCACTAGAGAAGCTCCCAGGAGGCCCAGGATAGACACACCAAGGGACAATATTCTACAACATCAGAGCAAAATCCAGTGAGCCCCACTAATAGCAGACCCAAAGCACCTGTATAACAGCTGGCATGACATCATTGGGGTTAAACCTCACTGGCAGCAAGTTGGAGGGGAAATCCCTTCCACAAACAGGACGTCAACAAGCAAGTTCCAATTACAACAGGAGAACCCAAACAATGCACACAAGGGGCATTTCATCCAGCTCAGGTGAACAAAGGCTACACCACTGGACCCCTCAAGACACTTTCTACAAAAGGCCATCCCACAAAGACTAAGAGACATAGCAGTTCTATATAATACATAGAAGTAAATACAAAGAGACAGCTAAAATGGGGAGACGAAGAAACAACCCCCAAATGAGAGAAAAGAAGGAATCTCCAGAATAAGAACTAAATAAGATGGAGGCAAGCAACCTATCAGACATAGAGTTCAAAGCAATGGTTATAAGGATGTTTAAGGAACTTTATGAAAATTACAACAGCATGAAAAAGGAAATAGAGGCCATGAGCAAGAACCAGACAGAAATGAAGAATGATATATCTGACATCAAGAACACACTGGAAGATATTAAAAATAAATTGAATGCAACAGAGGATCGAATCAGTGATTTGGAAGACAAGGTAAAAATAAGTAACCAACTAAAGCAGCAAATAGAAAAAAGAATTACAAATCAGGCCCTAACTTGTTTGGCTCAGTGGATAGAGCATCAGCCTGCGGACTGAAGGGTCCCAGGTTCAATTCTGGTCAAGGGCATGTACCTTGGTTGCAGGCACATCCTCAGTAGGGAGTGTGCAGGAAGCAGCTGATAGACGTTTCTAATTCTCTATCCCTCTCCCTTTCTCTCTGTAAAAAATCAATAAAATACATTTTTTTTAAAAAATCAGAAAGATAGCTTAAGTGAATTCTGGGACAACGTGAAACATAACAACATCTGCATTACAGGAATACCAGAAGGGGAAGAGGATGAGCAAGGAACAGAGAACCCGTTTAAAGAAATAGTGACAGAAAACTTCCCCATCCTGGTTAAGGAAAATGTCACACAAGTGCAGGAGGCACAGAAGGTCTCAATCAAGAGGAACACAAAGAGACCCACACCTAGATACATCATAATTAAAATGGCAAATGCTAAAGACAACGAGAGAGTCTTAAAGGCAGCAGGAGAGAAATAGAAAATTACCTGCAAAGGAGTTCCCATTAGAATGTCAGCTGACTTCTCAATAAAAATACTTCAGGCATGAAGTACTCAAAGTAATGAAAAGTAAGGGCCTAAATCCAAGACTACTGTATCCTTTAAAATGGAAGGTGAAATAAAAAGCTTTCAAGACCAAAAAAAAAAAAAAGTTAAAGGAGTTCATTACCAGCAAACCAACAATGCAAGAAATGTTAAAGGAACTGCTGTAAGAAAAAGAAAAGGAGAGGAGGAACCAAGATGGTGGTGTAGGTAAACACCAGTACTCACCACCTCCCATAACCACATCAAAATAAACCAAATAACTAATATACTTATATGCATATCCCATGGACATGGGCAATAGGTTAGAGAAGACCTAGAAGGGAGGGGAGGGCCTGGGAGAATAAGGGGAAAGGGGGAAATGGGAGAGATCTGTAATACTATCAACAACAAAAATAACATTTTTTTAAAAATGTTGACAACATCAAAGACAGTATAAAGCTCAGAATATTGCCTTACAATAAAAATGTCAACAGCAACAATTACTGAGTATTGCTGATTCAAAGAGCATTTAAAATCAGGCTCTCACTAAGAAAATGGGAAATGCCCTAAAATCCACATCAGTAAGCAAATGGATAGTAATTTCTCCAATTTGACCATTCCTAAATGATCACATGACATTGCCAATAATGTCTCTAAATTATCAATAATAATTTTCAAATTCCCTCCACAAGCTAGAGTAAGCTATAGCACACAGACCAATCCCACCACCTCCTGCTTCTTTTCCCTCCCTAATAGCTTATTAAGATGTGATTTACATTTAAATTCACTCATTTAAAGTTTACAATTCAGTTATTTTCAGTATATTCACAGAATTGTATTACCATCACAACCATCAAATTTTCGAACATTTTTGTCACTCCAATTTTGAGAGGGATTGCATTGAATCTATAGATTGCTTTGGGTAATATAGACATTTTAATCATGTTAATTCTTCCTATACACAAGCATGGTATGTGCTTCCGTTTTTTGTATCTTCAATTTCTTTCTTCAGTGTCATAATTTTTCTAATATGGGTCTCCCACCTCCTTTGTTAAGTTTATTCCTAGATATTCTTTATGCAATTGTAATTGGGATTTTTTTTTTAGTTTTTCTTTCTGATAGTTTCCTATTGGTGTATAAAAATGCAATTGATTTCTTTTTTAAAATTTTTATTGATTTTATTTAGAGAGAGAGGAAGGGAGAGGGAGAGGGAGAGAGAGAAAAACACATTGATGTGAGAGTAGGAGGATGCTGCTTGGACATGGTCCCAGGAACAAGCTGGAATTACAACTGAAATATGGAAAGGCTTCCTGAATAATCAATGGAAAACGCACAGGAGAGAACCCTGATACCCAAGGAGGACTGAAGGTGGAGACCACATAGAAACTGGTAGGAGGAGCAGAGGCATGAAAGAGCTGGCCAGGCACCCACAGATGGTGAACGAGGAACCGGGAGTGGGTGGTGGTGGGGTACGGGGCCAGCTGCGGGCAGCTGGGGAATATGGTCCTGATCGCAGGCCATGCCTAGAAGAGTCAGAAAGGGATAAAGGAATAGAGTACGTGTTTGAAGAAATAATGGTAGAAAACTTCCCTAACCTGGTAAAGGAAAAAGTCACACAAGTTCAGGGGGCACAGAGAGCCCCAAACAAAAAGAACCCAAACAGACCCTTGCTCAGATATATCATAATTAAAATGCCAAAAACTGAAGACAAAGAGAGAATCTTAAAGGCAGCAAGAGAAAACTGTTACCTACAAAGGAGCTCCCATAAGGCTGACACCTGATTTCTCACCAGAAACTCTACAGGCCAGAAGGGAATGGCATGAAGTACTCAAAGTAATGCATAGCAAGGATCTGAGACCAAGATTACTATAGCCAACAAGGCTATCATTTAAAATAGACAGTCAAATAAAGAGCTTCCCAAACAAACAAACAAAAAAGCTAAAGGAGTTTATCACCACCAAGCCAGCATTACAAGAAATGCTAAAGGGATTGCTGTAAGGGATTGCTGAGAAGAAGAAACAGAGAGAGAAATGTAGCCATACAGAATTAAAATGGCTATAAATAAGTTCCTCTCAATAATAACCCTAAATGTAAATGGATTAAATGCTCCAATCAAAAAGTGTAGGGTAGCTGAATGGATACAAAAACATGACCCAACTATATGCTGTCTACAAGAGACCCACCTCAAAACAAAAGACACACATAGGATGAAAGTGAAGGGATGGAAACAAATTTTCCATGCAAATGGAAAAGAAAAAAAAGCTGGAGTAGCAATACTCATATTTGACAAAATAGACTTTAAAAGTATCATGCTAAGCGAAATAAGCAAGTCGGAGGAAGGTAAATATCATATGATCTCACTCATTTGTGGAATATAATGAACATAAACTGATGAACAAAAATAGAGCCAGAGGGAAAAAAATATTCTAGAATATAATGGAAGTAATCTTGTTATTTGCAGATTTTTAATATTTCCTACAAGTTTTGTGATATACTATGTTGGTACAGTTTTGGTAATATTATTATACTTAAAATCCTTTTATTCTTGAAATATTAATGTTTATTACATGTAATATTATTATATGTAAGATCGTTTTTCTTGAATAATTGCTGTTTATTGCATGTAACATTATCATATTTAGAATCGTTTTTCTTGAAAGAAAAAAAAATACAAGGAAGGAACTAAGAAGATTTCCAGTAGTTTGGCTTGAGAAATTATGTAAAAAGCCTTACCACCCATCCACAGATACCAGCACTATAGAGACTCTTGTTTATCCAGAGAAATAATAGATTATTTGGAAATTACATTATGCAACCTGTGACACAGCCAGCCAAAATAATAATAATAATAATAATAATAATAATAATAATAATATAACAATGACCTACTGATTCTATATATATATTATAGGGGCTTATCTAGATTTCAAAAAGAGGCCAGAAATTACTATGAGGTTATGAAAAAGGAGAAAGGAAGCTACTTAGAAAATTTACATAAGCTTCCTGTTTTGTACTTAAATACACCAAGAGTTATTTATGAACAGTTTCTTTCTGGATTGCCAATATTCTCAGATACTCTTAAGAAATATAGTATTAATGCATATGATTGGGAAAGGAAGTTGGAATAAAAGAGCACAGCAGTTCAAAAAAAAAGGAAGAAAAACATCGATATAAGAGCCAAACATCGACTGGCTTCCTCCTGCAAGCCCCCTACCAGGGATCAAGCCCACAACCTGGGCATGTGCTCTGACCTGGAATCAAAATGGCAATCTTTTGGTGCATGGGTCAACATCCAACCAACTGAGCCACCCCGGCCAGGGCTGCAATCAATTTCTGAACATTAATTTTGTATCCTGCTATTTTACTGAGCTCATTTATCATTTCTAATAGTTGTTTGGTGAATTCTTTAGGGTTCTCTCTATATAAAATTATGTAGTCTGCAAGTAATGACAATTTTACTTCTTCCTTTCTAATCTGGATGACTTTAATTTCCTTTTCCTGTCTGATTGTTGTGACTAGGACTTCGGTGAAAGTAAACAACCTTGTCTTATTCCTGATTTTAAGAAAATGCTTTTAGCTGTTTTCCATTGATTATGACAGTTGCTGTGGGTTTGTCATATATATTTGTCTTTTTATTATGTTGAGGTATATACCCTCTATTCTCACTTTGTTGAGAGTTTTTATCATTATGCTGGATTTTGTCACATGCTTCTTCTGTATCTATTAATATTATCCCATGTGTTTTATCCTTCGTTTTTGTTTATGTGGTGTAACATGTTAATTGATTTGCAGATATTGAAGTAACCTTGCATCCTAGGAATAAATCCCACTTGATCATTGTGTATGATCTTTTTCATGTATAGCTGAATTTGGTTTGCTATTATTTTGTTGAGGATAGTTGCATCTATGTTAATCATGGATATTCACCTATAATTTTCTTTTTCGTAATATATTTGTCTGGTTTCAGGATCAGCATTATGCTGGTCTTGTAAAATGAGCTTAGGAGCCTTCCCTCCTCTTGAATTTTTTGGAATAATTTGAGAAGGAGAGGTATTATTTCTTCTTATAATACTTAGTTAAATTTACCTGTGAAACTATCCGGTCCAGGACACTTACTGATTTGATTTCATTGGTAGTAATTGGTCTGAACCAATTTTCTGTTTCTTCTTAATTTGGTCTTAAAAAATTGTTTCTAGGAATTTATCCATTTCTTCCAGATTGTCCAATTTGCTGGAATATAATTGTTTATATATTTTCTTATAATCCTTTGTATTTCTATGGTCAGTTGTCACTTCTTCTCTTTCATTTCTGATTTTCTTTATTTGGGTCCTCTCTGTTTTTTGGTGTGTTTTTTTTTGTTGTTGTTGTTGTTGTTGTTTTTTATGAGTCTGGTTAACAGTTTGTCAACCTTGTTAGTCTTTTCAAAGAGTGCTTGGTTTCTTTGATCTTTTGCATTTTTCTTAGATTGTATCTCATTTACTTCCGCTCTGATCTTTATTATTTCCTTCTTTCTACTCACTTTTGGTTGTTTATAGTATTAGTCCGTTTTTAAATTTCTAATTTTTTGTGATGTATTTTCTTATTCTAATTTAATATCTCATTTTATACCTAATTTAGTATTTTTAATTTTGAAATTTTCTCCTTAAAATGGGCCCCTGAATTGTGTCAGCTTCCTCCCATGGGAGGAGGTGGGATAGTGTGATCAGATTCAAGTTATGGAATTGTGTTCCCTGCTTGCCAGTGTTTCTTGACTATATTCATAAATTTTTATCACATCAGCATACTGCCTGACCTGCTTCCATATTTTCTTGAAATTGGCTTTTTTAAAATTTAAACAGTAGATCTTATATGTCTCTGGAATCCTTGGCTTGGTGAGCTACTTGCATTTTTTAGTGTTCCCTGTGTGGGCATGCCAGTGGCTTCACCCTAGGGACATGGTGTGGGGCAGGCTCTGGCTAGACAAGGCGCTGAGGATGGTAGGAGGGCAGGGCAGGGCAGTAGTGGGGGAAGCTGGGTGGGCCAACATCTCCCTAGGTCTCCTGAGGGGCTTAGAGCTTCCAGGAGTGAGTAGGTCTGTCTCCCCATTTGCCTCCAGGGCTAGGCAGTCCTCACGGACACAGCAAGTGGAAGGGAGGGCAGGAGGCCTTGGGTCAAGGAAATGACCTGTCTTTCAGCACTGCTTTAAAGGACACTGCATCTGGCTGACGCCTGACATCCTCAAACGCGATGGCAACTGGGGCTCCTGGAGTCCATTCGGCTCCTGCTCGCGCACCTGTGGCACAGGTGTTAAGTTCAGGACCCGCCAGTGCGACAACCCACAGTAAGTTGGCCCTGGTGTTTCCCAGCTCTCCTGGGTGGCAGCTGTGGTTCCTGAGGCCCCTTCCTATCATGCAGGGCCCCTATTGCTGCATGTCAGTTCTGGAGAGGGTGCAAGGGCCGGCATCCTGATCGCTGGGAGGAAGGTGAGACTCAGAGAGGAAAGCCTCATGGCCCTGGTTGCACAGCCTGCTGGGAGCAAAGCCGGCCTGGAGCCCTGAAAACCTGGTCTCCTGGCCTGCTACCCATCCCCCCGCAGGCTCTGCACCCTCCTCCAGACACTGGCTGGCTCTGTCCTTCCTGGTCAAGTGTATCAAGGACATAAGGTGGGACAGAGAACAGGAATTAAGAATAAGAAGGAGGAGAGCTCTCTTGGTCCCCAGATGCCAGGAACCTGAGCAGGGGGAGCAACTGTTTGTAGTCAGGCAAGGGGCAGGGCCAGCAACATGCTGCCTGAACCCAGCTACCCAGGAGAGAGAACCTGGAGAGGCTGCCCCCATGCCCACTGGACTCCTATTGCCAACCATGCTCCCCTTCCGGCTTCCCAAGTTTGGGGCCTGCTGTGCTGTCCACCCTAGCCCCTCCCCGTCCCTCTCATCCCCCACTCCACCCCCGCCCCACGCACTCCACCTTATAAAAGTCTTTCTAATGCATGCCCCCTCCTCGGCCCACAGCCACTTACTTATTCACACCCAGGCCACTCTTCCTGCCTGAACCCTTAGCCTGGGCCTCCACCAGGGCAGTGCCCATGGAGAGGGGCACGTGGAGCCAGAATGCCTGTGTCCCGGGCCCCTGCAGCCCCATGGAAGTCAGGGCGGGTCACTTAGGCCCCTCCCCCCGGGCCTCAGGCAGCCTGCCCACGGGGTGATTGTGGGTGCACGTACAGTAATGTGAACAGGACCTGGGTGCAGGAAAACTCCCACAGGTGTCAGCTCACTGGTCTTCCACCTGCCCATTCGCAGCCCTCGGCTCCCAGGAGACAGGTGGCTTTTGTCTTTCTCTCTTTGGCCAGAGTTTTAAAGATTTTAATTTACATGAAAATGTTAAAAATCTGGAATTTCACATAAAGAAAACAGATTTCTAGCTTCCAGATTGGGCACCATAGCAATACAGGTTGATGGGCAACTCAGGCTGCCCGCCGCCCCCGCCCCCCCCCGCAACCATCTTCACTCACCTCCTCTGCCCACCTGAACCCCTAGATATTTGGGTTGGGGTCCCAAGACCCTAAGCCTCAGTCCCGGGCTCATCACCCTTCTTTGGACCCTGCCGTGGCCTCATCCGAAATTGTATTATGACTTTCTGTGCATGAACATTTTTCTGGGGGAGCAGGTCTCTAGCTTCACATCAACTTCTCAGAGGAATGTGCCCCCAAATTTAAGCCCACCCAGGTCTCCGGTGCCCATCTAGACTGCTGGGCTCTGCCTTTGCAGCAGCTGCCCTGCTCTGCTCAGCCAGGCTGCTGCATTTTCTCTGGCCATGCCCTGAACTGGCCACCAGGGAGCCAGAGGGGCTCAGCAGTAATAGCTCTGGGGAGAGGGGTCAAGTCCATGTTGGCCAGGAAGGGACTGGCGTCCGGAGCTGCAGCAGTGGGAGAGCCTGCCCCTCAAGGTCACTTGTGCCTCGGGCTGGCCACCCCAGCTCCTGCTGGAGCCTTCTCCTCCCATTTCTGACTACCTCCTGCCCTGGGGCTCTAAGCTTCCGTCCTGACTAGGAGCAGAAGCAAGAAGGGGCCCAAAGTGCCCTGCCCCTGACTCCCCTCATGCACCCCGGGCATGCTTGCCTCAGGAAGAGATTGACCAGACAGGAAGTTAGAACTGCAGAGGCCATGGGATTCTGGGTAAGGACTGTGGGGCTCCCGGCTTGTGGTGCATGCCTGGCATGCAGCAAGCACTCAGTAAATGTCTCAGCTGCCCCCTTCACATGCTGATGGAGTAACTTGAGCCCAGGGTGCAGTCGAGAGAGCAGGTTCGGCCTGACTTCCCCGCCCTCCATGGGCATCCAGGCCCTGATTCCTCCTGCCTGATGCTGGGTTCTCGGGCTCCAGCAGACTCACCCGCTGGCCCGGTTCAGTGGAGAAGGAACTGAAATCCATATTGACTCCCAAACAGAGTGAGCTGGAGAGTTTGGGGTGGGGAAGAGCAAGCGAAATACTAGAGACTGGACTGTTTGCAGTTTTACAATCACTAGGGTCTGGGCAGCAAACACACGCACACTCTAGGGATTTACCCCTCGGCCTTGCCCAGACTCCATGATGGCAGCAGGGGACAAGGGCAAGTGGCGGGAGCAAAGCTGTCAGTACAGCCGGCGAGCCCATCTGGTCCTGAAAGCCATCCTTCCCAGAGAATAGCCACGCCCTGCCCAATGCCGGCATTCCCCGTCAGACAGCAGGCAGCTCTGACAGCTGTTTGTTGACGCCGGCCTCACTCACATCTGCGGGAGACACGCGCAGCTGCAGCCCAGAGCATTTCTGAGCTCGAGGGCTCCACACAGCCTCTTTGTCAGAAATGCAAGACGGGCCACCCCTTCATTCGTTGTCCAGGTGATAACTGCGGGACTTCGTGCTGCCCATTTTAGTGTTACACTCACTCCCTGTGCTAGTCCCCAGCTCTTCCTATGACGCTGGGACTAGTGTGAAGACGCCCATGCAGCTCTAGCTAGACCCTGCCTGCAGGACTGAGTTCCCACTGTGTTCGCTGCCCAGACCCTAGTGGTTGTAAAACTGCCAACAGTCCAGTCTCTAGTATTTCGCTTGCTCTTCCCCACCCCAAACTCTCCAGCTCCCTCTGTTTTGGAGTCCACATGGATTTCAGTTCCAATCACTATGCCTCCTGCCTGGGCTGGCCAGGGATTCCAGCAACAGCAGACCCTTCCTGCTTCCCCCATGGCGGCTGCTGCTCTCCTGGCTCCCCACGCCTGCAGCCAGGCCTGCACCCCCTTCTCCTGGTGACACCTTGTTGGTATTGTCATTGGTCTATGGTATTATCAGTGACCCTGGCGTCAATCTCAGAGTTACCCTTTCTTCCGATCTCCTATCAAACACTGAGGCCTCTTGGTCCTTCTGCCACAAGCTTTTCTGATCATCATTCCCGCGGACCCCCTGGAGGACACAGTGCTGCGGGAGGGGCCTCACAGAGGCCGCTCCTTTCTCGTCCACTCTGCTGTGCTGCACGGCAGTCCCCCTTCTTGTTGCCCGCAGAGCATGACTTGCTCAAGTCTCAGGTGAGGCCTTGGGTGCTGGCTGGCTCTGCCACAATTGGCATATGGCAGCACTGTCGCCCCCCAGCTCCTCCCAGGGTCTGGCCTGCCACAGCCCATCCTTCACCTTGCAGATGCACCTGCCAGCCAGAGCCGGTGCCTTTTCCGTGGGGCTAGTGCGCTGTGGGTTGTTCTCAGGGAAGTGAGGGAATTACGGAAACAGCCCAAATTCGCTGGGGTGGAGGAAGGTGGGGGGAGTGTCCACCGTGCGCCCCACACTTGGGAAGAACCTGGGCAGTGGGACTCTGCTATTTCAGAACTGCTCTTTGCGTGCCCACCCTGTGTCAGGCGCAGGCACAGACCCCCATGGAGAGGAGACACGGGGCCGCCAGGGAGGATTGCCAGCCCTCTATACCTGATGCTCTGGGGCCTGGGAGGCTGGGGTGCTGCCCTGGTCTTGTGTCCAGAACAGGACAGGGCAGGCCTGGGTCCCTTCGGTCAGCAGAGCTGACCCGACACCTGAGACTCCAGGATCCCCCAGACTGTACACGTGGAGCGCTGAGTGCTGGCGTCTTCCTGCTGGACCGAGCTGCAAGGCCTTTGCTCTCTCCTCCAGCCCGGCCAACGGCGGCCGCACCTGTTCGGGTCTTGGCTACGATTTCCAGCTCTGCAACTCCCAGGACTGTCCCGACTCCCTGGCCGACTTCCGTGAGGAACAGTGCCGGCAGTGGGACCTGTACTTCGAGCATGGTGATGCCCAGCACCACTGGCTGCCCCATGAGCACCGGGACGGTGAGGCTCTGAGTGGAGGGCAGAGTGAGGCTCAGGGCAGGGCAGGGTGGGTGGACTGGGGCTCACCCTTCCTGTGAGTCTGTGTGAGCAAGGCGGTCAGCCGCAGGGCTGCCGGGGTCCACTCCACGATTGAGGCTGGGGCTTGAGGCAGGACTACAGTCCCAGAGGGGCCAGGACACTGGGCCTGGCCCAGGACGCAGGGGAGGGGACCAGGAGGCTCAGCCAGGGCCAGGCTCTGCTGCCTCCACCCGCTGGAGGAGGCTGTAGGTGTGTTATTAAACCCGCTCAGGGATGGAGGTGGGGACGGAGCTGAGGGGACCCTGCCAGGGAGCCAGGCTACCTCTAGCCTTCTCATATTTCAGATGACAGTCAGGACTCAGTCAAGTGTCAGAAAAGGTAACATGAACTACTTTGTGTGCTCAAAGGAATTTATTGGCTCCTAGGTACCAAAAGGCCTGGCAGCTTCAGGCATGATCCCGGTTGTATTCTGTTTGGTTCCCCTCCCTCGTGGTGGAATTTTAAACATGCAGTTTTTGTTCCCTCCAGGCATTGGGCAGGGGCAGGCTGCCAGCAAGGGCCCGTCTCCATCATCCTGCGTGTGATATGCCAGCAGAGCGCCCTGCAGGCAGGGGAGCCAGCACAGAACAGGCCCCCCAGAGGCGGGCTGCAGCCTGGCGGGCAGGGTGGATAGCCATCAAATAGCCCAGCGTTTTAGTGACTTCTGAGAGAAATACTGAGAAGGGAAGACGCCAGGGACCCAAGACTGAATCAAGCGGCGTCTAGCCTTATCTGGGGTTTTAGAGAAGGTTGACTGAAGAGGGTCTTCAGTTGAAAAGCTGGCGAATAGCCATTGGCCTTCCCCTGGGTGTCGGGGCCTGAGGCCTGGGCTGCTCCAACAACATCCTGGCTCCTCTGGGAAAAGCTCTTCCCAAGTCCCTGAGGAGGAAACTCGAAGGGGTTGCAGTCTCCTGGCCCCTTTCCTTTTCCTGCCCCAGGGCGATGTGGGGGGGAGGGGGGAGGAGGGGTACAGGAGGGGATTAAGTCTTAAGAAGACCCTCATGGGAATTTCTCATGAGTGGACTTGGGAAAGAAGGTGAGCAGAGCAGCCCACGCTTTCCCCTAACACCCCTCTTCCCTTCCAGCCAAGGAGAGGTGCCACCTCTACTGTGAGTCCAAGGAGACCGGGGAGGTAGTGTCCATGAAGCGCATGGTGCATGACGGGACGCGATGCTCCTACAAGGATGCCTTCAGCCTCTGCGTGCGAGGGGACTGCAGGGTGAGTGCTCTGGTGCCAGCGCGGGAGCTCAGGGTCTCTGCTTCAGGGCGTTTTGAGAGGACTCATGCAGCGTGTTAGACCCAGCACTTGGAGCAGGGCAGACCCCCGGCAAATGTTGGCCTGCCCCTCCTCTGTGCTGGAGGCTCTCGGCATTTAGTACGCCTCAGAGCAACATGGGGAACTTCAGGCTCCTCCTGAGAGATTCTAACTCCTAGGTTGAGGCTGGGACCCAAAAGCAGGATTTTTATGAGCCTCCAAGTGATTTCAACACGCGCGGTCCTCGGTGACCCTGCCACATCCTGGCACTCTGATGGGCACTGGACAGCTCACTCTTGACCAGGGTGGCCCACCGGGGGTCTCATGGCTCGGTTCTTTGTAGAAATGCCTGCTGTGTTTCCCGTTGTCATTATGATGTCTTTGGCTTCCATCTTAGGCTGATACAGGAAACCACCGCGGGGTAACCTCAGCATACAGTAGTAAGTGAGCTCAGACTCGCCTCCTGCCAGATTCCCTGAAACAACTGAAAGACTGTAGTTTGTGTAGACAGGACTGCGTGTATGTGCCGTGCAGACTGACTCTCCTAAGGAGTCTCTGGCAGAGAACCTGGCACAGTGGTCGGCAAACTCATTAGTCAACAGAGCCAAATATCAACAGCACAACGATTGAAATTTCGTTTGAGAGCCAAATTTTTTAAACTTCAACTTCTTCTTACGCCACTTCTTCAAAATAGACTCGCCCAGGCCGTGGTATTTTGTGGAAGAGCCACACTCAAGGGGCCAAAGAGCCGCATGTGGCTCGCGAGCCGCAGTTTGCCGACCACTGACCTGGCAGAATGCAGTCACCCCTGCCCGAGGGGGGGGGGGTGAGGCTGGACGCACAAGGAGGTGGGGTGTCAGTCAGCCCCTCCCCTCCACTCAGGTAGGACCCCGGCCTGAGGTGAAGGAGGCTCCTCAGGACACAGGGGCAGGGATAGGAGGAGGCTGGCTGAGTCCGACCCTTGCAGGGAGGCCGGGCCACACGGTCCGCTCGGACAGTAGAACCAAATCCTCAGAGATGAAGGCAGCAGTGTTTCCTCTGTACCCACGGGGCTTTGTTTTATGGGGGTGACAGTGAGGACACAGAGAGGCCAATGCCATTGAGAGAAGAATTCATTACTTGCATTTCCCAAGAGAAGGGCATGCCATGCCTTGCAGGGCCACGTGGGGGAGCACCAGGTTTGTTGGGGGCAGAAGCCTAGGCCAGAGCTTTCTTTGGGGTTCCTGGTGGAAAAGGGAGCAGGGCAGGGGAAACAGGTTAGGATTGGCCAGTTTGAGGAACTCTGGCAGGCTTCAGCTCTAGGGCTGGTCTCCAGTTGCCTGCTGCCTGGCCCTGGGACAATTGGGGGCAGGGGAAACAGTGTTCTGATATGTGAGAGATACGGCAGGTTTGCATCTTAAAGGTGTACTCCCAAGCTAGCCCTTTGCCATCTCTAAGAATGGCTAGTCCTGGGACATCATAAGACACATAAAATTAAAAATATATATACGTGACCGATACAGGCAATAAGCATGGGAAACATTTAGTAGAAGAAGCTTTCAATGGCAGCTTCTAAATGCTTGCAAAAATAACGGAGAAGTCAGAGCATTAATTTACCATCTTAGTGGGAGCAGCCAGCTTCACTCCTGGCATTGACAATTTAAGAAGAGATTAAGTATTTCATTAAATAATGGTGTTTTGAATAGTAACAGCAAGCTGATAATTTTTACATAATTAGAACAAACAGATACTTACATTTATATATGATCATATTGCAAAATTTAGAAAGCAGAGGCAGAAAGGAAAGATTAAAAACACAAAAGACATGGGGTAGTAGTAAGATAAACCATATCTTACTAACACTACAAGTGAAATGTGAGATTCTTATTTTAAAAGAATCTAAGTCAAAAAATAATATCCAGTGGATGTTGTGAATAAGAGAATATCAAAACACAATGACTTGGGAAGGTTAAAAGTGAAATGACATTAACTAGAGAATGAAAGATCGGTGCACCTGTAACATACATACACCGCAAGGAGTCAAAGAGAACCAATAATATGAATCTCACGGGGACATTTGGTTTTGATTAAGGGCGCCATCCACTCCCTTGATAAAGTAATAACATGTGCCCTAGCCGGTTTGGCTCAGTGGATAGAGCGTCGGCCTGCGGACTCAAGGGTCCCAGGTTCGATTCCGGTCAAGGGCATGTACCTTGGTTGTGGGCACATACCCAGTGGGGAGTGTGCAGGAGGCAGCTGATCGATGTTTCTAACTCTCTCTCCCTCTCCCTTCCTCTCTGTAAAAAAAAAAATCAGTAAAATATATATTTTTAAAAATAATAATAACATGCTATCAAATATATCACTTAAAAACTGCTATGAAAAAGGAGGAACTGAAATAAGCTGGCATATATCTGATATGATAGCTCGCTGATAGGACTTCCTAACAGATGGGAAGGGAGGAAAGCAGCTCCTCTTAGCTCTGTGCCCCTTGCCATGTGACAGACGCCCACGATCACTACCAGCCGCTCCCACCTTGGCTGGAACCGAAATGGAATCAAGCTGTGAGCCTCCCCTGGTCACAGCAGCCACGCAGAGCAAAGCGGGCACACGTGGCCATCCCCAACCTGAGCTATCATTGGCCCCATTAACCCTTTATAATCTAAAGTGAGATTTCAGGCCGGGAGAAGGACCCTGTGCTTCACTGGCCTCTTGTACTTGGTTAAAGTCATTTCCACCTAGTTCAGTTCAGACCACTGTGCCTCCTGAAGGGCTGTAGACACTTGCCAAAGACAGATAGGTGCTTGCCTGCGCCTGGATGGTCACACCACCTGAGATGAGCTGGCCAGCAGCTGCCCAGACAAGAATCTGCTGAGTCACTCTTCTAGGTGGCAGGCAGGGTCCTTTCGACTGTGATTATTAGACATCCTGATTTCAGAAACAATAAAAGGTGAAATGCAATGTGTCTTAGAACGGAGGAGAAATTATGACAGGCTTTTTTAATCTCTCTCAAAGTTTGACAGATCAAGTTGTTCATTCACTCTGGGGTTTTTTTTTGTTCATCATCTGTGATTCACAGAACAAAAGCTCAGAGCAACTGTTCTCAAACATCATGCTGCTTCATTTTCTCTTGTCCGGACATCCTTCTTCTCATCCACCCAGGTGGGACTTCCACATACTGTCTTTGGTTGTACACGGGCTGCAAGCCTTTTTAGAGGGAACACGGGAATCCATGGAGAACTCCTAAGAGCTGCTCTCACCGAAGGCATGCGATCTCTGTGGGTGGCTCCCGTGAGCCTCCCCTGGTCAGACAGGCTTCAGAGTCCGAGACGGAGCCCTCCTGATGCCATGTCCTTCACTGGTACCTGTGCACACCTGGTTGGCATCCAGCTGCCTCTCCCTTCTAGTTGTCCTGTAGGAAACCTAAGCATTGATCCCCCTCCGATGAGAGGCTGGAGCAACCCTTCCAGGGATACACTGCTAACGTTCTGCACCCAATTCCAGTGTAGGGGCTTTTCCCTATACCAGCAAGCAATTCTCTGACACCAGCGGGGAGTCCTACAGTTCAACTCAGTTCTGACACTATCTAGCTGAAGATAATGTCAGATCCCACAGGTTAAGGGCTCAGTCTTACAATACCGCCCCCACCCCTTCCAACTGCCATCAAAAGTTCCGGTGTCACCTGTGCTTCTGACCAACTGGCTATAGATTGGAGATTCCCACGACCCCCTCTTTGGGTTTGATTCATTTGGTAGAGTGCCTCACAGAACTCAGAGAATTGTTTCACTTACTTGATCACTGGTTTATTATAAGAAGATATAACTCGGGAACAGCCAAGTGGAAGAGAAACATAGGGCCGGGTATGGGGAAGGGGCAAGGAGCTTCCACGCCCTCTCCAGGTACACCACTCTCCGAAACTTCACCTGTTCACCAACCCAGAAACTCTCCAAACCTCACCCGTTGGGGTTGTTGTGGAGGTTGCATTACATAGGTATTATTAACTTAAAGATAAAATACCTTTCAAGTGAGAGGCAACAAGCATTTATTTGAGATCAAAGCAAAACTATTCAGGAATCACTGATTCAGACAGAAACCCAAATAGTGTTCTGACAAAGGCAAAGGGGTATTTATGAGAAGGGAAAAGGGAAGAATTGCATCCATATAAGGAAGGCATTTCTATTGATGCCGGTGACATAACATAGTGATGTTAATTCTAAACAACTTTTTAATTTGCAGTCCAATAGTCATAACTGCTTTCTTACTGTCTTTGCAAACAGTTCTACGGGGCACAGTGTTGCTTTAGGCCCAGTCCCAAGATGATTCTGCCCTGTTTTAGCATTCCAAGGTTTGAGGCATAAGATGTGCAAGGCAGTTCCTGTGGGGTAGCAGCTCCAGCTGCATTTTAAAGTGGTTCCTTATTTTTTGGTACATTTTTTCCCTTTTGATGAATATTATTCCTCGAAAACATCACTGATCAATTATCAGAAAGCAGCACTGATGAGTTATTAAAAGCAATGGTCCTCCATTGTCAGGAAGGTTCATTTTCAGTACATCATGCCATTGCCAGTCCCTTGTCGCCAGGAAGGCTCATTCCCAGTATGTCATGTCCCATGTAGAAGGGAAAGTGGTTTCTTTGACCTAAAGCAGTGGTTGGCAAACTGCGGCTCACGAGCCACATGCGGCTCTTTGGCCCCTTGAGTATGGCTCTTCCACAAAATACCGCGCTCACGTACAGTGCGATTGAAACTTCGTGGCCCATGCGCAGAAGTCGGTTTTCGGCTCTCAAAAGAAATTTCAATCGTTGTATTGTTGATATTTGGCTCTGTTGACTAATGAGTTTGCCCACCACTGACCTAAAGGAACACTGGGCCACATTTGAGCAACAAGAGTACAAG
Source organism: Cnephaeus nilssonii (assembly GCF_951640355.1). NCBI lineage: Eukaryota > Metazoa > Chordata > Mammalia > Chiroptera > Vespertilionidae > Cnephaeus > Cnephaeus nilssonii. The sequence goes on from NC_137076.1 coordinate 9,937,228, forward strand.
AACAGGGGAAGGCTTTACCATGATGTTTCTCTAAAGGCAAACATTTTCTGGAGGTTTCTCATCTGAGACTTCATCTCAAAATGTTGAGCAGCCATTATTGGGGTGGTATCATTATAACACTGAGCTATGTAAAACAAAGTTTTATAACAGCAAAATTTTCTATAATAACAAACAAAATGCTAAGTTCAATTTGAAGAATAAATCTGAACCAGGATTTATACCCTTAATAAAGCTGAGAGTAGTCAGGTATTTGCCGCAACCTTTTGCGGTGGGGGTTCAGGATCTGAAGGAGGGGCCAACGCACAAATGAAAACACTAGACAAGAAATATGAATTTAGAAGGCATGGGGGGCCAGGTGGAGACCTCTCTCTTAGAGAGGCACACTGAAACCTGCCCTTATCTGCTTTTTATTCAATTTTAGATACACAGCAAACAGGTAGCAGACAGACCGTCTCTAAGGTCAATAAAGATCAGGAAAGTTCAGTAAACATTTACTCTGAGGCTATTGGGTCAGGAAATTGCTTTGAGCCATCACTATCTCAACAGAACAATGGTGCTTGACATTAGCCCTGCTAATTGTCCAAGGTCCTTCGGCCTTCTGCATTCCTTGGTGCACTCTCATGATAGTATCGGTAGTGGATGGCTTCCCGCAGGTATTAAAGAACCAAGATAGTTAAGAACCATGAGCTGTCAGTGGACACTAGATTGAATCATTTGGTTTGTGCCCTGATTCTGCCTAGTTTTGTCTCTATTTTACCACAGGTGTCTTATCAAAGTACAATGAGGGGTATAAACAACAGAGCAAACCACCTTGCTTAACTAGGATATGGTCAAAAGGAATTCTATTTTCTAATATAACTCATGCAAAGGAATTTAAAGATTCGTCTGGTTGGCTATTGCTGTGGTGGTTATTGCAGTAGTTGCCCAAGGAAAAAGGGTTTTTCCAAATCTGGTAACTTCCCTAAGGTTGACATCACCAGGCATTGAATATCCTTGACTACGTGTGTGACTGGTTGCATGTTTTGACCTAAGAAGCAGGTTTAAAGATGATGCCCATCTTTTTTCAGGCCGGCAGCCATGGGGGCACAATGAAGCGGGGGGGCGGGGGGGATGCCATTCCTGGGTGGTGGCAGGTGGGAGATGCTGCCGGAGGACCCTAGATGCTTCTCTAGAGCATGAGCACAGGCAATAGCGCCTGGTACAACCACTTCTCTGGGGGCCTACCAATCTTCCCACCCCAGACATCACCACCGGGACCAGAATGGAAACAACCTTTGGGCCTGCCTTTTCAGCTATCACCACTATCACCAAAGCGGATGGGACCAGCACATACAAACAGCACTGCAGGATGCCCTCCTCCTCCAGCACCTTTGCCTACTCCCCTCGGGATGAGGAGGACAGCATGCCCCCCATGAGCACCCCACGCCACTCTGGCTTGGCCATCTCCATTCGCTCCCTGCACTCCATTCGCTCCTATGCTCCATGTTCTCGCTGCCTGAGAAGGAGGAGGAGCTGGAGCCACTGGTCTTTGCCAAGCAGCTCGCGGTGAAGCTGTGCTGCCAGCTCTGCTACAGTGTGTTTAAGGACCCTGTGATCACCATGTGTGGGCATACATTCTGTCAAAGATGTGCCTTGAAGTTGGAGAAGTGTCCTGTGGACAATGCCAAGCTGACGATGGTGGTGAACAACATTGCCGTGGCCGAGCAGACCGGGGAGCTCTCCATCCACTGCAAGCATGCTGTCAGGCAACAGGGGTCAGGAAACCCACTGTCATTGAGGTGGACCCCCGAGGGTGCCCCTTCATTATTAAGCTCAGTGCCTGAAGGACCACGAGAGCAGCTATGACTACAGGCCTGTGCGGTGCCCAACACCCCCAACTGCCCGCTCCTTCTCAAGATGAACCTGGAGGCCCACCTCAAGGAGTGTGAGCACATCAAGTGTCCCCACTCCAAGTACGGATGCACATTCATTGGGAACCGGAAGACGTATGAGACCCATCTGGAGACCTGCCTCTTTGAGGGCCTGAAGGAGTTCCTCCAGCAGATGGATGACTAATTCCATGAGATGCACGTGGCGTGGGCCCAGAAGGACCAGGAGATCACCTTCCTGTGCCCCATGCTGGGCAAGCTCTCAGAGAAGATTGACCAGCTGGAGAAGAGCCTGGAGCTCAAGTTCAATGTCCTGGATGAAAACCAGAGCAAGCTGAGCGAGGACCTCATGGAGTTCCAGAGGGACGCATCCATGTTGAACAATGAGTTGTCCCACATCAACACATGGCTGAATATGGGCATCCTAGGATCCTATGACCCACAGCAGATCTTCAAGTACAAAGGAACCTTTGGGGCCACCAGGGCCCGCTCTGGTGTCTCTGTGTCTACTCCATGGGGGACCTGCTCTTCAGTGGCTCCTCTGACAAGAACATCAAGGTATGGGACACGTGTGCTATCTACAAGTGCCAGAAGACACTGGAGGGCCATGATGGCATTGTGCTGGCACTCTGCCACCAGGGGTGCAAGCTCTACAGCGGCTCAGCAGACTGCACCACCATTGTGTGGGATATCCAGTACCTGCAGAAGGTGAACATGATTCAGGCCTATGACAACCGTGTGCACACTGGTCCCCTCACACAAAATGCTCTTCAGTGGCTCCCTGAAGGCCATCAAGGTCTGGGACATTATGGGCACTGAGCTGAAGCTGAAGGAGCTAACAGGCCTAAACCACTGGGTGCGGGCCCTGGTGGCTGCCCAGAGCTACCTATACAGTGGTTCCTACCAGACAATCAAGATCTGGGATATCCAGACCCTCGACTGCATCCATGTCCTATAGACAGCTGGTGGCAGTGTGTATTCTATCGCCGTGACGAATCTCCACATTGTCTGTGGCGCCTACGAGAACCTCATCCACGTGTGAGACATTGAGTCCAAGGAGCAGGTGCAGATCCTGACAGGCCACGTTGGCACTGTGTATGCCCTAGCGGTCATCTCAACACCAGACCAGACCAGTCTTCAACGCATCCTATGATCAGTCTCCCAGGGTCTGGAGTATGGACAACATGATCTGCACACAGATCCTGCTGTGTCACCAGAGCAGTATAACTGCACTGGCTGTGCCCCGGGGCCGGCTCTTCTCGGGGGCTGTGGACAGCACTGTGAAGGTTTGGACTTGTTGACAGAATCCAGGCCAGGTCTCAGCTTCTTCTGGGCCCACCCTAGGCTTATCCAAGCCAGGCTGGTATCAGGGTCTTTGCCTGCCCTTTTGGGGATAGGTGGGCAGGCTCACCAGGCCAGGCAGTGTCCTACTGATCCTGTGTCTGGCAAGTCTCTCTCTGTCTGGCTCTGCCATCATTGCTGCCAGGATAGTGCCCAGACCCTCTCTCTACACTCCAGGTATAACGCTCACCCGGTCCATCCTCCACCCCTGTTCCTGAAGGACGCTCTAACCACTGAATAATATTGGCCAGGGCCAATCATTTGTATCTTTTAATTTAACTGAATAGAAATATAAAATTTCAAGTTACAAAAAGATTTTGGGTAACAATTTTTAAGAACATATACCATAAAACAATTATTGAAAACTTTCACCAAAAAAACCTTTTATTTTATTTACATCTATTTAATTTACTAAATTTAAATAATTACATTTAGATTAGTCAAACATTTTATGAGACATTAGATACATTTAATTATTATCCCAAACTATTTTCCTGTTGACAAACCCTATAACAGAGATAGTGTGAACTTATTTTTTTTAGTAAACCCAGATAAAATATAATTTTATATTAAACATTGCTAACTTTAATAACATTGCTGTTTTAATTAAACCAACAAACTTAAATCTACTTTGTTATTAAATCTTTTCCCAAATCACATGATTCTGAAAAGCTTTGTGTTAGTTTCTGTTATATTTAATTTATATAAGTGGTTAAGTTCTTTAAGCCAGTTAAACAGAGCTTTTTATATAAACCAATTTTTATTAATGTCCTCTACATACACATATATACATAGACATAATCAGAGATCTGATTACTTCATTTAAAAAAAGTTTTTTGGTTTTTTTAAAATATATTTTATTGATTTTTTACAGAGAGGAAGGGAAAGGGAGAGAAAGTTAGAAACATCAATGACAGAGAAACATCAATCACCCCCCACTGGGGACGTGCCCGCAACCAAGGTACATGCCCTTGACCGGGATCGAACCTGGGACCCTTGAGTCCGCAGGCTGACGCTCCATCCACTGAGCCAAACCAGTTAGGGCTAAAAAAAGTTTTTAACCATGAGACAGGTATAGTAAATACCATCTATCCTATATAATAAAGAGGTAATATGCAAATTAACCATCACATTGTCACAAGATGGCTACGCCCACAGTGGAGGTGGGTTTCCTGTAACACAAGATGGCTGAACTCACAGCGGAGGCAGGGTTCCCATAATGCAAGCAGGGACCTGAGGCTGCGTGGAGCTGGGCGGGGCGGGAGACCTGAGGCTGCGCCCCCTGCCCAGCGGGACTTGACGGGTGACCTCAAGGCACGCTCACCACCCCAGTGCCAGCCTGGGGTACCTGAGGCCACACCCCCCATCTGGCAGGGCTTGATGGGGAACCTCAGGGCACGCCCCACCCCAGGCCTCAATCCCCGCCCTGGTGCAGGGCCAGGGAACCTGAGGCTGCACCCCCTGCCTGGTGTGCGCTGGGGGACCTAAGGCTGTACTCCCTGCCCAGCGGGGCTTGATGGGGGACCTGAGGCTGAGTCCCCCACCCAGCGGGGCTTGACAGGGGTGGGGCCAGCCAGGTCTGGATCTCACCCAATGGGGGTGGGGCCGGCAGGGTCTGGGTCTCACATGATTTTGAGGCATGCGTGAGTGGGCGGGAACTTGACTCTGGGCCAAGGAGAAAGATTTTCATATACATTTTACTAATTTTCTTTCATCTCTGACACTTCTATTATAGAGAAAGGGCAAATAGCAATATTAAAATATTTCCTCTAATTAATTCCCTTTTAATGTGCATGGATTTCATGCACTGGGCCACTAGTATATATATAAAAGCCTAAGCAACCATTACGACCAAATGACCTGAATGACTGAAACCACTGGTCGACCAGTCGACCAGTCACTAGACGTGCACCAACCACCAGGGGGCAGACGCTCAATGCAGGGCTGCCTTCTGGTGGTCAGTGCACTCCCACAACTTCCCGTGGCTGGCCAACTGCCCCCGGTCCCTCCCCCTGGCCAGCCAGCCCACCTTGGCCCCTGGTGCTAAACCATTCATAGATGATCTGCTTCTGGGTAAGAGTTTCATACGTAGTAGAGCAGCTCCCTCACTGCAATCTATTGAAAGTCAGCCCTTGACACAAGGGTTTGTCTCACTCGCGTCCTCTCCCTTCCCCAGGGGCTGCCTGCCCACCGCGGTGATGGAGCGGTGGCGAGGGAAGGAGGGGGGGAGGCAAGGAACCGCACAGTGGCAGGGCGCCGACAGTGGCATCAGCGTCTGGCATCTGTCCCTTCCATGTCCAGCCCGGCAACTGTCGCCTCCTCTCCCAATCCCACTGGGGCCCACAGGTGGTAGCACATGTGGCCCCTTTCCCAGGGGGTCCAAGGGCCTGCTCCCTCCTCGTTGGCCGGCGGCCAACCTCCCGTGGTCCCTCCCCACTCTCCTCCCCCAGGCCAGCAGGCCCCGATCGGTCTGGCCCTGATCGGCCCAGCCCCGATCGGCCCTGATTGCTGGCCAGTCCTAGAGACCCCACCCATGCACAAATTCATGCACCGGGCCTCTAGTTAATTTATAATAGTTGGAATAAGTTGTTAATTTAAATGGCTAAAGCTTTAAGATTTGATAAACAGTTTTTAAGGAATGGGGCTGCTTAGCAAAGGAGCCCATATATCTACTTGTGGGGTTATTTTATTGTTGACAGTATTACAGATGTCTCCCATTTTCCTACCTTTTACCACCCTCCACCCAGGCCCTGCCCCAACCCAGGCCTTCCCCATACTATTGTCTGTGTCCATGGATTATGTATTTCTATATATATATATATATAAAACCCGAATATGCAAATAGAACGAACAGTGGAACAACCGGACAACCGGTTGCTATGACGTGCACTGACCACCAGAGGCGGGCACGGAACATGGCAGTCATCAGCAGCAGGGAACATGGTGGGCATCGGCCGCAGTGGGATGGTGGAGCAGGTGAGCGAGGATGCCAGACCAAGGCGGGGCACCAGTCACTGTCATTGGAGCGAACCTCTGGTGGTTACTGAAAATTCTTTGCTCCCACGCGCTGTGGTCCTGCCAGGCACTTGCACCTGCTGCCAGTGCTGGCCCTGCTCACACCCACTGCCAGCACCAGAGCCACCACTCGCACCCACTGCCAGCGCCCAGCACAGGCCCCAATCGCTCAGCACCATCAAAAGGCTGCCCCAATCAACCCTCAGGGCTTCTCTACCTCCCCCTGCTCCTGAGGGGTGATCGGGGCCGGCAGCCACCTCTTTCACCTGCTGCTAGCGACAGCCCCCCTTGCACCCACAGCTGGCACCGGAGCCACCACTCATACCCACTGCTGGTGCCCAGCGCTGGTCCAAATCACTTGGCACTGTCAGTGGATGTGAGCAGCGGCTGCCAGCCCTGGTTGCCCCTGAGGGCTTTTCCACCTCCCCCTGCTCCTGAGGGGTGATTGGGGCAGCAGCCACCACTTGCACCCACTGCTGGCTGGGAAGAGCCTGCTCCTCTCAGAAAAATGGCTGCTGTGGTATAAGGTGGGGGATAACCAATTGCAGGTCTCTGGGTTGCTGCTTTTTCATATCTTCCCACAATGCTTCCTATCCCAGCCTCTCCTCAGACAACTCTAGTCCTCACTGCCCTCCCTTCACCAGAGCCTTAAATGAAAATCCTGTGTTCTGGGATTTTTATTTACTTTTTTTAAGGAAAAAAAAATGTGGCTTTATCTCCCACCAACTCTGGTCTCCCTGGCAGTCAGAAGACCTGCTGCCTTTTATGGCTGGATGTTACATAGGCCGTGTTCTCAGATCTGGTGTTCTGGACTGGCAAGCCCACCTGGGATCTGGGCCTGGACCACAGGGATATCTCCGCAGCCAAGAGATCCCTCCTCACCCTCGGCCTACTGCCGTGGAAGCTTGGCCTGTCCTTCTCGCAACCCTCCCCTTCCTGCTAGTCCAGGTGGTTTCTGCCCTTCCTTGTTAAAGTCTCCTCTTCAGCTAGTCCTCAATTGGTAACTCCAGGTGAATGTTCCCCAATTTAGTTTTATTTCCAGATTGGCCCTCAGAGGAGGTGCAAGAAAGATTCACCTACTACACCACCATCTGGAAACCCTAGCTCCTTGTGTTTTTAAAAGCTCTTTTCTCACTTTTTTCCCCTTTGGTTTGTTTAGTTTCAGGCAGTTGTAGGCTGTGTTTACATTTCTGATATCTACAGGAAGACTTTGGAAGTTACTAAGAAGACTTCAAAAAAATTCTATTAGGTTTCTAATTTTACCAAATTTCTGATCATAGAGTTATTAGATTCTTTGAACTATCTTGTCAGGTTTTAGGCAGGACAAAGAAAGAAATTTTAAAGTATCTGCTCAGATGGCCAAAGTTTTTTTTTTATGATTCATTTAGAAGTTATTTTATCTTTTAGACAGTTTTACTCATTAACTAAAGGTATTTCACTGTCCCAGAGTGGTTTCCTCTTCTTTTAGGAAATACTAGAGGCCTGGTGCACAAAATTTGTGCACTGGAGGGGAGGGGTCCCTGAGCCTGGCCTGCACCCTCTCTCAGTCCTGGACCCCTCAGGGGATGTTCAGGACCCCTTGATCCTTACCGTCTGCCTGCTCACTTATCCTAACCACTCGGCTCACTGCTCCTTCATACTGCCACGGAGGCGGGAGAGGCTCCCGCCACACCACTGCGCTCACCAGCCATGAGTCCGGCTTCTGGCTGAGTGGCGGTCCCCCTGCGGGAGTGCACTGACCACCAGGAAGCAGCTCCTGAATTGGGCATCTGCCCCTGGTGGTCAGTGCGCATCATTGCAACCAGTCGTTCTGGTTGTTCTGCCCTAATGGATGCTTATGCTTTTATTATATAGACTAGAGGCCCGGTGCACAAATTTGTGCACAGGTGGGGTCTGGCCAGCCTGCCCCGATCGGGGCCTATCTGGCTGGGCTGGATGGGGTGATGGGCCACGGGCAGTTGGCCAGCTGGCCCCGCCCCCTGGTCAAACTCCCCATTGAACTCCCAGTCGAACTCCAGTCAAGGGGACAATTTGCATATTAGCCTTTTATTATATAGGATTGTTCTTATGACAAACAACAAAACAAACAGAGACAAGAAAAGGAAACTGAGGAGCACAATTAGATGATGCCAACGTATTGAGGGAAACAGCATCCCTTTACTCCTGAGGCATCACACCACATGCCAGTACCTGGGGCTATCACCCCCACCCTTGAAGGAAAAACCTTGTCTCAGAGAAAGACATTTGGCCTCAACCAAAAAACAAGGGCAGTCTGAACCTAAGAAGGCTTCACAGTCCAAGGAAGCAGTGAGCCCAAAAGAGACTTTGTTGGTATCATACTTGGTTCTAGGGATGCTGGATCATGCAGGTGAGACCTATTTAGATCTTGTTTGTGATTCCAGATATGGTAACCTAAAAATAAAAGGTCTTCCAATGTAAGAGGCAATACGCATCAAAAAATAGCTTTTCTGGAATCACTGATTCAAGCAGAAACTCAAATAGTGTTTCAATTAGAAGACAAAGGCAAAGGGTATTTATGAGATAAGGAGGGAGCACAATTGCACCAATAGGAGGAAGATATTTATATTGATACAGATAGCATAATAGTGATGTTAATTCTAAACAGTGCTTTTAATTTTCAGTCCAATAGTCATCAGTCCGGTAGTCATAATAGCCGCTTTCTTCTTAGCTCTGCAAGCAATTCTCTGGGACACTGTTATTCTGCCCTATTTTAACATTCCAGAGATCTGAGGAAGAAGACCTACAAGGCAGTATCCATGGAGTGGCAGCTCTAGCTCCATTTTAAAATAGCTCCATTTATTATATTTTTAAAATATGGTTGATTATATCACTGGCCATTGGTGATTGGTTCAATCTCCAGCCCATCCCTGCAGGTCAGGAGTGGGACTGAAACTTCCATCCCCAGTCACATGATTGGTTCTCTGGGTAGCCGGCTCCCCATTCTCAAATGGGCCAAAAGCCACCTCATTAACATAACAAAAGGCACCTTTGAAGCTCTCAGCACAGGGAATTCCTAGTGGTTTAGCTCTGTGCCAGAAATGGCTAAAGACCAAATATGTATTTATTATAAATCACAATGTCACAACTGCCCTGGCCTGGACAGAGGTTTTCTCCCATCCTCCTCCACTCCATTGTCCCCCTCAGCATCACCTCCATCCCTTACTGAAGTCATACTCTGTGCCAGGCAGCATATGACTGTTTACAAGGACTACCTCCTCTCTCCCTGACAATATCCCTGACAGGGTGTGCTGCTCTGACTCCATGCTTCAAATGTGGAAACCAACTCAGAGTTCCTCTAAGACTGCATGGCCGGGAAGTGGAAGATCTAATGCTTTCAGCTCAGACATCTATGCCTTAAAAGATCAATTCCCCCCCCCCCCCCCGCCCCAGTTTATCCTGTTCCCTTCCTTTGTTAATTTTTTTCCCTCATAAATCATTAAAATAAACATGTTCATTTTATTGATTTGTTTTCACCCTGCTCACTTCCAAAATTAATTCAAAAAGGCTTATGATCATATAAATCAATAAACCAAAACTTAACTTCTATTCACACATACAAAAATGATGCATGAAAAAAAAAAAAGCCAAAAAAAAAAAATTATGCATGAACCACTGCTCTGTAGCCCTTTTATGGATTAGAGCCCCTGTCCTCAAAGGTCCTTGTGAGATAAAAGTCAGAAATGGAAGACCAAAGCGGGAGGAAGAGGTGGTGGTAGGGGAGAATTGGCTCCGAGCTTCCGGTCAACCAGGGCGAAGAGGAACGCATGCAATGCTATGGCACACTCTAGGTCATTGTCCCTGCTAAGCTAGGAAAGCTGTGGGTGTGGATATTGGTATGAACATGGTGTCAGGCCATGGACATGCACGGGCTGCTCCCTTTCTAGCTTCTGTGGTCCTGGGAATGGTGTGCTGCCAGGGCTTTAGAGAGTTAAAGAGCCTGAATTTATTACTGCCTCTACCAGGTGGCCCTGAGAAAAGGAAGGTCCCCACTCAGTGTGAAATAATTTTTGCCCCTGGAGTGAGCAGTGTTGAGAGTATTTGTTGAGGGAGTTACCAGATGAGGTCTGGCCTGGAGCGGGTCTGCCTCAGGCCTGCTGGAAGTGTATGGGTTCTTGACTTCATGTGGGAACGATTTCACGACATGAGTCCAGGTGATTTCCAAAGTATGTTTATTAAAACTGGGGACAATGAAACAAAGGCTTAAGGTAGGAGAAGCAACAGGAGAAAGTCAGAGAAAAGGGGGGCCTTGGAGACAGATTCAGGGGGATAAGCCTGGGATGAGCTGCTGCTGCCCACAGCTACCCTGGTTGCAAGTTTCATGAGGTCCCTTAGAGTTTAGGAGAAAAGGAACAGAGGTGCAAAGTGTGGGTGTACTCTGATTCCTTTGTCTTGAGACTTCTTATCTTCCTTTAGTTGGGTATAATTCTAGGGGAGGGTCTTATCAGAATATTCATTAGCTTTTCAAATGTGTCCTTCAAGGTGTTGATTCATCACAATGTGTGCATAGAGGGGTCAGGGTTATCTGGTTAGTTTTAAAGAACATCATTGAAGAGGGACCAGGACTAAGGCTGTTCTGTCCCAGGATCGCCTAGAATGTGTAAACCATTGTTCCTAACTGTCTTTGATTAGGGAAGATAAAACCTTGTGATTCATTAGCTGGCTATAAATTGCTCAAATCATTTGGCCTTATTTAATTATTTTGTCTCAATTTCCCTTATTCCACTTGCCAAGGAATTTCCCTAGCTTCTTACTGTCCTGCCACAAGAGAATGAAGGCAAAAGTGTTCCTACCAACTTTTGTCACCTCCTGTCTAGACACCTGAAGATAGACTAAAGCGTGCATTGTGTTCCTGTGGGCAATGTGAAGGCTGGAGCATCCAGGCCTAAGCTGTGGTGGGCGCCCTGGAGTGGCTGCTGGAGGGGCCTTGCTGCGTGGCCCTGGGCAAGGGGCAGAGACCAGGTCTGAGTTACAGCCCTCAGGACAGGAATGTTCCTTTTGAGGCCAGCTCGCCAAACCAGGACAGTCTCAGGATGTGGCCCTGTTTAGGCTGTGCCGAGCCCTCTGAAGTCATACTGTCTAGATGAGTGAATGAGTGAGGGGACGTGACTGTTCCTGAGGTGTGCACATGGGGTCTGTCTTTGTCCAAAGCCCTGTCTCCTTCCCCTGCATTGGAACTGCTAAAAAGGGATGCCCAGGGAACAGGTGCTAATGCCCTGGGGGCACAGTCAGGCCAGAGCCCAAGTGGGGAGGGTCTTGGTGTACACTGCAACCCCCCTTCCCCTTCACAGAAGGTGGGCTGTGATGGAGTGATCGGCTCCAACAAGCAAGAAGACAAGTGCGGTGTGTGTGGAGGGGACAACAGCCACTGCAAAGTGGTCAAAGGCGTGTTCACACGCTCCCCTAAGAAGCTGGGTGAGTGAGCCCCTCCTTCTGGCCCTGGGGCCTGACTGTCTACAGCACCTGCTCGGTGGGCATGGGATGCTTGACCTTGGGGCTCTGTCTGGGTTCATGACTCTTCCAGAAGGGTGAGGTAGTGGGAGAACCTAAATCAGGACAGCTTGAGCCAGGCTCCAGGGTGGGTGGGGGACAGGGAGAGTGCGGGCCCAGGTGAGGGTTCAGGGCAGAAGAAGCCAGAATATGGGTACATAGGATGGGTCTCAGATGTCTATTTGAGGGCAGGGGCTTGCTGAGGCCACCCCTCCCCTGCCTTTTAGGGCTGTGGGGCAGCTGTGGGTCCCTTGCTCCCTGTCCCTTCGCTGCCTTTCTGGGCGGACAGTCAAGGCCCATGAAACACTGGGGCCTCTGGAGCTGTCTTTGAGGGCAAGGCCCTCCATGCCTTGTCTGCACCCAGTGATTCCTCTCTTCTTATTTGTCTTTGTCTCCCCACATCCCAACAAAGGCTACGTTAAGATGTTTGAGATCCCCGCAGGAGCCAGACACCTGCTCATCCAGGAGGCGGACACTACCAGCCATCACCTGGGTGAGTCCCACAGCCCAGGAAGGCAGCCGACCTACAGTTGCTCTACCGGGTATGGCAGCGCCCCCGGGGTGGGAGGTCCGATTGGAGGGACTCCCTGTCCCTGGCTCAGCCCATGTCGTGGACCTTTTCTGGATTCACCTTTGGTGGAGGAGCCGTGCGTTTGATCAGAGGGCTCCTGGCAGCAGCTGTGGCGGGATATGTGCCCCACACCCCCAGCCCACAAGAATGACTCCCCATCTCAAGGCTAACAGGAACTGCCGCCCGCCCACTGGGAGGCAGGCAGGTCTGCAAGCAGGAGAGTCCTGAGTAGCCTCCACACACACACTGACCAGAGCGCCTGCGTGGAGGGTGGCCTCACACAGTGTATTTGCATATTTTCCATTCGTGTACCTCTACATTCCTGAGATTCTGTCTAGTGTAGAGATCTCTGACCACTCTTGAAATGTCAGATGTTCCAACAGCTCTGGATGCCCCTTCCCACATGGCAGCCCCCTGCCGGAGGGACTCTGCTCACTGAAGCTGCCTGGGGCCCTTTGCTGGGCCGCCACCCATCCTCACCCACTCCCCAAAAAGGCTTCTGGGCCCAACCTCCTGGGTAGTCATGGGGCCCAAAAGTGATGCAGGGGGCTGCTGGGAGATCCTGAACAAGTCCCTTCCCCCAATTTGGGGCCCACCTTCTTCCGTGTCCTGCGGGGCTCATATTGGTTCAGGACCTCACCATCTGGCATCCCTGCTGAGATGTGACAGAGCCCATTTTTTTTAATTGTCATTTTTCTTCTGTTGTTTCTTTAAGAAGAAACTTTATGTTGCTACCCAAAATGCAAAACTAGTACCACTTGCCTTAAACAGAAGGCAGGTATAAAAGTCAGTGCCCCCCGAAAAAAAGATGGCTAAAGACTCCAGGTCCCAGGTCCCCTGTCTCTGCAGGAGAGGAAAGAGAGTTGGTGACAAGTTGAGGACCCATGACACCTACTGAGGCTCACTTTGTGCTGTAGACAGAGTTACAGGAGACTTGTGTGCGGAGTTACTTCCTCACTCGGTGCCCTGTCCGCTCCCCAGTGCCCCTTCCACACCATGGGATGTGTGAGGCTTCCTGACCAGCGGAGTCCTCAGCTCCTAGACATTCTTTGCAATGGCCTGAGTGATCCCTAGTCAGGGCTAGCCTCTTCAGGAGGTACGGGGAACTGGTGGGTCCCCAGGCAGGGCCACTGTCACAGATGGGGTGGGGAGACCCTGATTTTCAGCTTAACATATGCTCACCCCATGGCAGGAAGCCCCGTCCCAGCATTGTGCCCTAGTGTCCAGCAGATACCCTGCACCCTGGGGGGCTGAGGCGGCAGATAGGGGCTTCCCACTCCCTTGCATACTCTGAGTGCCTGCTGAGTGTCCCAAATAGGCTGCAGGGAGGGAGCCTTTTCACTTCTGGGCAGAGCCCCTGCTCCCCCAGGGTCTGTGGGGGCAGGCCCGAGAAGAAAAGACCCCGGGCCTGGCAGAAAGGCACGAGTTCTGGCCAAGTGGCAAAGGACGAGCCCGGCTCTCAGGTGATTTGGGCTGTCTGGCAAGGACACTCCCTGCACCTGCCCAAACCAGTGTGCCCCCCTCCACCCCGGCCTCCCTCCAGCGTGCCTGGATCTTGCCCCCTGGTAATCGTGGTGGGGGCTCCTTTTTGCTGTTTCCAGCCGTCAAGAACTTAGAGACAGGCAAGTTCATTTTAAATGAAGAGAACGACATAGATCCCAATTCCAAATCGTTCATCGCCATGGGTGTGGAGTGGGAGTACCGGGATGAAGATGGCCGGGAGACGCTGCAGACCATGGGCCCCCTTCATGGCACCATCGCTGTGCTGGTAAGTCCCCAGGCCAGGGGGCAAGTGGCCACTGGGGAAGGGATGGAGCCTCCTGCATCCTTCAGGCCATGCTTGGAACGGCCTCTCTGGCCTGTCCATCCTTGTGTCAGAGTGGGGGACAGGCACGGAGCTGCCAGTTGGGGCTCTGGGCCCTCTATCGCTCCCAGTGACCTCAGGCACTCTCCCTTATAAGGGTTTTGGTTTCCCTGCTGAGTGACATCTATAGCCGCCTTTCATCATGCTCCTTCATGTCTGCCATCCAATCCCAGTTGTACCACACCCTGGGAGTAACGGACAGGGTTCAGGATGTTAGACCACCAGACCCTGGACTTTGTCCCTGAGCAGGCCTGGACCCCAGGTCTCCTGAGTTCATGAGCACGGACTGCTCCTGGTTATGGGAGTACAGAGGGGGGCGGGGGGGGGCTTGATTTTCTAATCACTTTTTTAAAATCAATTTTAATTACATAAGTAATATATTTTATCTGTAAAAAAAAAAATCAAACCACTACAGATAAAGCTAAGGTGAGTTCACTGTGGAGCGGGGTAGGCACCCGGACCCCAGCACCTCATCCCTGGGCACGCGCTCCGATTGCTTCCCCTGCAGGGACTTTCTCCCCCAGATGCTGTTGGGGACCCGCCTGCCAGTGCAGGTGCAGTAGGCCTCAGGACCTGCAGGTTCTGCGTTGGTAAATTCACCTACTTGCAAAAACGTATCTGTAATCCCCAAGTAAAAACTCAGCGTGGTTTCCACAGCCATTTGCAGACAAACGCAGAGCAGTGGCATGCATGTTCCAGCTGAGGGGGAGCCAGCGGACCCTCTGCTTCTTGTCTTAGCTCCTACTATAAACCAGTGTCCTTTTCACAGTGTATTTAGTGACACATTTTTCACATGTTTGTGCTTTAATGGGATGATTTCACTGTTTAAAATGGCCCCAGGCATAGTGCTGAAGGGCTCTGTGCGGTTCCCCAAGGTGAGCAGCTGTGGGGTGCCCCATGGAGCCCGTGCAGCATCGGGGAGCTCCTTGCAGGCCTGTGTTACAGGGCGCTGGCCCCGAGTCAGACAGCAGAGAATTAGCACCATGTATTAAGTAAGGATCCTTAAACAGAAAACACGTAAAAGATAAGGTTACATGTTGACAGTAGATGAGAATGCCATGGCCGGAATCTCGCAGGACCCTACCTCCCTGCGAGCAGTGGTTCAGTGTTGGGGACTTTTGTAGAACATAGCGACCTATAGCGAATACCGAGTCTGGGCTGTAAGTTACCTCGACTGACATTTCTGAACTGGCTTCGAGGAGGCGGAGGTTGGGCAGACACATTCATGGCCGTGTGGGGGCGCAGGTCATCCCGCAGGGAGACACCCGGGTCTCGCTGACGTACAAGTACATGATCCATGAGGACTCGCTCAACGTGGACGACAACCAGGTCCTGGAAGATGACTCCGTGGGCTACGAGTGGGCCCTGAAGAAGTGGTCCCTGTGCTCCAAGCCCTGCGGTGGAGGTGAGAGGCTTCTCAGGGTGGGGCCCCGAGGAAGCCGGGGCCTGAATGGGAAGGGTTTTCTAGGGGAGGGGCTTCTGGAGCCCCCAGTGCCCTGCTGACTGCCCGGCCAGAGGCATGTACCAGGCATGAGAAGACGGGCCCCAGGGAGGTTGAGGCAGTGATCTGTGTCTGGGTGACAAGGGCCCAGCCCTGCCTGGGAGGGAGCAGAGGGTGAGCAGGAGGGAGGTGTTCAGGGCAGCAGGCCTAAAGCAGCCAGAGGGCATGTGTGGGGTCTGGTCGGTGCCAACATGAACCTAAATCAGTGCGGGAGGCAGGAGTGGCCTGGCGGGAGTTGCTGTGAGAGTGGGTTGGGTGGGTTACTATGGCATCACGAGGCAGGGCACAGGGAAGACGTAGGCTGTGCTGGAGATGGGTGGGAAGGCCCCTCTGCAGGGGTCCCTCCCTGTGTTCATTCAGAAAAGCCTCCCAGACCTTCCGGGGCAGTGCTGGGTGCAGAGGGGTCCCTCCTGCCCATACCTCAAGGAGCCCACAGTTGGGTGGTACATGCAGGCATACAGGAAGTTCTGATTTGCCCAGAGTGGTCACTGTTTCTGGGGGGTGAACAAGATCAGAGGCAGAGATGACAGCTCAGCCTGCAGGAGCGGGGACCAGGACAGACCTCCCTCAGGTACCAAAAGGGGTTCGCTGAGGGGCTCGTCACCCACTCCCTGGCACTGGCAGACAAAGGCTTCTCTCTCCAGTGCTTGCACCTGGGTAAAGGTGTCCCCAGCCTTCCATTGAGCCTCCCCAACCCCTGTGGATTTCCTCTGCGTGTCCTGTTGATTCTTGCTTCTACATATCTCTTGGACCCATCTGCTATTCCCATCTTCGAAGCCTTGGCACCCCCTCGCTCCCTCCCTGGCCCTGTGTGTTCACTCGCCCCCAGAGTGACCTATTAAAGAGGCAGATCAGACCATGTCCCTCCTGGTGTCATAGCCTTCAGCAGCTCCCTCTGCTCTGAGGATAAAAAACAACTCTCCTCATGGCCCCCGAGGTCCAGGCAACTTGCAAACCTCTCCACTGCTCACCCTGGCTTTGGATGCTTCTCCTGGACATGCCATGCTCCTGCCTCAGGCCCTTTGCACAGGCTGCCTCCTCCCTGGGAGCCCCGCCCCTGCCTTCCTCCTCTACTTCCTGTGATGCATCCAGATGCCCAGACTGGATCAGGCTGCCCCACCATATTCCCCCATGTCTCGCCCACTAAGCTGGGGTTCTGTGACCGTGGCACTGCTGATACCTGGTCTCTGTAATTCTTTGTGGTGAGGGCTGTCCTATGCATTGTAGGATGTTGAGCAACACTCCCCCAGTGAACAACTAAGTGTTCCAGACATTTCCAGATGTTCTCATGTGCAAAGTCATCCCCATTTGGGAACTGCTGCACTGGACTGTGGTGGGAGGAGACTCACGGGACATGTTCCCACGATTAGCCAACTCCTGGGTCATGCCAGGTCCTCGGTGCATATTAGTTTAAGGTGGAGCAAATGGCTAAGCAACGGGAGAGGAAATGAATCCCTCCCTCGTGTCCCAGGATAGCCAAGGGGCCAGGGAGAAGGTGGTCGCTCTCCCTGCCTCTCACCCTCACTGCCCTAGGGTGCTGGGAGGACACAGGCTAGGCATCTCCAAGGCCTGGCTCGGGCACACTACCCCACCCCACCAGAAAGTTGGGAAGAACGGCTGAAGCTGCAGGTGAATCTGCCCCTTTGCACCCCGTAGAGGGGCCACACTGCCCCATTGAGCCTCCTCGAGCTCTCATCTTCAGGGTCCCAGTTCACCAAGTACGGCTGCCGCCGGAGGCTGGACCTCAAGATGGTGCACCGCAGCTTCTGCGACGCCCTCCCGAAGCCCAAAGCCATCCGCCGGGCTTGCAACCCACAGGAGTGCTCCCAGCCCGAGTGAGTGCCTGGGGTTGCCCAACTGCCTGGCTCCAGCCTCTGGGTCCCACTAGAGGGAGTAGAGGGCAGAACCCCCCCATCCTGGGGCTGCAGTGGAGGGAGGTATGGGATCTGTGTCCATGGGGGTGAGGGGTCGTCTGGGCCTCATATTTCCTGAGATGGGTGATGGGTTCATTGTCACCACCATGTTTTGTGGAGTCTAAGAGGCTGTGTGCATCTGAGAGATGGCAAGTGGTAATGCTCAGGTAGGGAAACTGAGGCTCGGGGTATAGGGCTAGCTTCTGATCCTGTGGGAGATGTTTCCAAGACAGCCCATAGCAGCGGCTGCATCCTTGACCTCCAGCCCCAGGGTCTGGCAGGGCTGCATATCCGGGTCCTGAGCAGGGAAGACAGTTGGTACTAGGTGGGGGCATGTGGGGTTGGGTGCTAAGGGCCTTGATACTGCTGCCAGAAGGGTCAGTGATGTCAGCAGAGCTGAAGTCGGAGGGCGGAGCCGGAGCCACAGAAGGGACAAAGACTGACAGGGTCCTTCAGGCCTGGGCTATCCATGGCCACCCGCACCAGGGCTCCCGGCAGTAGACATGTGTAGGGCTCATTATTTGCGGGACCTCAGGCAAGGGTGCAGCAAACCTATGGGGCACCTTTGTGAGACGAGGGAAGGCCGTGCCTGAGAGAGCAGGAGGCCCTCCCTCTACCCACCGTGGCCACAGGGGACTGACCACGTGCCACTCTGCCCTGGCAGATGGGTCATGGGCGAATGGGAGCCGTGCAGTCAGAGCTGTGGGCGGACAGGCACGCAGGTTCGCTCCGTGCGCTGCGTTCAGTCACTTCACAACAACACCACCCGCACCGTGCACACCAAGCACTGCAACGATGCCCGGCCCGAGAGCCGCCGGGCCTGCAACCGTGAGCTCTGTCCTGGACGGTGGCGGGCTGGACCCTGGTCTCAGGTAAGTAGGCCCCCTGGCCGTGTCCTGTGTCCTCAATCCCCAAACCAAGCTTGGGCAGGACTGAGGTGGCTGGGGCATCCCACCTTTGCTGGGCTCAGTTCATGCCCTGGGCCCCATCCCAGAGGTCTCAGGGCACCAGTGGTGCCATGTAATCAGTGTGCTGTTCAGAAACCCAGTGGAATGTGGGTCTTCAGGGCAGCCTGGGCTCCCGGGAGGCTGAGGGCAGCCTGGGCTCCAGGTTCTTATCGCTGAAGGTGGATGTGTGGTCTAGAAGGTCAGCTAAGCTGGCCGGAGGGGACACGAACCAAGGAGGGCTTAGACTTGGAAGGAGTAATAAGGATTGTCTTGGGGACTGAGCAGAGAGCTGAGCTGATGTAAGACTGACCTCCAGCTCTCAGCCAAGACCAGCCGCAGGGTCCATAATTCACTAGGAGGATCACAGGGCTCAGAGGTCGGTGCACTCGTGGTTACGGGTTATTACAAGGAATGCTCAGAGCACAATTAGGGAAGGGAAGAAGGCCATGGCCAAAGCCAGAGGAAACCGGCACCGGCTTCCAGGTGTTTCTTCCAGTGGATTCACCACGGATGCACCTAATTCTCCCGGCAGTGACGTGCCGCAACACACACGAAGTGCTGCCAATCAGGCAGCCCACCCAAGCCTGGATGCCCAGGGCAGTGGTCGGCAAACTCATTAGTCAACAGAGCCAAATGTCAACAGTACACCGATTGAAATTTCTTTTGAGAGCCAAATTTTTTAAACTTCAACTTCTTCTAACGCCACTTCTTCAAAATAGACTCGCCCAGGCCATGGTATTTTGTGGAAGAGCCACACTCAAGGGGCCAAAGAGCCGCATGTGGCTCGCGAGCCACGGTTTGCCAACTACTGGCCCAGGGTTTTCACTGGGGAGTAGTCACGTAGGCAACGGTGCCTGTGTGTGTGAGGACATCCGTTACCGAAGCTCTAGACCCCAGCAGGTGCTCAGCAGAAATCACATTGTTGGTGCAGTGCAACCCAAGGCCTCAGGCATGAAAAACACTCGCCAGACAGAGCATTCCATGGACTTGGCTCCCTGGAGCTGCCCATGGGCCAGTCCTGCAAATGGCCTTTCTTGGGACTGTGTAGGGTTTAAGCAGCCATGTCGGCTGAGTCAACCCTTTCTCTCACTCAGGGCAAGGACTTGAGAATTATCCTTGCTCACGGCTGGGCCAGCTGTGAGCCGAGCCAGGAGTCTGGGTGTGACTGCTCCTGCCAGCCCCTCCCCATGGAGAAGGCAGAGGGGGACAGGGGCTGGAGGGGCCATTGAGGGAGCTGGTAGTATAGAGCCTGGGGGTGCATGGGGGGAGAAAGGTCAGGGGGGTGGTCCTCTGCCAAAGCCTCCGGGACTCAGAGCTTTCCCAGGGGTCCCCCGTGCATAGCAGGTTTTTCTGGTCTTGGGTATCCCATAGCCAGAGCATTCAGAAATGCCAGGCCCTGCATAGTCGCTCTCTCTAACTCACAATAACTCTGAGACATAAGTATGTGTGTCCCCTCTTAAGAGCCCAACAAGACTGAGGCAGCCACCTGAGGCTGGGGTGAGGCCGGGCCAGCCTGCAGTCCACACTCTCCCCGTGCCCCTCACTACCTCAAACGAGTTATGGGGTCACATGCGTGAGGGGCTCTTCCGGACCCACAGCATGGGAGGTGGCCCCTGACTGGGGACTCTCCGCCTACAGTGCTCTGTGACCTGTGGCAATGGCACCCAGGAGCGGCCGGTACTCTGCCGCACAGCGGAAGACAGCTTTGGGATCTGCCGGGAGGAGCAACCTGAGACAGCAAGGATCTGCAGGCTGGGCCCCTGCCCAGGTAAGCCCTCTGCTGCCCTGTTGCCTGGGCACCAGTGTGCAAGCCCCAAGGCCAGGGCGTTGGTCCAGGCAAACGCTCTTCCCACAAGTGGCCTGTACTCAGCGTCCCTGGCCTTAAAATAGAAGTGGAGGCCTCCCAGGCTAGGGCTGGGCCCTTTCCATAGTGGGCAATATAAGGAACAGCTCATCTTCAGGCCAGGCCAGGCCCTGATGAAGGATGGAGCGGACTCAGCCCATCCCTGCCTCCCTGACGCTCCCTGTTGGTCTAGGAACTAGAGCCAGACTCACAGTGACCACACAGCAGGGCTCAACAAGACAAATGCCCTGTACCTTGCACAGACAACAACCAGAATACCGGCTACTTACAGACACCTTGGCAAATGCTAGACATGTGACCTCTTTTGGTCCCTGAAACAGCTCAAGATGTAGACCCCCATACAAGTTCTGTCTACAGAGAAGGGAGCTCAGGGGGGTCAGGTGTGCCCACCCCAGCTGGGGGCAGGGGTGGTAGATCCCAATTCACTGGGTCCCTGCATTCCTGGAGCAGGCCGTTTGTGCTCAGCTGGGGAGCAGGACTGGGTGTGGAGGAGCAGTACACAGGTCAGGAGGCCAGCAGCGCCTGTGTGCTGTAGCTACTCCATAGCCGAGACCAGGATGCAAGGGCGTGGGAGAGAGAGACACGGGCCCATCTGTCATAAGGGAGAGCCTGGAAGGCCCTCATCGCCCTTCCCAAGGACGCCAGGGTCTATGGAGCAGGGGCCGGGGGAGCCCTGGCTGGTGCCCCAGCAGCCGCAGTCCCTTTCTCTTCCCTCTAGGAAACATCTCCGACCCCTCTAAGAAGAGCTATGTGGTTCAGTGGCTGTCCCGACCGGACCCCGACTCGCAGGTCCAGAAGACTTCGTCAAGTAACCGGCCCGTTTATAACTCTGCCTCTGCCCTCCAGTGCATGCCCTGCGCCTTGTGGAGCTTGCCGTGGGCTCCCCTCCTCTCTTTCTATGGAAAACTCCCCTGACTCTTGCTGAGTGCTCTCGGTTGAATCTGTTTTCTCCTGGGCCTCTGTGCTCGACCATCTCCTTCGGAGCTGCTGGCCACCTGGCCGGGAGGGCCAGCCTTACAGAGGCAAGGCCCCGGCACTGGCCTCTTGTGGGGGGTCCGGGACCTGGTTGGTGATGGCTTGTAAAGGGTCAAAGATCTGTCATGGTGCTGGTAGGGCCAGCAGCCAAAGTGAGAATGTGACCACTTGGTGACCGCCCCGCAGGGCCACATCCCTCCAAGCTGGAGCTGTAGGTTGGAAGTCAAGGGGAAGCCTGCCCATCCCCTTTCAAATGCACCCACCACCCAGAGACTGGGGCTCTCGAGGCCTGCAGTTTGTGCGGCCATGCTGGGTAGCCCGGCCCTAAGGGTCCAGCGTGATATTGGGGGTTTCCCGGCTGCCTCTTCTGCTGCTGCTGCTGCTGCTGCTGCTGCTGCTGCTGCCCCTGTGCTGAGTGTGTCCTCCTGACTCATGTGACTGTGGCCTGTTTCCCGTGGCCTTTGTGTCCAACTCACTAAGACCTTGCCCCCACGCCCTGTCTCCTCAGGCAGGTTCAGGTCAAACGGAGGAGGCCTGGTGTGTGTCCCTCCAGTGGGACATAGGGACACACTGCCACTCCCATTCTTGGTCCATTCGCTCCAATGGCCTTTCCTTATCATGCACACATGGCCCCATCCACAGGGGTGAGAGCGTGAGAGAGTGAGAGACTGATGCGGATGCGGCCACCTGCCAGTGTGAACTACAGAATTACCTCAATTTTTATTGCTTTTTTGCTTAGACAAAACTATGTAGAAAATGCCTTAAAGTTGAAAGGTAACAGAATTGGCTGCTAACTCCAGCTTCAGAGGGGGAGACGTGATCCAGGTGGGAGGCAGGACCAGGGGGAGGTGGCCTACGTTATCCACCTTTGGCCAAGAATAAGGTTTCTCAATCAGGTGGCCTGGCTCCCTGTGCCCCTTGGCCTGTGCAGGGACCCACGCACTCTCAGGCCACCTGTGTAGGAAGGTCACCCACTGGCCAGTGGCGCCGACTGTTGCTGGAGCCCTTGTGGGAGCTCCCACAGCTCTGCCTTACTCCAGAGGGCAACGTTCTGGCCCTTCAAGTGACCCGTGTAGCGCTCCCGCCGTCACTCCCACCGCCACCCCAGCGCTGTCCACCCGTGAATATAAGAGCATCCCCACCAACACCAGCCTCCTGGCACTGATTACTGTTATGTAAATACTCGGTGTGTACTAATTCTCATGACTGTTAACTTCCAACTTTGACTAGGCCACGCGAGTGACACGAGTGACTCTGGGAAGGTGCCGTACACTCCTGGGCATTGTTCTCTCTGTCTACATGCACTTTGGTTTATCAGGGATATTTTACTAGTGTTTTGTATGTATTTATGGCATATTATATAGGTTGCATTGTCGTTGCTTTCCAGTGTTGTTGTTTTTTTAATGAGACCATGTGAGTGTGTGCCAAAGTGACTGTGAAAATGACCTTTTATTCTTTCTAACGCTGGAAGGACTTCCTGTCATGCAGCCCACAAATAAACTCAATAAAAGTTCAGTGAAACCGGGTGCTTGGGTTCGGCACACTGTTGGCTGGCTCCTTCTCGTCCTCTCCATGGCTGACGGCACCTGGAGCTGCGGGTGCCCTTCTGTCCCATTAGTTCCTTGGTTTCTGATTCAATGCACTGTACTGACCTCTCCCTTGCCAAGTGAGATGTTTAAGGTCCCTCTACTGTGGAGACACGCCCCTCCCTCCCGTGAAGACATACCACTGTGACTTTGAGTTCTGAGTCATTCGTGCTAAACAAGCATCTCCGAGGACACCTGTATTCTCCTCCTGGTTGGCGCTCTTACAACCCCCCACCTCGGAGGGGATCTGAGCCATGCAGTGGAAATGTGAGGTCAGGATCCAAGACAGTGCTGGTCTACCATCAGGCCACCACCCTGGCCCCGGGGCAGCTCTCAGCTCTCTGTTCAGGAAAGGAGAGGTGCCCATCGGGCCCAGGAGAGTCTGAGTCAGGAGAAGGGCAAGGCAGTGGTGGCTCTAGACACCTGGCCTATAATATTCACGACTGTGTGTGCTCAGCCGCGCCTGCCCTGAGAAGCCACAGGGCCTGTGCATTCATTCAGCTTGCTAACAAGGACCAGACAGAAGGGTAGGGTCTCACAGGGACCTCGCATCTGGGGCCTGAGTGCTGCCCTGCCAGTGGGTAGGTATCTCGCTTCTCCATTTCCTAGGAAGGGTCCCAGGCAGGGAGGAGGAAAACAATGAGAAAGTTTGACGTGGGGTTACCGTAAGTCATGGATATGGGCTTCGGGGCACACTGCCAAGCCCCAGGTGTCAGTTTGCAGGGTGGGGGTCATGGTAGTTGTGGCTGAGTCCTGCCTGCCCAGTGCTCTGGCCATGGAAAGGAATTCCAGCTCAAGAGAGACAAGGAGACCAAGGCAACTCTGTCTAACAGAACTGCGTTCACTCAGTCTCCTTTCTGGACAAATCGGGAGGAACCCCCAGAGTGCTGTGCGCTTGGGGACAGCCAAGGTGATGGAGGTGTGGGCAGATGAGGGATGCTTGCCACTTCTTTAATTTGACACACAATCTTTTGAAAGGTGAAATGGTGCAGAGAAAAGAAAACGAAGCTCTCTCCACCCCAGGCTTTTCCCGCGTGTGGGGGACAAAGGTGATTCAGGTTGCCTGTAAATGTGGCCTGAGTACACGCAGCAGCGGGTCCCCGTCCTCACTGTCCCTCATGACCACCTCGGGAGAAAGTGGAACTTGCACAAGTCTCAGCGTCTCTCACGCTTGCTCATTTCTTTCCAACTCAGGCCACACAGCAACGCCCTCTCCTGTCACCTGAGCCTTTGCCTTCACTCATAACAGGGTTGGTGAGTCTCTCCCTGGAATTTGAGGAATTAAAATTGGACTTTTAAATTGCCTTAAGAAGACCTAAAACCTTACTTGCCACAATAGTTTGACATGAAGAGTAGTGTAAAATTTTCTTCTAAAATAAAATTTAAGTCAAAAAAGGAGTTAACTTAAAGGAGGAAAGTACTAAGCAAATAATCACACGGGTTATTAACTCAGATACAGCCAAGACTGTGGGAATGGCACACAGACTTCAACTTGTGACAATGGGTTCCTCTCACCAGCTTGTTCGCTGGAAGGCAGTAGGTCTTGCCGTGCGTTGCTGCTGGGAATGGCTGAGGATGGAGGGTTGGGAAACTGAAGTTACCATCCTGGGCCAGTCAGTGCCTCAGTACATGTCGCTCAGCCTTGGGTGGTATAATTTCCTCTTCTTCGTCTCAGTGCTCAGAGATGCTACTTAGAAACCCACAATCATTCATATCCTTTAAAGGGTGATGGGTAATGATTCTTTTGAAATTAATCGAGGCTGATATTAGCATAGCCAAACTCTTGGCCAGTAGCTTTCTCAATTATTTATACATTCATTGGCTTATTTTAATTTTTAAAAACTTAAAGCAATGCAGCCCAGTAGTCAAAGGAAATCAGACCCAGAAGCCCAATATGTAAGCCAGGTAGCAGGGAGGCACCCTGCGGGGAGCCTGGCCCCCGCTGTCATCAGCCTGTTTGTGTCAGGGAAATGGATGGCTCATCCCAATGTGTCCATTCACTCAGCAGCAGTTGCCGAGTGCTTTCTGTGCCAAGCTCTGACCCGGGCACTGAGGACACTGCCAAGCACCTGAGCAGAAGTCAGCAAACTTTTACTCTAAACGGCCAGATAACACTGGGGGACATGTGGTCTACCCCACAACTACTCAACTCTGCCTTGGAAATGAGAAAGCAGCTGTAGATAATAAATGAACAGCATGCCTGTTCCAGTAAAACCTTATTTACCAAACCAATTGGAGGGACTGGCTTGGCCCGAGGACATAGTTAGCCCACTCCTGGCCTAGACGGATGTGATGTCTGCTTCTCAGGATTCCAGCCTAGTGGGAGACAAGTGAGGGAAGATGCTTAATACCAACCTTGCTAGGAGTGAAGAAAAAGGCTCTGGTGACAGGAGAGCGCATGCTGTGTGGCAGGAGTGACCCCACCCCCAGCAGCGCTGCCAGGCCAGGCTCCCTGCTCACCCTGTGCCTCTGCCCCTCCCGAGTCCCCAGCTGACCACTGGGTCTCCCTGAGGTCTGTGACCAGTGTTTTTCACACAGCTCACCTGCCAAAAAGGAGCAGTGGCCAGGGAGGGGGAAGGAAAGGAGAGGGACTCTGAACCCCTCCCACCCCATGGGTTTCAAACACGACTACTCTGATTTCATCTGTCTCATATTTTGGACATCTGTGTACGATTTCATCTATCAGTTTTAAAACCCTGAAAGCAACATCTCTGGGTCTTCTAATTTGATTTCTGGAATCAACCCTCGGCCCTCAACCACCTGTCTGTCTTTCTCCCTCCACACTGTGAGCCTGTTGCTCAATCTCAAGGTTAGGAAGACCAGGGCTGTTCTTGACCAGCCGATCTGTGTTTATCTCTTCGCACTGTGGGTCCTGAAGCCAGCCATGCTTCCTCCCTGGTTTGGCCACTTAGATGCTCAGGACCCAAACTGGTCCCACCTCTGGTTGGTCGGTGCCTCTATGTGTTCTTGCCTGTAACGTTGCTATTGTAAAATGCATAAATTTCCTGTTCTGGACTTCCTCCATTATTCACATTTATATTGCTTACATTTGTACCTTTACTCGTTCTTTCATTCACTCTTATAGGCTCTGGGGATAGAGGGGGCATTCAACTATAGCTTGGGCCTCTGCCATTTGGTGCTTGCAGGATAATGAACAAGTCACACATTAGTCACTTTACCTGACAATTAAATGTGAGCTTACCAACTGGGATGAAGTGCTGGGAAGGGGAGACTCATGGCACCAGGAGACCGCACACCAGTGGGATTTAACCTCCTAAGGGAGGTAGGCGATGCTTGTCTGAGGAAGATGTGTTTCATCTGAGCCTAGAGGAGAAGAAGAGAGCAGCTGGAGGCGAGAGGCTCAGCATGTGCAAAGGCTTTGTGGCCAGAAGGAGCCCCACAGAGCAGCAGGTCCAAGGCCTGAGGGAAACCAGAGAGGTGATGGGGACAGCTCTTCACTCGGAAAACAAGGGTCAAAGCAGGGGCTTCACTCAGGACAATGACAGGGTCACATTTCCAGTTGAAACCCATTCTGATTGTAGATAAGCAGGCAGAAAGGTGGCTCTTACCACAGTGTGGCCACAGTGTGTGGAGGTGAGAGGGAGGGGAGCGTGCACATATCCGAGAGGGTGTAGGAGGAAATGCTGATGGACTTGGAGATGGCTAAATGGGGTGTGCACCTGAAAGGCATTCTCTGAGGCAGATGGTACCAGCAGAGGCTGTGGGCTTGGGCTGCATGTGTGAGTTCTCAGGCAGCTTAGGGACTGTTGGGGTTAGGGGGTGTCTAGTAGGAAGTTGTGCCCATGAATCTAAACCTTGGGGAGTTTGGGGTTGGTGTCCATCTAAGTGGTCACCAGCCTAAAGGAAAAATTACAGGCTTGAGCAGTGGCCACGCAGCAGGTGAATGTCAGAACCAGGGGTCCTGAGTGGAGGGGCCTGCCTGTCAGCTGTGGCAGACAGTTTTGATGGGCTGGCGAGCTGCAGATGGAGGTACAGATAATCTGTATGTTGGTGCACCGAGTGAATCTGTAGATGTGGTTCCCATCCCATGGCTGCCCTTCCTCCCCTCTTTCCTCCCTCTCAGTAGGAGCTGAGGTCAACTGAGGAGAGTGATGGAAGGGAGGTCACAGCAGAGGTTTGTGTGGGAAAGGCTGGGAGCAGAGTGTCTGAGCAGAGAAACAAGTAGGCAGAGTGGGGCCCATTGAGGTTATAGTCATCAAGAATTTATAAAATCAAATGCCCCCTGTGATAGTACTCATTCCTTCATATTGAATGAACTTTTGTAAATCATCTCAATATGTGTGTTGCATGTGAAATGCGGTGATGAGGGAAAGGGAAGAGGAATGGGAATTTAGAAAGAACACAGAGGATGAAGGGGGATGAAAACAAGAGGAGTTGGATGGGTTGACTCAATCTAGCTGCAGACAGAGTTGGAGCTAGGCTAGGGAGAAGGCAGCCACGTGGGGAAAGAGAAACAATGTGGCCTCCAAGGAAAGAGTCAGGCTCCCCATGCAAGCTGGACCGTGGGTGACCAGTGTCCTGGCAGGAAGGACAGGGAAGGATGTGCTGGGCAGAAGGATTTGCCTATGTGAAGGCATCAAGTTATGGAGCCGTTTGCTTGAGAAATGGCTGGAAGCACAGTGCAGCAGGGCATTGGGGTGGATGGGGCAGGACACGAAGCTCTCAGGTAAGTTGAAGCAAATGGAAGAAAACCCACATTTTAAATTTCCCTTTAGGCACTTTTCAGAAACAATGATCATCTGGGGAGTTTGCTGAGAACTGGAACAAATGTGAGGAGTGTGGTGAGGCCACGGCCAAGGCTCTGGGTTTGCTCTATCAGGTTTTAGGAATTGGTTCTTTGGGGTTTGATTTTGTTATAGTTACTGATTATAGATTACTAGAGACCTAGTGCACGAATTCGTGCACCAGTGGGGTCCCTCAGCCTGGCCTGCGGGATCGGGCCAAAACCAGCTTTCCAACATCCCCCAAGGGGTCCCAGATTGCGATAGGGCACAGGCCAGGCCAAGGGACCCCCACCGGTGCACGATCAGGGCCAGCGAGGGATGCGGGAGGTTGGCCAGCCGGGGAGGGACCGCAGGAGGGCTCCAGGGCATGTCCAGCCCTTCTCCCTCAGTCCCAATCAGCTGGACCCTAGCAGCAAGCTAACTTACCAGTCAGAGCGTCTGCCCCCTGGTGGTCAGTGCAAGTCATAGTGACTGGTTGACCAATTGACTGTCTGCCCCCTAGTGGTCAGTGCACGTCACAGTGACAGGTCAACTGTCTGGGTCAGTGAATATCATAGCAAGTGGTTGAGTGGCCTTAGCATATCATTAGCATATTACGCTTTGATTGGTTGAATGGCTGGCCGGACACTTTGCATATTAGGCTTTTATTATATAGGATTGTAGAGCCTACCATTACCACAGGGATGTCACGTGTAAAGATCTGGCGAAGTCCCACTCTTTAAAATGAGCTGGAATCATTCCCCCGCCCCTGGCCCCCCAAGAACAGACAGGTCTCATTTCTGTCTCAAACTCTGAGGGATAGTGAAAAATCTAGACTCAGCTGGGGCCTGCGTGGAGGAAGGGACCATTGCTCACAGCATGTGTGGCTGCACTCCAGGGCAGGTCCGGCACTCCTCTGACATGGAAACCACATAGACTTTCCGTGTGAGCTCGCTTGCCTGTGCACTGTCTCTGGGCTCTTTCAAATGTCTCCTGCAGCAAGCTGCCCCCTGTAGGGACACAACATTTCCCTTATCTTGTCCTTCGGTTATTTGTCCCACTTTTCTCTTTCAGAGGGCCGCTGCCAAGGCGACAAGTCAATGTTCTGCAGGATGGAAGTCCTGTCTCGCTATTGCTCCATCCCAGGCTACAACAAGCTGTGCTGCAAGTCCTGTAACCTGCATGACAACCTCACTGACGTGGATGACAGGGCAAGGCCACCGCCTGGGAAGCATAATGACATTGAGGAGCTCATGCCCACCCTCCCAGTCCCCACTCTAGTCATGGAGGTGCAGCCTGTGCCAGGAACACCCCTGGAGGTGCCTCTCAATGCCTCCAGCACCAATGCCACTAAGGATCACCCGGAAACCAATGCGGTTGACGTGCCCTACAAAGTCAATGGCCTGAACAATGAAGTCCAGCCACCCAACCTAATCCCTCGACGGCCAAGCCCATATGAGAGAACCAGAAACCAAAGGATCCAAGAGCTGATGGATGAGATGAGGAAGAAAGAGATCCTCGGATAGTTCTAATAAAATGGAAAGGTAGCATCAATAGCATTTTTTTTCTTGCTTATAGAGATATTCCATGGGATGGCAAGTCCTGTGTCATGGTGATTAAGTCAAAATTCCTGAGTCCCAAAAGTTTTGAGGGAACAGAGGGAGAATCACATAAAAATAGATACGTGTGTATTATATAGACAGTTGTGAGCATGTGGCCAAGAAGGAGAGCACATGGGTGTTCCAGCCCCAGAATGTTCTAAATCCTGAACTGGGCGTGGGGTCTGGAGTAGAGAGCAATGTAGAGGTTCTACAGCCTTTGTCAGTGAGGGAGGGCAGGAGGACTAACTTGGAGAAAGAAGACATTTGCCTCAAGTTTCTGAGCAGTAACCAGTGGTGACAACACAAGACATTTCCTTCTAATCCCCAGGCCTGGACATGAGCCCCATGGGGACTCTTAGGAAACAATGATTTAGTCACTAACTTCCCAGTCACTAAGATGAGCACATTGAGGTGGAGGCCGTGGACTCCAGTGCCTCCAATGCCAGGCAGGTGGTGAGGACGAGTGTGGTGGCTCCAGCATTACTGCCTCTGTGAGAACTGGCCTGCTGCCAGAGAGCATGCTTTTTCACTAGAAGTCTAGATTCTGTGTGAAAATTCTGTCTTTAAAGATCAGCCCAAAATACTCTAAGGAGGCTGGGAGTCTGTCAGGGTGTAGGGCCGCCAGGCTGCAGCCTCTGGTCTCAGGCATGGCCTGACACAGCCTGGCCAATCAAGGACTTAGGGGAAGCCATCTGACGCATTTGGTGCTCACCAGCTGTGCTATCTCGGCCATGTCTGAGCTGTGACGCTGCCCATTTCTTCCTGGGAAAGTCCCTGGAATCCTATAACTTTGGCTTGAGGATTGATCTAAACAGGGGGTCACGTTTTCTGTGAGATGAGAATCCAGTGGGGTGCACTCCCAGGTCTCTCTCCTCTCCATGAACCCTGGCCCCTCTGGCCAGCCTGGCCTCGGCCCTACAGCTCCCCAGAGGGGCTCTCTCCTTCCACAAGTGCATGGGAAGGCTGACAGGCATGCGCTGTGCTGGGAAGTCCAGTGAGTGGTCAAGGCTGACTCTCCCAGAGGGGTGGGAGTGCTGCCACCAGGATGGTCATGCCTGAAGGACCCACGATGGACTTTTTAGGCTTGGGTATGCTTGTGGGGGATAGGCCTGCTCTCTTGGAGCCTTCCAGCCCCCCAGCCCTGCCCCCACTGTCATCCCTTAGAAGTTTCAATAGGGAACTGCCAGATCTGTCCTCTGATGGGAGGCATTGGGTGGGAGGTGGGGAGAGCCCTCTGTATCTTTTGCTCTTTCCAAACAGAAACAGTTTCTATTTCGGCAGAATGGTGCTTTGTGAGCAAGATGTGAATGAGAGAGAAATAAGAAGGGAGTGGGTGGGGATGGGTGGGAGAACAATAGCTAATTTTTACCTCTCCCTGCATTGATATTAACATGCAGCTTAAATTTCCCAAAATTATAAGACCTGGGGGGCACATTAGCACCTTAGCTGGGCCTCCCTTAACACATCATTCTTAGGCTTTTCATACCCACAAGAGTTCTAGAGCCTTTTTATTCCTGCCAGTCAGAACTTAGAGAACTCTTTCTTGTTTAAGTCCCCATTATATGGACAAAAATACTGAGGCTCAGGAAAGCACCATGACAGCAACTTTATATTGAGTTTTGAGGTGCTCAGTCTGTGTGTGAGAATCTGTGCATGTGTGTGTGTGTGTGTGTAGTCTAAGGGACAAAGAAAGGGTGTAGGACATAGTAAGGACCATATCTGGGATAATGCTTAACTGTCCAACTGGGTGATGACCAGCCTTCCCGTCTCTTGGCATAGCCCGCCCTCTTTTTCTGCCACCATGCCCCACACATGCTCAGACACCGTGCAATGTCTAAAGGAGCTTGCTGACTCCTAAGAACTAAACTGGAGAAAACGTTTTGAACATCTCTCATAGTATCACTTCTTTAGTAAGGTGTGGTATACAGTACTTTCACAATCCTGTCATTATAACTAGGAAATGGGTCCCTCTGCTTTCTCTCATGGCAGCTGGTATTAGTTACGGCCTGAAAGACTGGGCAATTCTTGCTTGGGTTTGTCTTGGAATGTAAAGGAAGTTTGGGGTGACTAACCCTGGCCAGAGAGTATTACTCAGTTTATCCAGCCTGGGGGCCTCAGAATCAGAACGATCCACTCCCAGATCCTGGCAAAGTGGGGCTGCATACCTTGGGGCCGGAAGTCTTTGGAGAGAGGCCGTAGGTGGGACATTGCCAGGGGTACCTGTCTTTGGCTAGCGGGAGAGAGATGTGCTCTGGAAGCTGTAGGCCAGCAAGGCCATGTCCTCACATGCCATACTCAGTGCCTTGGACCATATATCCAGAGTTCTGCAGAAGTAAGCAGTCCTCAGAGGTCTCTCCCCAAGGAATGCAGTGTTCATGCAGCTCTGAGAGACTGAAAGTCGCTGAGCTTGGGACAGTTGGAGAGCAGGCTCAGCAACAGTGCTGAGCTTCCAGGGCCAGCCCTGTGTTCAAAGCTCCTGCCTCGTGTGTAGGGAAGGCCACACAGCTATTCTAGCTGAGTTTCATAATACCATGTGTGACTCAGATGTCCTCTGTCCACAGTTCTAAAAAAAAAAACAGCTGAGGGACTCGAGGATCACTTTATGTTCACAGGGAGACTTGTGCTAGCATTTTGGGACCTGGCTCTCTGATATATTGCTTTTGGAAAACCCATGGAATTTCACATATAAGCATTTCATTTGTATTTTAAGTTGGTTTGTTTTTTTTGCTTGTTTGTTCCTTTGTTTGGAGTGTATAAATGGTGCTCAATAGTCAAAGTCTATCAGGTGACTGTGTACTCCTGTGTGACAGGCAGCCAGCACACAAAAAATCATCATGGTGCTGAACTCCAATCACATTTTATCTTACTGATCACAGCAAACAATACATCTGTTTCCTGTATAGTAAAATTTGGTTCCTTGATTTTATAACTTATTAAAGTCAAAACGTCTGTGTTTTTGCACATCGTGCTTGTGTTGTTTCTTACCTCAGTGGCACTTGTCCCCATTCCCAGCTTGGACTCGAGCAGATGGAAGGATGTGCTGCCCTCAAAAAGCCAAGAGGTGGGAAGGGGACCAGTGCAGGGTGAGAGGCAGCCAGAGGGACTCATCTCGCTCCCAGCTGCCCATGGAGTTAGCTCTCCAGGTGCCTTGAGTAAGCCCACGGCTCCCAAGGAAACCTTTAGTTCAGAGAGGAGATGAAGACTCTCCAGACACCTCCTCCTCCCCGATTCTATCTCTGCTATAGTTAGGGCTTGTGGAAAAATACTCGAGGTTGTGTTAAACTTGAATTTCAGAGAATAACAAATAATGTTTAGTGTATGTTCCATTTTTATACTAAAAACTTTTTTTAATTTAATAAATCTTTATTGTTCAGATTACAATTGTTTCTCCTTTTTCCCCCCATAGCTCCCCTCCACCTGGTTCCCACAACACCCTCTGCCCTTACCTCCCCACCATTGTCCTCATCCATAGGTGTACGATTTTAGACCAGTCTCTTCCTGCACCCCCCACACCCCTTTCCCCCTGATAATTATCAATCCACTCCCTTTCTTTACCCCTGATTCTATTATATTCACCAGTTTATTCTGTTCCTCAGATTTTTAATTCACTTGATTTTTAGGTTCACTTGTTGATAGATATGTATTTGTTGTTCATAATTTTTATCTTTACTTTTTTCTTCTTCCTCTTATTAAAGAATACCTTTCACATTTTATATAATACTGGTTTGGTGTTGATGAACTCCTTTAGCTTTTTCTTATCTGTGAAGCTCTTTATCTGACCTTCCATTCTGAATGATAACTTTGCTGGGTAGAGTAATCTTGGTTGTAGGTTCTTGCTATTCATCACTTTGAATATTTCTTGCCACTCTTGTCTGGCCTGCATAGTTTCTGTTGAGAAATCAGCTGACAATTGTATGGGTGCTCCCTTGTAGGTAATTAACTGTTTTTCTCTTGCTGCTTTTAATATTCTTTGTCTTTTGCCCTTGGCATTTTAATTATGATGTGTCTTGGAGTGGTCCTCTTTGGATTCCTTTTGTTTGGGGTTCTGTGTGCTTCCTGT
This sequence comes from Cnephaeus nilssonii, assembly GCF_951640355.1. NCBI lineage: Eukaryota > Metazoa > Chordata > Mammalia > Chiroptera > Vespertilionidae > Cnephaeus > Cnephaeus nilssonii. The sequence goes on from NC_137076.1 coordinate 9,970,566, forward strand.
ACTTGTAAGTCTATTTCTTTCACCAAGTGGGGGAAGTTTTCAGTCATTATTTCTTCAAATAGGTTTTCAGTATCTTGCTCTCTCTCTTCTTCTGGCACCCCCATTATTCTGATGTTGGTATGCTTGAAGTTGTCCCAGAGGCTTCTTACACTATCTTCAACATTTTGGATTCTTTTTTCTTTTTGCTTTTCCGGTTGAGTGTTTTTTGCTTCTTTGTATTTCAAATCTTTGACTTGATTCTTGTGTTCCTCTAGTCTGCTGTTGGGTCTCTGTAGAATATTTTTTATTTCAGTCAGTGTATGTTTAATTTCTAGTTGGTCCTTTTTCATATCCTCGAGGGTCTCATTAAATTTATCAGCCTTTTCTAGGAAATTCTTGAAAAACCTTATAACCGTGGTTTTGAATTCTATATCCAGTCGTTTGTTCTCCTTCATTTCTTTCATTTGTGGTCTGTTTCTTTGACTCCGCATTTTCACTGCTTCTCTGAGTTGGTAGGGTAGCTTTGTGTGCTAGGTTTCCTATATGGCCCGGTGGGTCAGCCTCCCCAGTTACCTGAGGTGGACACTCTTGGTGCTCCCCTTTGTAGACTGTGTATACAGCCTTGTTGTAGTTAAGTCTTGATTGTTGTTGGTATCACTGGGAGGAATTGATCTCCAGGCCAATTGGCTGTGAGTATCAGCTGTGTCTACGCTGATAGGGATACCTTCTGTATAGGACCAGACTTGCAAAATTGCAAAAGCCTCTGCGTTCAGCTTGGATGGGGCGCAGTCTCAGGGCTGAGCAGACAGTCTTGGCTTCCCGTCAGCCCTGCCCTTGCGCATGCGCCTCCAGACCTCTGCCTTCCACGGATCCCGAGTTTCCGCCTGACAGTCCAGATTCCCCCTTTAAGAGCGTGGGTCCCCCAGGGACTTGCCCAGAACTGGGTTTCAGTGCAGTCGGAACTGGGATTCAGTGCCGTCAGGAGCTTCTGACTCCTTCAGCTATGGAAAGCCCGTGGCAACCTCCGCAGTCAGACCTCTCTGCGCGCACTCACGCACGCGCGGGGCTTCAGACCCCTGCCCACTGCGGCTCCCCCGAGTCTCCAAGTCTCCGTGTGCCTTTCTCTACAGTCCAGACTCCACCCGTATGAGCCTGGGTTCACGGGGTTTCGGCCAGAGCTGGGGTTCAGTGCAGTCAGAACTGGGGTTCAGTGCAGTCGGGGGCTTCCTTTCCCCTCCCGCCAGCCAGGCACTCGGCCACCCTTCCTCTCTGAGCGCACGTTTCCGTACCTCAGTGCTTTGTGGCTCCTCTGATCCGTGAGCTTTTCTCTTTCCTTCTAGTTGTAGAATTTCCACTCAGCCAGCTTTCCTGTGGTTTTGGATGATGTCCGTTCTGTCTTTTAGTTGTTGTTTTGAAATTGTTGTGCAAGGCAGCAGTTTAGTTGCTTACCTAGGCCGCCATCTTGGTTTCTCCTGGTGACTCTGTGCCGCAGTGACATCGCACGCCCCGCCGCCAACCCCAATGTTGCATTTCATCCAGAGGCTTCTGAATTTCAATCCTCTACTCCTGGAATAAAATATTTTACTTCAAAGGAGTGAATCTCAAATAATGGGAATTATCGGTAGCACTCTATACTAAAAACTTTTTGTTGTTTCTCTGAAATTCAAATTTAACTGAGAATCCTGTATTTTAATTTGGTAACCCTGCCTATAAAAGACAAGTCCATTCGCTCTGGCCCTCTTTGATACAGGTGTTGGGGAGAAGGAAGACTGAAGGGTGCAAAATTCCCCAGCCAAGAAGGAGACCAACAACATGTACCAAGAAATCATACTAGTTTGGACGGGGGCTGCAGGTGGCTTTGGGATGCACAAGATTTCTCCTCTTGTTCACTGTAATTTGTTTGGACTCTGTTTTCATAGTATAGTTGTCCTTTATAACAGGGAACAGGCAGTGTGTGTTCGGAGTAGGGGAGGAAGGTCAGTTGACTAAGCAGAAGTGGCTGAGATGAAATGTTTGCAAAGGCTATTCATAACCAGATAGCTCAGAAAGGTTCTTTTAGAAAACAGGTCTGGGTTACACAGGAAGTGGTAAGGAAAACCCAATCTGTACTTTCTGAAGATGTGGACAGATGGCTAAGAGGAGCTAAATTATGTGATTGCAGAGGTTCTGGCCACCACCACTCCTCTGTGCACTGTGTAAGTCGCTGACTCACAGGCACAGAGCAGCCAAGCCATGGTCACACTCTGCCTTAGAGGCCACATGGCCAGTAACTTACCCTCTATACCTCATGGTTCCACAGAGTTGTTTCTTCAGTCTTGTGATATTACTCATAATCCATACTCCCATGATTTTATACCCCAACATTTGTATGCACACCCCAAATTATACATGTCCTAGACCAGTGGTCAGCAAACTCATTAGTCAACAGAGCGGCAAACTGTGGCTCGCGAGCCACATGTGGATCGCGAGCCGCGGTTTGCCAACCACTGTCCTAGACGGTCTTTGCTTACCTCCTCAACTCTCCTATGTATGGGCTTTCACATCCATTCGTGACCACGTGGATACTAGACAGGCAGGGTCCAGGAAGTGCTTGCCTGTCAGAGTGAGATATCCACACTGTTCCATGTGGGGACTGCCCCAAGACAGTCCAACCTCAAGTACACATAAAAATATACCAGGACAGGGTGTGACTGCCCCACAGTGCATGAAAGTTACCAATGTTTTAGTTCAACTAACATTCTTCTAGTATCTTTAAATGAACACTTAAATCACTGATTTTCAACCTTTCTTTTTAATTCTATGCATTTATGGCTATAAATTTCCCTGTAAGAACTGCCTAAGCTGTACCCCCAAAATTTTTATATTTCATACATTTATTACCATTCCATTCCAAATATTTTATTACTTTTGTTGTAACTTCCTTTTTGGCCTGAGGGTTATTTTAAAGCATGTTGCTTAATTTCCAAACATTGAGGAACTGTCTAGTTATGGAATATTACAAATTTCTAGCTTATTTTATTGTGGTCAGAAAACATTTTCTGAAAGGTTTCTACCCTTTGAAATTTGTTGAGTGTCTGTCCCCTGGTGATCAGTGCGTGTCATAGCTACTTGCCAGTCGGCTGCTCAGCTGGTTGCTTAGGCTTTTATATATATAGATATGTATATGTATGTACACCATACATTTTATAATGATCAACTCAACAGGATATGTAACCCTTGTAATCATTTACACACCCAATGTAGGAGCACCTAAATATATAAAGCAAATATTGATGAACATTAAGGGAGTGATTGACAATAATATAATCATAGCAGGGGAGTTTAACAACCCATTGACCACAAAAGACAGAATACACAGACATAAATTCAACAAGGAGACAGTGGACTTAAATGAAACATTAGATCAAATGGATTTAATTGATATTTTTAGACTATTTCACCCTAAGGTAGCAGAATATACATTCTTTTCAAGTGCACATGGATCATTTTCCAGGATAGATCACATGTTAGGCCACAAAACAAGTCTCAATCGGTTTAAGAAGACTGAAATCACATCAAGCATCTTCTCTGATCCAAATGGTAAAAACTAGAAATCAACTACAGGAATAAAACTGAAAAACACAGACACATGGAGGCTAAATAACCACAGAGGCTACTTAACCCTTAATGGGTTAACAATGAGATCAAGGGGAAAAAAAATCAAACAATACCTTGAGACAAATGATAATGAAAACACAATGACTCCAAATTTATAGGATGCAGCAAATACAGGTCTAAGAGGGAAGTTCATAGCAACATAAGGCCTACCTCAAGAAACAAGAAAACTTTCACTCTACCTTTACACCTAAAGTAATTAGAAAAAGAAGTACAAAGTCCAAAGTGAGTAGAAAGAAGGTAATGATAAAGATCAGAGAAGAAATAAATAAAATAGTCTTAAAAAACAATACCAAAGATCAATGAAAGCAAGAGCTGGGACTTTGGAAAGATAAGCAAAATTGATAAAATTTTAACCAGACTTATCAAGAAAAAAGAGAGAAGACCCAAGTAAATAAAATCAGAAATGAAAGTGGAAAAGTGACAACTGACACCATATATATACAAAGGATTATAAAAAAAAATACTATAGAGACCAAAACATGGTGGCCGAATAGGCAGACCTGTCGTTCACCTTGTCCCAGAGCCACACTGGGAATGCAACTAAATTGGAAAACATTCACCTGGAATTACCAACTGAGGTCCAGCTGAGGGGGAGAATTATATCAAGGAAGGACAGAACACATCTGGAGACCACTAGGAAGGGTGAGGTCACAAGTGGAGCTGACCCAGCTTCCAGGGGTGGCAGGCCAGCAGGCTGAGAGGAAGGAGGAAACTCCTCACTACAGGATAGTCTGTTCCCTCAGAAGACAGAGGCCCAGAACCCAAGCTGGGCTCCACAGCCCGGAGCACCAGAGCCGAGACTCACCGCACCCGTATCATCCAAGCCATGAAAGGCAGCAGGACTGCTGGCTGCAGCACAGCCTGGAGCCTATAGACTGGAGTCAGTTGGAGAGAAAGTGACAGTTTCGGGTTTTTATGTGTGTGTATTTTCTTTTTCTTTTTTCCACCTCTAAACCCAGAGACCAGGAGTTCTCATTTGCAACTACTCACCCAAAGCTATGATGCAGGGAGGAAGAAGTGGACTCAAAAAGCCTGGGGAGAGATTGAGGTGGGAAACATTGCGGGAGACTCAGTGGAACATCAGTCAGGAGCATCTATATATATAAAAGGCTAAGCGACCGAACAACCAGTCGACAGGTTGCTAAGATGTGCACTGACCACCAGAGGGCAGACGGTCAACGCAGGAGCTGCTCCCTGGTGGTCAGTGTGCTCCCAAGCCAACCTCCCACAGCCGGCCAACCTCATGCAGTCCCTCTGCCCAGCCAGCTGGCCCTCCCGATCGGCCCCAATCACCAGCGAGGCCAAGGGACCCCACCCATGCATGAATTTGTGCACCAGGCCTCTAGTTAGGTCATAGGCCCCAAACCAAACGGCCAATTTTCTTGAGGAACTGTCCTCTCCCAGCAGCCAGAAGGCAGGTAAAAGGGGGGGGGGGAAATGCCCAGGTGATACAGCCTGCCCCACCCACAGGTGCCCTGAATGCCACACCCTGCATTTTGAGCTTTTATGAGGAAACAAAAGCAGAGGCCAAGCTTATGGGTTTGAATATTCTCAAGGAGCCCTCAGTGACTGGATTGGGGGAGGGGCCATCTGTCCCAATATCCTGGGAACCAGACTGATATTTTCCCCACACAAGAACACTGAAAAACTCCAGGTTTCCAGCCGATCCCCTTGGTCTCTGTCCAGCCAAGGGCAGAGTAATATTTTGGGCCACTTGCAGAGGAACAGCTCTGGGACATGGAAACACACCCACCATATTTCCTGAAAGCTAAATAACACCCCCCTCCCCGCCCCAAAGCCCTTTCAGAAACAGACGATTGAGTGAGTAAGATTGATAGCTGGCTAGCAGGCAAAGGTGGCAAGAGGAGCGCCTGGGGAACCAGGGGAAGTGTGCTGACCCAGCCCTGGGCTCCTTGCTGCTAACAAACCTAATCTAAGGGCAGACTGGCCTTTCCTGGTTTCAACCCAGGACTGTAGAGACAAACATACATGGTGGAGTTGGTGCATCACTTGCAGCTTCAAGCAGGTTGCTGAAAGCCAAAAGACAGTGCCTAACAGTGGTTAGCACCTAAATACTTAAGAGGGAGCCCAGAATTGACAGACAGAATAGAAGAGTGGGAACAAAAGCAAGCTCCCCTGGGATACTAAACCCAGCTGAAATGAACACCACTTCACTTTTTTTTTTACTTTTTTTTTCTTTTCTCTTTTTCTCCATTTTTTCTTCTCTTTTCTTTGAGTTTTTTTTCTCTTTTCTTTTTCTTACCTTTTTAAGTTTATCTTCTTTATCTGCTTTATTACTTTATTATTATAACCTCTGTTGTTTCATTCATATAACTAATTTTCCTCTTCCATTTTCCTACTCAATTTTTTTATACTACTCAATTTTTTCTCTTTTCTTTTAATCCTGCTTTCTCATATTTTTTATTTTCCTTACTTTAAATCTATCTTCTTTCTCCTCTATTTTCCTTTTCAATTTGTTTCTTATCTTTTCAATTATTTTCATCCTCCTTTATTTTAAACCCCTTTCCTTCCCATATTCTGCTAATTCTTTATTCTTATTTTGTTTATTTCAGCTCTGTATCTACATATTCTGCCCTCCTTTTCTTATTGTCTTTTGTGTTTTTTGTTTGTTTGTTTTGTTTTGTTTTCTCCTCATATTTTTTCTTTCTTTTTTTCTATCATTCTTGCTCTCTCTCTCTTTTTTTTTTTTCTTATTCTCTCTCCTCTGGTGGTTCCTTTTGGTTGGTGCTGTAGGGTCTTGTGTACATGTTGGTTTTATTTCTTCTGTTTCGTGTTTTGTTTTGTTGTGTTTTGTTCTATTCAGTCAGTACCTCCACAACAGCTCACATGACATGGTCAGAGGTGAGCCATACAGTCAGACAGCCTGAGAGGAGATTCCACCCACAAATAGAACAATAACATTCAAAACCTAACTACAGCAGTAGAACCCAAATAACTCAAGTAAGGGACTCTCCTACAGCACCCAGCTCAGGAGATCTATGAGACTGCACCATTGGGTCCCACAAAATACCTACTATATAAGACCACCCCCAAAATAATCTGGGAGGCATAGCAGTTTGATCTAATACAGAGAGACAAAAACAAAGAGACAGCAAAAAATGGGGATACAAAGAAACAACCCCCAAATAAAAGAATAGGAGGAACCACCAGAAAATGAACTAAATGAAATGGAGGTTTACTAATTTGTCGGATAAAAAATACAGAGTAATGGTAATAACGGTGCTCAAAAAATTCAGTGAGAACTACAAGCAACCTAATGAGAATTATAAGAGTCTCAATGAGAGCTACACCAACATGAAAAGAGAGCTTGAAACAAAAAATGAGAATCAATTGGAAATGAGGAATGGCATAGCTAAAGTAAAGAACACCCTGGAAGGATTCAACAGTAGACTAGAAGAAGCTTAGGACGAAGTCAGTGAATTTGAAGACAAGGTAGAAAAAAACACCCATTCAGAGCAACACATGGAAAAAAATTTTAAACCAGAGGGAGAGTCTAAGGGAGCTTTCAGACAACATGAAACATAACATTCACATTATAAGTGTACCAGAAGGAGCAGAATCTGAGAAAGGGATAGAGAACCAGTTTAAAGAAATAATGGCAGAAAATTTTCCAAACCTGATGAAGAAAAAAGTCACTCAAATTCAGGAAACACAGAGAGTCCAAATCAAAATGAACCCCCAAAAAAACACACCTAGGCACATATTAATTAAAATGGCAAACATTAAAGACAAAGAAAGAATCTTAAAGGCTGAAAGACAGAGACAGAAAGTTACCTATAAGAGAGCTTCCATTAGACTGTCAGCTGACTTCACAATAGAAACACTTCAGGCCAGAAGGGAATGGGATGAAGTATGCAAGGTAATGAAAACCAAGAAACTGAACCCAGATTACTCTATCCAGAAAGGCTATCATTCGAAATTAAAGGTGAAATAAAGAGCTTTGCAGACAAAAAAGGCTAAAAGAATTTATTACCACAAAACTAGCACTGCAAGAAATGCTAAAGGGACTGATGTAAGAAGAATAAATAGGAGAAAGAGAAGAACACAGGCATAAAGAATAAGAATGGCAGTAAATAAGTACATATTAATAATAACCTTAAACATAAATGGATTAAATGCTCCATTCAAAAGACATAGGGTAGCTGAATGGATAAGAAAACATGACCCACATATATGCTGTCTACAGACCCACCTCAGAACAAAGGATTCACACAGAATGAAAGTAAAGGGGTAGAAAAACATTTTCCAGGAAAACGGGAATGAAAAAAAAAGCTGGGGTAGCAATATTTATACATGACAAAATAGACCTCAAAGTAAAGGTCATAACAAGAAATAAGGAGGAACTGGTAAATGAAGCAAAAAAAAAAAAAAAAAGAAATAAGGAGGTCCACTTCTTAATACTATAGGGATGGATACAACAAGAGGATATAACTCTGGTAAACCTATATGCACTCAATACAGGAGCATCTAAGTATATGTAAAAAAAAAAAAAAAAAAAACCTTCTAGAGGATTTTAAGGGAGAGATCGAAAAAAAATCACCAAAGAAACAGAAATCCTAGATCAGATGGAATTAATTGACATTTTCAGAACATTTCACCCCAAAGCTACAGAATATACATTCTTCTCAAGAGCACATGGACCATTTTCAAAGGTAGACCACATGTTAGGACACAAAACAAGTTCTTAAAGTTCAAGAAGATTGAAATCATACCAAACATCCTCTCAGATCACAATTGAATGAAATTAGAAAACAACTACAATAAAAACACTCAAAAATATTCAAACACATGGAGGCTAAATAACATGCTATTAAACAATGAATGGTTACCAAAGAGATCAAAGAAGAAATTTTTAAAAATCATCCTGGAAATAGGTGAAAATGAACATGCAACAACCCAAAATTTATGGGACACTGCTCAGTGAAAGCAGTCCTGAGAGGGAAGTTCATAGCAATGTAGGCCTACCTCAAAAACCAAGAAAAACTTTTCATAAGTTGTCTTACCCTACAACTTAACGAATTAGAAAGAGAACAAGAAAAATCCAGATCAAGTAGAATGAAGGAAATAATAAAGATCAGAGTAGAAATAAATGACATAGAGACAAAAAAAATCAATAAAACCAACAGCTGGTTCTTTGAAAGGATAAACAAGATTGATGAACATCTAGCCAGACTCATCAAGAAACAAATAAAAGAGGACCAAAATAAACAAAATCAGAAACAAAAGAGGTGAAGTAATAAATGACCCCAAAGAAATATGAAGTAGCATTAAAAAAATACTCTGGACAACTATATTCCAATAAATTGGACAACCTGGGTAAAATGGACATATTCCTAGAAAAAATACAATTTTCCAAACCAATCAGGAAGAATCAGAAAACCTGAATAGGCAGATAACTACAGAAGAAATTGAACTAATAATAATAATTTAAAAAAAAAAAAAAACTTCCAGTAAACAAAAGCCTTGGTCTGGGCAACTTGACAGGAGAGTTTTATGCAAGATTCAAAGAAGAACTAACACCTATCCTCATCAAACTATTCCAAAAAAATCCAAGACGAAGGGACCCTTCCAAGCACATTCTTAGGATTACCCTAATTCCACAACCAGATAAAGATGCTACCAAAAAAAAAGAGAGAATGAAAGGCCAATATCCCTGATGAACATAGATGCTAAAATCCTCAACAAAATACTAGCAAATCAGATCCAGCAATATAATAAAAAGATCATACACCATGACCAAGTGTGATTTATTCCAGGGATGCAAGGATGGTACAATATTCGCAAATCAATAAATGTGATACATCATATAAGTAGATTGCAAGACAAAAATCACATGATCATATCAATAGATGCAGAAAAATAATTTGGCAAAAATCTAACACCATTTTTTATAAAAACTCTTAGCAAAGTGAAAATAGAGGGATTATACCTCAACATAATAAAAGCCTTATATGACAAACCTACAGCCAACATCATACGCAGTGGGAAAATACTAAAACCATTTCCCCTAAGATCAGCAACAAGACAGGCATCACTTGCACCACTCTTGTTCAACATAGTACTGGAAGTTCCAGCCATAGTAATCAGACAAGAAAAAATAAAATAAAAGGCATACAAATTCAAAATGAGGAAGTAAAATTGTTATTATTCGCAGATGACATGATATTGTACATAGAAACATAAGACTCTATCAAAAAACCACTAGATTTAATAAATGAATTTGGAAACATAGAAGGATACACAATTAACACCCAGAAATCTATGGCATTTTTATATACCAACTAGAGGCCCAGTGCACAAAAATTTGTGCACTCGGTGGGGGGGAGTCTTCCAGCCTGGCCTGCACCCTCTTACAGTCCAGGAGCCCTCGGGGGATGTCCAACTGATGCGGGGGAGTGGGCCTAAGCTGCAGTCAGCCATCCTTAGCACTGTGGCAGAGGCAGGAGAGGCTCCCGCCACCACCGCTGAGCTCACAAGCCTTCAGCCCAGCTTGTGGCTAAGTGGTGCTCCCCCTGGGGGAATGCACTGACTACCAGGGGCAGCTCTGGCCCCGCCCCACATCATCCCTGCACCGCCAACAGTCGCCGCCATCCTCCGATTGCTGTCCCCTCCCTCTGCCCACTGGCACCCACCTTGGCTGGCCTGGCACTGCCCGCTCGCAGGCCCCGCCCCCCACTGACCAGTTGTTCTGCCACTTGGTTTATTTGCATATTGGGCTTTTATTATATAGGATAATGAACTCTCAGAAAGAGAAATTTTCTTTAAAAATTCCATTTACCATTGCAACAAAACAATTAACATAATCAGAAATAAATTTAACCAAGGAGGTAAAAGACCCATACTCAGAAAACTACAGGACTTTGAAAAAAGAGATAGAGGAAAATATAAACAATTGGAAGAATATACCATGTTCATAGATTGGTAGACTTAACATCATTAAAATGTCCATACTACCCAAAGCAATCTATAGATTCAATGCAATCCCTATTAAAATACCAATGGCATATTTCACAGATCTAAAACAAACACTCAAAAATTTCTAGAAAACCAAAAACAAACAAACTAACAAAAAAAACAAAAAAACATGAATAGTAGAAGCAATCTTGAGAAAGAAGAACAAAGTTGGAGGAATCAGATTACAATCTATCAAGTTATACTACAAAGCCACTGTACTCAGAACAGCCTGGTATTGGCACAAGAACAGGAATATAGATCAATGGAACAGAAGAGGAAACCTAGAAATAGACAAGGAGCCATTATGCTCAATTAATATCTGACAAAGGAGGCAAGAGCATACAATGAAGTAAAGACAATCTCTTCAATAAATGGTGTTAGAAAAATTGGGCAGGGACATGCAAAAAATGAACCTAGACCACCAACTTACACCATACACAAAATAAACTCAAAATGGATAAAAGACTTAAATGTAAGTCGAGAAACCATAAAAATATTAGGAGAAACTATAGGCACAAAAATCTCAGACATCTCTCGTAGCAGTATTACCAATACATCTCCTAAGGCAAAGGAAACTATGGAGAAAAGTAAACAAATGAGACTACATAAAAATCAAAAGCATCTGCACAGCAAAAGAAACCATCAACAAAATGAAAAGACAGCCCACTGCATGGGAGAACATATTTGCCAATTATTCCTCTGATAAGGGGTTAATTTCCTAAATACTATATAAGGGAACTCATGCAACTTAACAAAAAGGAGACAAACAATTCAATTAAAATATGGGCAAATGACCTAAATAGACACTCTCCAAAGTGGACATGTTAAAAAGAGACATAGGAAAAAATGCTCAAAGTCACTAATCATCTGAGACATGCAAATTAAAACTACAATGAGGTATCACCTCACACTTGTCAGAATGGCTATCATCAACAAACGACAAGTGTTAGCGAAGATGAGGAGAAAAGGGAATCCTAGTACACTGCTTATGGTAATGCAGACTGTGGAAAATAGTATGGAGTTTCCTCAAAAAATTAAAAATGGAGCCGAAACAGGTTTGGCTCAGTGGATAGAGTGTCGGCCTGCAGACTCAAGGGTCCCAGGTTCGATTCCTGTCAAGGGCATGTACCTTGGTTGCAGGCACATCCCCAGTAGGGGGTGTGCAAGAGGCAGCTGATCGATGTTTCTAACTCTCTATCCCTCTCTCTTCCTCTCTGTAAAAAATCAATAAAATATATTTTAAAAAAATTAAAAATGGAATTTCTATTTGACCCAGTAATCCCACTCCTGGGAATATATCCTAAGAATCTTGAAACACCAATCAGAAAGAATATATGCACCCCTATGTTCACAATAGCACAATTTGCAATAACTAAGATTTGGAAACAGACCAAATGCCCATCAGCAGATGAGCAGATTAAAAAGCTGTGGTACATTTACAAAATGGGATACTATGCAGCTGTGGGGAAAAAAAACCTCTTACCATTTACAACAGCATCGATTGGCCTGGAGAATATTATGCTAAGCAAAATAAGCCAATCAGAGAAATATAAGTATCACATGATCTCACTCATAAGTGGAATCTACTGAACAAAATAAACTGATGAACAAAATAGATCCAGAGGCATAAAAGCATGAAACAGACTATCGAATTTCAGAGGGAAGGGAGGGAGGGTGGGTGGGTGGGAAACAATCAACCAAAGAACTTGTATGCATATATGCATAACCCATGGAAAAAGAGAATAGGGTGGTGAAAGCCTAGAGTAGTGAGCATGCTAGAAGAGGTCAATGGGGGATAAAGGGGGACATATGTCATACTTTTAACAGTAAAGCTTTAATAAATAAATAAATAAATAAATAAATAAATAAATAAATAAATAAAGTGTCTCTGCCATATGTGAGTTATTTTGAGCTAAAAGCAATGGAGACCCTGTGGGCTCAAGAGAAACATTTGCCTCCTCCCCTTTAACTATGTAGAGAAATTTAAATTAGGGTTTTTGCCCATAATTAAAAAAAAATCAGATCTAACCTTTTTTTTTTTTTACCTATCTATATGGCAGGCAAATTACTAATTACTGAACATCTGCTCTTCTTATTGTCCTGCAATAACCTTTCTCCCCTCTGAAGCCCTCAAGCCTCCTTAGCTCAGAATGCCATATATACATTTTCCCTGTCTCTGAATCTCTCATGTTTGCAGTGTCTCTGACTGTCTCATATATGTGGGTTTCCATGCACATGAAGTTTAATTTTATTTTCTCTTGTTAATGTATCTCATATCAATATGATTATTCAAACAGTCAAAAGAACCAGAGGCGGGAAGGGGAAATTGGCCCCTTTCCCCACATTAGTAAAACTACATGCATACATTCAGAGGATTTCCTCTCGAGATACTAATGATTACAAAGAGAAAAACACTACCTATACAGTGGGAGACCAGGCAGATAGATCTTAACCAAGAGAGCAAAGATAAAATGAGCAGCAACGGGATAAGTCAACATCACAAAACTCCTAATGTGCTAATATAATGAACAGAGAATACAATATTATTCAAAGGTTTTCTTACAAAAAAAAAAAGCATACCATAAACTTAATCATGAGAAAACATCTGACAAAACCAATGGAGGGACAGTCTATAAAAAATAGCCCATTCATTTCACAGATCTATTTATGAGAAAACATCTATTTTGTAATGTAGTAGCCAATGAGATAATAGCCCAAATCATCTGAAGAGATAAATATACATTTCAAATAACTTAATGACTTTGAAATAATGTAAATATATCAGATACATAGCCCATCTATATCTATATCTATAAAAGCCTTCAATATATATAAAAGACTAAGTGACCTTTATGACCAGACGACTGGCCAGTAGCTATGACGCACACTGACCACCAGGGGCAGCTCCTGCATTGACCGTCTGCCCCCTGGTGGACAGTGTGCTCCCACAGCCAACCTCCCGTGGCCACCCAACCTCCCAGGGTCCCTCCCCCCGGCCTGCCAGCCTGATCGGCCCCAATAGGCACTGATTGCCAGTCAGGCCAAGAGACCCCATGCATGCACAAATTTGTGTAATGGGCCTCTAGTATTATAATAATAAGTTAAATTATATTTTCCTTTTTCAGATTGCTTTGAAAATGGACCATTAAGAAACTATGAAAATGTATATCTTCCTCTTTTGCCTCGATTCTGAACAAGTCTCTTTGAAAATAAGAGAAATTAGACAAAGAAAATCTGTTGACAATTTAATAATTGTTACTTCTTTGTCTACTTCTCTTATGATACACATATTTTGGTTTCCTGTTTCCTTACTTGTGATGGGAGCCAACAGTCTCTTCCTCTGGTGATCTAAGGAGATGAATGGGAAGAGCAAGTGTAGACAGAAGAGAGAAGTGTGTGAAGCAGCAACCAGCATGGCTAGGGTTCCAGGTCTGGAGAAGGGGGTGATGCACAATCGGATACACTAGACAAGAAATATAAATTTAGAAAGCATGGGGAGCCAGGCAGATAACTTCCCTCTAGTGGAGAAGCTCACTGAAACCCCATCATCTTTTATTTACTTGAATACACATTTGCCCTTTAGGAATGCAAACAGGCATATCAAAGGTAAAGTTTGGGGGAGAAACCAAGATGGCGGCATAGGTAAGCACCTAAACTGCTGCCTCGCACAATTTCAAAACTACAACTAAAAGACAGACTGACATCATCCAGAACCACAGGAAAGCTGGCTGAGTGGAAATTCTATAACTAGAAGGAAAGAGAAAATCTCATGGAGAATCAGAGGAGCTGCAAAGGGCTGAAGTATGGAGACACGCGTACAGAGAGGAAGGGCGGCTGAGTGCCTGGCTGGCTTTCTCTGGCGGGAGGGAGAAGGAAGCTCCCGACTGCACTGAACTCCAGTTCCTACTGCACTGAACCCCAGCTCCAGCCAAAACCCCGTGGAACCAGGCTCACATGGGTGGAGTCTGGACTGTAGAGAAAGGCACATGGAGACTCGGAGACTTGGGGGAGCCACAGCGGGCAGGGGTCTGGAGCCGCGCATGAGTGTGAGTGCGCGCAGAGAGGTCTGACTGTGGAGGTTGCCGCTGGCTTTCCCTAGCGGGAGGGAGTCGGAAGCTCCTGACTGCACTGAACCCCAGTTCTGACTGCACTGAACCCCAGTTCCGGGCGAGCCCCTGGGGACCCACACTCTTATGGGGGAATCTGGACTGTCAGATGGAAACTCAGGGGAGCCACAAAAGGCAGAGGTCTGGAGGCGCGCGCGCAGAGAGGAGTGACTGCTGAGTGTGCCGCAGGCTTTCTCTAGCTGGAGGGAACCGGAAGCTCCTGACTGCTCTGAACTCCAGTTCCGGGTAAGAATCTGGGAATCCAGATTCATTGGGGGAGAAACTGGACTATCTGGCAGCGGGCGAAACTCGAGGGCAGCTTTCTCTCAGAGGTGCTTGCAGCAATTACCAAGGGACACTGAGACCAAGGGGCCTCATAGGGCAGGGCTGATGGGAAGCCAAGACTGTCTGCTCATCCCTGAGACTCCTCCCCATCCAAGCTGAGCACAGAGGCTTTTGCAATTTTGCATGTCTTGTCTCATAAGGCTGTCTCCAGCACAGAAGTTCTCCCGGCATACACACAGCTGATACTCACAGCCAATTGGTCTGGAGGTCAATTCCTCCCAGTGATACCAACAACAATCAAGACTTAACTACAACAAGGCTGTACACACGGTCCACAAAGGGGAGCACCAAGAGTGTCCACCTCAGGTAACTGAAAAGGCTGACCACTGGGCTATATAGGACACCTAGCACACAAAGCTACCCTACCAACTCAGGGAAGCAGCGAAAATGTGGAGTCAAAGAAACAGATCACAAACGAAAGAAATGGAGGAAAACAAATGACTAGATATAGAGTTCAAAACCACGGTTATAAGGTTTTTCAAGAATTTCCTAGAAAAGGCCAATAAATTTAGCAAGATCCTCGAGGATATGAAAAAGGACCAACTAAAAATTAAACATACACTGACTGAAATAAAAAATGTTCTACAGAGACCCAACAGCAGACTAGAGGAACACAAGAATCAAGTCAAAGATTTGAAATACAAAGAAGCAAAAAACACTCAACCGGAAAAGAAAAAAGAATCCAAAAAGTTGAAGATAGTGTAAGAAGCCTCTGGGACAACTTCAAGCGTACCAACATCAGAATTATGGAGGTGCCAGAAGAAGAGAGAGAGCAAGATACTGAAAACCTATTTGAAGAAATAATGACTGAAAACTTCCCCCACCTGGTGAAAGAAATAGACTTACAAGTACAGGAAGCGCACAGAACCCCAAACAAAAGGAATCCAAAGAGGACCACACCAAAACACATCATAATTAAAGTGCCAAGAGCAAAAGACAAAGAGAGAATATTAAAAGCAGCAAGAGAAAAACAGTTAATTACCTACGAGGGAGCACCCATACGATTGTCAGCTGATTTCTCAACAGAAACTATGCAGGCCAGATGGGAGTGGCAAGAAATATTCAAAGTGATGAATAGCAAGAACCTACAACCAAGATTACTCTACCCAGCAAAGTTATCATTCAGAATGGAAGGTCAAATAAAGAGCTTCACAGATAAGAAAAAGCTAAAGGAGTTCATCAACACCAAACCAGTATTATATGAAATGCTGAAAGGTATTCTTTAAGAAGAGAAAGAAGAAAAAAGTAAAGATAAAAATTATGAACAACAAATACATATCTATCAACAAGTGAACCTAAAAATCAAGTGAATTAAAAATCTGATGAACAGAATAAACTGGTGAATATAATAGAATCAGGGGCATATAAATGGAGTGGACTGATAATTCTCAGGGGGAAAGGGGTTTGGGGGTGCAGGAAGAGACTGGACAAAAATCGTACACCTATGAATGAGTTCAACCAGCAGGCAGGCAGGCCAACCGCCCATGTCCCCTCCCCCTGGCCAGACCCAACCCATGCACAAATTCATGCACCGGGCCTCTAAAATATATATATACTGAGTGGCCATATTATTATGTGTTCAGAGATCATAATAATCTGGCCACTCAGTGTACAATAATGATCTCAGGATGGCCCTTGGGTACAATCTCTAAGGTCATTCCATCTTAAATGTGATGTTCAGTTCATCCAGGGTGCTCAGGCATTAAAATCTGTTTTATTAGTCCTCAAATTGCCCAGTATAGAGTTAGGCAAAAAATATATATATTTAATTATTTTTAGTGATATTCACATTGGCTTTTACACTGATCCCTGTGACTGCCCTAGGCAGCATTTTCCTAGCAAGGAACCCTCCATCAGGCATCAAGATGAGAAACTGTGTGCTCTTTACCCAAATCATTTCCTTGCCTCACAACCAGAGGTAATCACCATCCCAACTTTTGTGTTTAAGTGGAATCTAGTCTCCAAAGATGATTCCCCAATGAACCATGTCCCCAGGTAGTCACTCAACCCTTATATCATCTCCCTTTGAATCTGGGCCAAATCTGTAAATCATTTTTGACCAATGGAATATAAAAATTAATGCTGTATGAATTCCAAAGCTGAGTTATAAAATTTGCAACTTGTCCATAAGTCTCTTAGAATGCTTGCTCTTGAGTCACTATTAGCCACCCTTCTATGGAGAAGCCCAAATAAACTCTTAGTCAGCTATCACCAATTGCCAGAGATCTTGGACATCAAGCCTACTTGAGCCTTCAGCCCCAGCTGTCATTTGACTGCAAATGCATTAGAGACACCAAGAATTGCTCAGCTGAGCCCAAACATGGAACCAAGACAGATACCAATCAATTGTTTCAAGCCACCAAATTTTGAAGTGAGTTGTTACTAGATAGTCTAGCTAGGATACTAGAAGGATAGCTAGAATACCTCTCAATCACTTGCTGTTTTTAATTACTTCATATTTATAGATTATTTAGTATAAATTTTGAAAAAAATGGTATCATACTACACGTAGCTTCCTATACCTTTTAAAACTCATTAGTATGTTTTAAAATTCATGTTTTGCATGTAGCTTTGGTTCATTCATTTTTTACATTCAACTGTGTTAACATTCCAAAATTTATCCATTGTCTTATTAATGGACATTCTGACTACTTTCAAACATTTGCTATTATGGTTAGTGCTAAGAATACTTGTATACATGTCTCTTTGTGCTCATATGCAAGCATTTATCTAGCATATATAAACAGAACTTCTATTTTATGACATGCACATGGACAACCTTACAAGATGTCAATGATTTAAATCAATTTATACTCCCACTACTAGAGTATGAATGTGTTATTCTACACACATTCCAAAACTCATTGTCGTCAACCACCTTAATTTTTTGTTATCTGTACTTATAAAATCATGCCCTTATTTGCATTTTTAAGTACTAGTGAAGTTAAGCATTTTTTCGTTTTTGGAAATATGTATTTCTTCTGTGAAATAAGCAGCCATGTATTCAGACCACTTTTTTCTACTAGGTTGTCTTTTGTTTCAAATTTCCCAGATGATTAGTTTAATGTGATCAAATATGTAAAACATTTATATAACTTACTTGTATCCTGTTTAAAAAATCCTTTCCTACTCTGAGGTCATAAAGTTCTCTCTTACATATTCTTCCAACGTCATAGTTTTGCCTTTTATGTGTTATGGTGAGGGTAGGCATCTTTTTTTTTTTTTCATGAGAACCATTTCTATTTTTTAGAGCCATTATTGAATAGTTCACTCTTTTTTCATATTTGTTGTCATGAATACTAAAATTTTCCCATTTTATTCAGCAGGTTTTTGGTAAATACCTTTTTACTAAGTTAAGGAAGCTCCTTTCTATTGCTTGTTTTAACATGACTGAATGCTGAGAATTTTGGTTGCTTTTTCTGCATTTGATGAGCATACAGATTTCTCTCCTTTAATCTATTAAGGTGGTGGATAGCATCTGTAAGTTTTTAAATGTTAAATAAACCATGTATTCTCATTTTTTAAAACCCTATATTTACATGACCTATTAAACCATGTTTAGGTACTTTTGGATTACATTTGCTAATGCTATTTGGGACTTTTACACTTCTGTTCATGGGTGATAATGACCAGTAATTTTCCTTTCTTATGTTTCTACTAGAGGCCCAGTGCATGATTAAATCATGCACATGTAGGGTCCCCTAGGCCTAACCTGCCATCCAGGCCATATCCACTGCCCCGCAAAGCCTAGCACGCTCCGCGGACACTGCTAGTAGCCTGCTCCCCGCTTTTGATGGCAGGGGGTCCGCTGGTGCTGGAGCGGACACACAGCTCCCCGCTTTCGATCATGGGGGAGCTGTCTATCTGTCCACTGGTGCCGGAGCGGACAGACAGCCAGCTCCCCCGCTTTGGCTTTCGATCGTGAGGGAGTTGGGTGCCTGTCCGCTGGTGCACCAGGCCTTTCAAAAGCCTCAGGTGCGGCGGAGGCTTTCAAAAGGCCTCGTACCAGAGCTGACAGACAGCCAGCTCCCCCACTTTTGCTCCCCGCTTTTGATGGTCCGCAGCAGGACATGGGCTCGCTGCCCCAGAGGCCCCTTCTGTGCCGCAGCACAGCCATGGCGCAGACGCTGAGCTCGCGTCGCGAGCTCAGCGTCCCGCAGGCCCAATCAGCCACCCCAAGTCCTGCTCCCTGCGCCTCCTGTTGGCCCAATCGTGAGCATAGCGAAGTGATGGTAATTTACATATTACCCTTTTATTATGTAGGATGTCTGATTTGGGTAATGAGTTTATTAGAATCATTGTGCTGATATATCATCTCCTCTAAAAGCCTTTGCATAAGACTTAAATAATGTTATTTGATAGACCTCACCTTAAAAATATCTGGGCCTAATATTTGTGTGGTTTAATTCAGTTTTGTTGTTGTTTTTGAGGATTTTAGGGCTATCAAAACTTGGGGAGTGCTAGGATCTAAAAGTCTGTGTCCCCACAAAACTTGTATGTTGAAATCCAGGCAATGGCACTAGAAAATGGAACCTTTGGGAGGTGATTATCATGAGGGTGGAGCCCTCATAAATGTGGTTAGTGTCCTTTTAAGAGGCCCCACATTATCCCTTCCATCATGTGACAACATAAGGCACTGGCTTTAATGCTGGTAGAGGGTCTCCACCAGAACACAACCATGCTAGTACCTTGATCTTGGACCTGGCAGCCTTCAATAGTGAGAATAAATTTGTTTATAAACCACCCAGTCTATGATATTTAGTTCCAGCACTTCAAACAGACTAAGGCAGGGAAGTTATATTTTCCTAGAAATTTTCTCAGGAATTAGAGAATTTAAATGAATGGTTGTGGGAAAAGGTGCAGATGGAGCATTAAATGACTCAGAAAAGTTTGTTCCTCACAAGTCTAAAACAATGATATTCAATAGTCCCAGGAGGCAAAAAGTGAATTCAATGATTTTTGCTTTGCTTACACTCTACCCCTAATAGCACTTTTTCTGTGTGTGTTTTTTAAACAAATGGACACTTCAGTCCTTGAGTGCTTCCTATTCCTGATAAACTGGGCAAAACTAGATGATGTTGGCCTCCGTCAAGCTCAATAATTTTAGTCTGTTGTGACATAACTGCTCAAATTACTTACATTTCAGAAATGCTTAAGTAGACTAACTTATTGGATGATATAATAGTCCATTTTTGTAGAAAGAAGCATCTGACCTTAGAGCTTGATTTTTTTCTAGTGGCCTGCAGAGCATAGGGAGTGAGTACCATGTGATGGGGGTGAAAGTAACCTTGTTCACTTTAATTTCAGGGAGGATAACCTGAGTCCCAGTGGCTGGTGATCAGAGAGCTCAGGAAACAGGCACAGCCTGAGGGGGCCTAGAGTTGTAAATTAACTTGCAAAAGCAGCAGTTGTCTGATTAACCCTTTGCAACTTAATTCATACAGCAAAGGTAATTACTTTATGAGAAAAACAAGTGAAATACCATGCATTTTTGTGATTTAAAATAAAGTGACTTTAGAAAAAAATCACTTTGTAAATTTTCTTTTCAAGTGGATGTCTTAGAAAGCAGAGGAGAAACAACCTAAAAGTTGTAACAACTGGCAAGTACAGAATTTGCTTTTAAATTAAAAAAAAAAAAAAAGTTTTAGTGACAGTGAAGTAGCTACACCTGCTTCCATTTCTCCTCCAAAACATTCTTCTTACCAGGTGTACCGGTTAATAATGTGGACTTGTAGTAAAAGAAAACACGATAATTTCAAGAAAAACAAACATCAAAAGTGCTTTATTCAAAGTAATGTCAATTGCTAGCATCTTTCAGGTAACTTTTCTTGTTTTGAGGCAAACCATTCAGAGACCCAATTTTCCACTTCTTCGTACGTTTTGAAGTGCTGCTCAGAAAGTGCTGTGCCATCGATCAAAACAAGTGGTAATCTGAAGGAACAAGGTCTGGTGAATACGGCAGGTGGGTTAATATTTTCCAGGCAAGATCTTTTAATGTGTCTTTAACTAGTTTTGAAGTGTGTGATGGTGCGTTATCATAAAGCAAAATTACTTTGCCGTGTCTTCTGGCACATTTTGGTCATTTCACAATCAAAGCGTCATTCAAATGGATTATTTGTTGTCGGTAGTGATCAGTATTAATGGTTTCACCTGGTTTTAGAAGCTCATTATACACCACACCTTCCTGATCCCACCAAACGCAGAGCATTGTCTTCTTTCTGAAGCAATTTGGCCTTGCAGTCGATGTTGATGGTTGACCTGGATCAACCCATGATTTTGTGCATTTGGGATTCTCAAAATAAATCCACTTTCCATCGCCAGTCACAATTCGATGCAAAAAAAGACTTTCTTTCATGCCATTGAAGCAACATTTTACTGATGACTTTTCTGTTTTCCATTTGTCTTTCATTCAGTTGATGTGGCACCCATTTTCTTTCCTTTAAAATGTTTCCCATTGCATGTAAATGATCAGAAATTGTTTGCTGCGCAACATTTAATCTTTCTGAAAGTTGTTTTTGAGTTTGACATGCATCTTCATCCAATAATGCTTGTAATTGTTGATCTTCAAACTTTTTTGGTTGACCTGAACATTCTTGGTATTTCACATAGAAATCATCACTTTTAAAGCATTTAAACCAGCGTTCACAAGTATCTTGAGATGGAGCATGTTCACCATAAACTTCCCACACTATACGATAACTTTCAGCAGCACTTTTCTTCAAAATAATGACTTAAAACTTACCGCAAATACTTTTTGGCACAAAATTCAACATTTTTAAGCGTAAAAATATCTATGATGTTAACACCTTCAGAAAATTTGACACATGAAGTTTTGAAGCTTGCTGTCAATACAACAAAATAGCATACATATCAAACTACATATATATCAACATACGTGTAACTCCATCTATTGAAAAAAATCTGCATTATTAACCGGTACACCTGGTAGTACAACTTGCTTATATAACACTTTCATATAATTTCAAAAAAAATTCCCAAATTAATCTGAAATTTATATTTTATGGCTGCATTTTTATATATGTCAAAATGCTTCCCAATGATGCTTGTGAAATCTGGTGGCTGTTACCACCAAAAGAAAAAAAATACTGACCCTTTGATGTTACAAATCCTCTTTTTCATAGTCAATAATAAATTAGGAACATATGAAAAACCATTTTTATAGACGCTTTCTTAATATTCCTAAGGTTATCCTACATTATGAAGTCTCTGATATTTGATGAGGTCTAAATTCTGAAGTTTAAGTACTTTTTACCACTTTCTCTCCAGTGTGAACTCTTTAATATTCAGTATGGAATGAACTTCAGTTGGAAGATTTTCCACATGTCTTATAGTTTTTCTCCAGTATGAGTTCTCTGATGATTAGTAAGGGATGAGCTCTGACTAAAAGCTTTTCCACATTCCTTACATTTATAAGGCTTTTCTCCTGTATGAATTCTCATATGTGTCATAAGTGATGAACTTTGTCTGAAGGCTTTTCTACACACTTTACAGTCAAATGGTTTCTCTCCAGTATGAATTCTCTGGTGCTGAATTAGAGCTGAGCTTTGATTGAAGGCCTTTTCACAGTCATTACATTTATAAGGTTTCTCTCCAGTGTGAATTTTTTGATGAGTATTAACTGCTGAGTGGGAACTGAAGGCTTTTCCACATTCTTTACAATTATATGGTTTCTCTCCAGTATGGATTCTATTATGTATATTAAGCCGTGAAATCCAGGAGAAAGCTTTTCCACATTGATTACATTTGTAGGGCTTTTCTCCAGTATGAATTCTATGATGTTGTATAAGAGCTGAGCTTTGGCTGAAGGCTTTCCCACATTCTTTACATGCATAAGGTTTCTCACCTGTGTGAATTCTCTGATGTATAATAAGAGCTGAGTGGTAACTGAATACTTTACCACACTCATAACAATTAAAGGGTTTCTCTCCAGTATGAATTCTATGGTGTCTACTTAGCCGTGATATGGAAGTAAAGGATTTCCCACACTGACTACATTCATATGGTTTCTCTCCAGTATGAATTCTATGATGTTGAATAAGTGATGAGCACTGGCTAAAGGCTCTCTCACACTCATTACACTTATAGGGCTTTTCTCCAGTATGAATTCGCTGGTGATTGTTAAGGGATGAACTACCTTTAAATGTTTTTCCACATTCATTACATTTATAGGGTTTCTCTCCAGTATGCATTCTCTGATGTCCAATAAGAGATGTAGTGAAGCTGAATGCTTTTCCACAGTCACTACATATGTAAGGTTTCTCTCCACTATGAACTCTTAGGTGCTGAGTTAGAGATGAGCTTTGGCTGAAAGCTTTCCTACATTCCTTACATTTATAGAGCTTCTCTCCAGTGTGGATTCTCTGATGTTTACTCAGAGAAGAACTGTGGAGGAAGATTTTTCCACATATGTTACATTTGTAACATTTTCGTACTGTATTGACTCCCAATTGTTTAAATAGAACTGAATAATGCTGTAAATGGGATTTCCTTCCTCTGGAAACAATTCTAGATTTCCTAATCGGTGATGATTTTAGACCAAGATTTTTCTCAAGTTCAATACCTACAAAGCTCCTCTCCTTTGTGTAGGTTTTTTTTATGGTAACTGAGACTTTCTTGAAAGGTTTGTTCTTTTTGCCCTGCTGTTTCTCTAGCTTTTCAGTTATGTAGGTTTTCCCCAACTTGAAGTCAAAAGTATCATCACCTATGAGTTTATTCATTACTTCCTGGTATTCTTCTTTGGAAACTGTGGTTTCAAACAAGCTCTCCCATCCTAAAATAAACAAAACATGTAAATCTCCCTTGCATTGGGAATAAATAAAAGTAATATAAAAATATACAAGGATCACTAACAAATATATCCTTTGAACCTTAGGAAAGGAAGGGCAAGAGAAAGAGGCAGAATAAAAATATGCCTGGGTAGGAAGGGTCTGAAGAAACCAATGTATATGTGGGCTGAGGAACTCAGAGGGAGTATCTTCCATGAGGAGGAGCCAGGACTGATCTAGTAACAGAGCTCAAGCTCAGAAGGGTACAGGGCATTTCTGAGTACAGCAGGATGTGTTATTCCCCAGCTTTCCATGTCAGCCACCTGTGCACTCAATATAAACTCAAGAAAAAACTAAAGAGGGGCTATGAATAAAAAGTAAAAGAGCTACTGTCCCTAAAAAGCTCTCTGAAATACAAATCAGCAACTAATTCTGTTTTTTTGTGGGTGTCTTTTAAATCCTCACCTGTGGACATTTTTCCATTGATTTTTAGAGAGAGCAGAAGGGAGGAGGGGAAACACAGAGAGAAACATTGATGTGAGAGAGACACATTGATTGGTTGCTTCCCACATGTGCCCTGGCCAGTGCCAGGTATTGAGCCTACAACCAAGGTAGGTGCCCTTGACCAGAATCTAAAACGGGACCCTTCAGTCCACAGGCTGATGCTCTATCCACTGAGCCAAACCAGCCAGGGATCAACTAATTCTGTTTTGAGACTCATAAAAATAATGTTGGGATAGATATTAACTCACTCAAAAAATATTTACTGAGTGCCCACTATGCACCATGTAAAGGTCAAGAAGTACTAAGAAGTGATAAGAACTGTAAGAAAACAAACAAAAACAAGGTGATGTGTAATAAGAGTGAACAAGCTGACATTTTAAACTGCATGATATGAAAATAAAATTAAACATGAGATCCAAAAAACAAGAGCGGGCCATGCAAAAGTGTGGGTATAAATATAATTTCAGTCAGAAAAAAAATAGCTAACACAAGGCCCTAAGGCTCAAGTAAGTTTTGTGTGTTCGAAGAACATAAAGAAGTCCAGTATGGCTTAAGCAAGAGGGCACAAGGGAAGAGTGCTGCAAGGTAAAGAGGTGGGCAGGGGCCACATCATGTGGAGTCTTGTAAGATATAGAAAGGCATTTGGAATTTCTTTTAAGTATCACTGATGGTTTTGTTTAAGAAGGATAACTATGATTTTGTGACAAATGGACTGTAAATGAGGATAAGGAAAAAGAGAACAAGGGCAGATTCAGAGCAGCCAATTAGGAGGTCGCCAGAATCTTCCTGAATGAAAGTGATGGCAATTTAGTGTCATGGTAGTGGAGGTGGGTACATCTCCATCGAGAAAGGTGCCATATAATGATATGGAGAAGAGTACTTTCTTGAGAATAATTTTTCCACTTTTTTTTTAATCACTTAGGATATAGTGCAAGAAACAGAGGCATTGTTTCAAAAAGGATGAATGGCTCAGTTGATTGGAGCATCATCCCATACACCAAAAGGTTTCGGGTTTGATTCCCAGTAAGGACACACACCTAGATTTCGGGTTCCAACCCCAGTCGTAGCATGTATGGGAGGCAACCATTCAATGTTTCACATCAATGTCTCTGTGTGTGTGTGTATGTGTGTGTCTCTTCCTCTCTCTCTAAAAATTATTAAAAACAAAACATATTCTTGGGTGAGGATTTTAAAAAAAGGAATGAATGTATTTTATGAAAAAGACTTTATTTCCTTACCCAAAAAGAAAATATACAATCATAAGAAAAATTTTTAAAAAACTATAAAAATGAAGATACAGTTCACCCATAAACACATCATGCAAATATAATCACTATTATATGTGAAATTTAGCTCTCCAGATTTTTCCTATATATTAAAACATGCTTTTCCTTAAAAAATAAAAATCTGGTTGAAATTAAGCTTCTTACCCCTCTTCACTTAAAAATTGTGAGCTTCTTTCCATGTCAATAAATGTAGGATGACACCATTAATAGCTATGTAATATTCCAATGCATGAACATATCATAATTTACTAAATCCTCTCTGAGATTTAGCTTTCTTTCCCCCCAGTAATCCTATGAAGCAACTTGGGCTAGCAGCCTGAGTCCGCATTCTGACCCATATGCTAACCTATAACTAAGCCCCAATCCCCTCTTTCCTGTTTGTGCCCTAGCCTTACAACACCAGTTTTCCTAAATGCTTAACTCACTTAATTTACAGGGGCCATAAACCATGCACAGTCCCCACAGAGGTTCTGACTGCTGGTGCCAGCCGGGTTATTGGTCGTAATCTTACCTCCCCCTCACAACCGTTCCAGAGGCTGCAAAAGCCTGTGAAAAGCCCAGAAGCTGAGAACTTAGTGCCCTTTTTATAAGAGAAAGCCTCACTGCATTTGGGGCTCAGCTTTGGGAACCAATTTCCCTGAGCCATTCAGCACCAGTGCTCCTGCAATAAAGTGCCTTTTCCTACAGTAAAGTGCCAATCTTCCAAGTGCCTGGTCGTTTGTCCTCCCGCTGCCTGGTGATTTCTGCAACAATCCCTCATGTTATAACATTCTTTTATACCATCTTTGAAACTTTGCACAATTATAAAATTGATTTTAATAAAGCAAGATAGTCCTCCAGAAAGACTATACCTATCAAAAACCCACTAAATATACTGCATATCACTCATGGCAGTAGCAAACATTGGATATGCATCTCTTCATTTCTGGTATATTACTAAGGAAAAAAATGGTATCTCATTGTTTTAGTTTTAATTTCATTGATTATAATGAGGTTGAATAGTTTTTCAAAAAATCCTATGTGAATTTTCAATTCACATTCCTTGCCTTTTTGTTCACAATACTCATGCCTTTGTACTGTAATTACTCTCTGGACTTTTTCTCTGTTTCTCTTTCTATAATACCTTTGTATTCTATAACCACAGCAGCAATATTAATAGGGAAGAACTAGAAACGAAAATTTCTAAAAGATTGTTCAATAAAATATGGCTCAACAATACAATAGGGTTCTTTCAAAGAGGTAGGCCTCTATTTAATGAGGGTTGAATAACTGAAGGACATTCATAATTGAAAACAGGCTCAAGAACAATATATAATAATTAATCTCTGTTTTTCTCCTGTCTGTCTATCTCTCTCATATACAAATGCACTCAAACAATACTCAGACAGTCTGAAAGGATAAACAGTAAAATATCAGCAAAGGTTCATCATAGTTGGTAAAATTTCAGGTGAATCTCCTTTTTTAGCTCCTCTTTTTTATAATACTTTGTATACCTTGTACAAATAAAAATAATTTTAAGTGCTTATTAAAGAATTAGAGTCCATTTGATACTAATGGTTTCTTTGACAACCACAAAACTTAGAGCCAAATCTGAAATTCATTCTGGCTATCCATTCTGGTCCTTACAACAGATATATTTATTTTCTAAAGCTCTGAATAAATTTCTATTTTATTATATAATTATTCTTGCAGTCAGCTTCCTTGAATTGTTAGTGGAATATGGCAGAGTATATGTAAGTATGTAATAGAAAAAAAAGATCCCAGAAGTGAAAAAGACTTGGTTCTTGAAAACAAAAGGCCCAGTAAGTGCCAAACAATAATATTAAAAAAATAAACTCTGTGATACAACCTAATGAATTTTCTGAATTCCAAAGATAAAGAGGATATCCTATAATTTCAGACAGACGACAAGACAGAAAAAAAGGTTTTCCATACAGGAAATTAGAGGAGACAGAATCACACTAACACAAGATTTTTTTTTAGCAACACTCAGAATCCAAAGACAGTAGAGTAAAATTTGGACAATTTAGAGGGGAAAAAAAACCTGGTACCAGAATTATAGATCCAAAATACAATTCCCACAGGAGAGGTAAAAGAAATTATTTTAGGCATGCACAAATATAGTACACATGAACCTTTCTTAAAACATTATTTAAGAACATATTCTAGTCAATCCAAAGGGAAAAATCCGAAGACAGAGTTCATGAAAGGAAACACAAGACTGAATGGACACAGAAAGCCTGTCTCGGCCATTAAGAGAAATAAATGCAGGATAAGCAACAAAACTCAATAGAGAACCATCCCCTGATGCCAAAAACAAAGATAAAATTCAAAGTGGAACAGAGAGGGAGAACTTACGATCCAGTAATCCAAGAGGTTTTAGAGATTGAGAGTTATGTTCTGGCAGCCAGGGTCTGGAACATATTATCTTGAAATTTTTCACACAAAAGATTTAGGTGAAAGGCATGATGAATATCTGCAAACCTGCCTACATTTGATAACTGCTACCATTTTGCTACCCCTGCTTTCTCTCCCCCTTGTTGTACATAAATACAAGTATATCTGCTTTTTCTTTTCAGCTAAATCATGTACAATAAGTTGTAGACCTAAAATAGTTAAAGTAAAAACCCAACATGAAGCAATGAGGGATGTATTTTATGTTAAAAGGTATGTGTAAATCACAAAAGGAAAATAATTTAAGAAAATAATCCAGTAAAAGCAAGGGAAAAAAGGGACAATATGAATCACAAATCATCACACACTATATATTGCATTATAAAGTCTGCATTCAAATTACAAGGGGCATATTAAGAAAGTGCAACCCATATTGGGAGAATCCAACTCTCCCTCTGAACCTGCTGTATCAAGTATTCAAAAAGGTAAGAGTTTGAAGGTATATCCTTCCCAGCATTTCCCATCGGCCTGGCACATCAGCAAGGGTCCTGGTCAATGTCAGCTGACAGTGGTCTCATCGCTAACCCAAGCAGTTAGATAAGTGACTAACACTCACCTAGACATGCGCCATGAAAAACTCCATTTTCCACCATCCAGGGATCTTCACCTTGCTGTAGCTGGAAGATAACCTTTGGTTTGGAAAACATAATCCCTGTTTGTGAGCAAAAAAGAGAATTAGCCCGTAGCACAGAAATGAGCAGCTATCCTGGCACACAGATGCAGCCCCAGTTCAAGGAGAGAGTTTTGTTCTGAGAAGGGCTTAAAACTGGGCTCCCAAGGGATGGCCAGAAGGTGGTAAAAATTAGAGCTCTGGCTGTGCACTCCTCTAAGCGGGAACCTCCTGTGAGATGCAGGGGAAAAGAGTTCATGGTACCCAGGAAAAGCACAGAAAGCATGTCCATCACCAACTCATTCAAGCTGAGGGGAACAGCAACAGCCACTCTCAAAGCCCACCTATTGGGGTTGTGGGCTGAGCCTGGCCAAGCTCTCAATGTCCTCCTTGGAGAGAGCACCAAGATGCTCCCCCAGCAGATTCCGCATCACATGGCAAGGTCCTTACCCAGAGAGACCAGGATGTTGAAGTTCTCCAACATCACCTCCCGGTACAAGGTTCTCTGTGCAGAGTCCAGGCACAGCCACTCATCCCGGCTGAAGGACACGGCCACATCCCTGAATGTCACAGACTCCTGTAATG